>NC_133336.1:127963185-128285060 GCF_042186555.1 Aquarana catesbeiana
TCTTAAAAGACTTCTTCTGGGGTGCTTTTAAGACGAAACGCATCGGGAGACTCCACTGCCTGCCATAATTTTAATCTGAAGCGCTTTTCTTACTACCGAAATGTAAGTTGATTACTTATTTTAATAAATCTGTTTTCCCAAACGGTATTATGCTATGTGGCTCCCCTTCTTTATTCTTATATGGATTATCCATCTGAGATGACTCGCGGGAAGGTTTGCCATCCACTTTGAGTTCCGTCCGAAGCGTGGACATACATTGAAACTTTACCACCATCCAGTTGTGAAGTTCCCCCTCTTTGATTACCCATTGGGGTCACAAGCTTGATTGACTCATTGAACGTATGTTCCTATGAGTTCAATCCCTCTGGTAAGCCTGCATTTTGTCCTTGTGTGGAGGGTCCATCACATTTTTTGCATGTGTTATCCACGTGGTGAATAAGGAACTATACATACTTTTTGACTAATACCAGTCCTCCTCAACTTTAAAACATTTAAAACATCTGAAGAAATATCAGAGACTTTATTTTGTTTATTCTATGTATTTGTCAAGCTAAGAACTTATATTGCAACTTTTAGAGTTCGATATAGACGTTTTTTCTTCATCTTCATTTTTATAATCTTATAAGTGTCTTAACTCATAGCGCTACACTTGTATATGCATTTGTAATTTGACAAAATCCTTATTTGTTGTGTGAGCTGCTTCCTTATTGGGTAAGCGCAGGGTTATACTTTTATTTTTTTTTTCTGGTTTACTTCCGTCATATACCGCTTCCTAAGTTCTGGAACACGAATCCAATGGATCTGGCTATAGGAACCCCAAGAACTAGACAACACCAGTCTTGGAGTACATCAAAACTAACTTTTTATTTGAGATCTCACACACATTTATACACCAGGATGACTCAAAGCTAACCTAATTAACATGAGCTAATTTACTACAAAATGTACCCAGACCAGATGACAGACTTGTGGGCACCGAGCTTCACACATTAATATAAACACAATAGCTGGAGCTAATTACAATTAACAATACAAACAACAATCTACCCCCTCCTCAGCCTAGACCATTCGTCTCCTAGCCAGGGCTGGTGGCTAATGTGATCAGCTCTCTCAATTAACATAAACACAGGTTGATGACACCAGCATCTCCTCACAGGATGTGTCCCAACAGAATGAATCAGTCTTATCAGCAGGGGGCTGCTGGAAGAACCCCCCCTCCCTCTTCAGGGACACAGATCCACAGCAAGGAGTCCCCAACAGAATCAAACAACAAACAATATATACATATATATACGACTGAGTCCGATTAGTACAGTTCAGACCGGACCTCCAATTCACCCCACAAAGAGCACCGTTCCATTGAAAATCCAGGGCCCATAATCAAAAGGCAACAGGCTTGCATTCAGTTCTCTCCAACAGCCTCTGTCCTGGCTAGGTCTGTGACATTTCTCCCCTTTCGGCAGGAGACTAACACAGGAGGAGACCCCAGACGGGTTGACTCCGAAGTTAGTCCATAGTTCCAGTCCTGCCTGTACCCACACAGTACCCCAAATAAATTGTTCCAATCAGAGTATTACTCACCCAACCATCCTCTGCCTCTCTCAGAGAACATATCTGCCGCTGGGGAGAAGACAGGGTGTCTGGGCTCACTCTGTCATGCTGTTGGGGATCTGGGCCCACTGCCCAGCATCCCTGGGGTATACAGGTGGAGACTGAAGTCCCATCCACCTTCACAGGAAATCCATCCTCTGTTAGTTGAGGGCAGAGTCCAGCAGTCCTCGGCCCTGTTGCCAGCCCTTCTGCTGGAAACCCCACACCATCTGTTCCAGCTAACTGTTGGGGAGGGAGGCCTACTGCCCCGCCTCCCTGGAACTCTGTAGTTGTTGCCGGTGCTGGGCAGAGGTTGGTAGCACTCTGCCCTGTTGCCAGCACTTCTGCTGGGGACTCCGCATCCTCCGCTCCGGCTAACCGTTGGGGCAGGAGGCTGGCTTCCTCCACTCCCAAACTGTGTAGCTGCCATTGGGGAGGTGAGCCGGCTGCTTCCTTTTCCATTCCCTCATCTGGCTGCTGGGACGACATGTCGATGGTACTGTCTCCCAGGTACATGGATCTTTGCAGGGGAGGAAAGCCTGCTTCCTCCACCCTGGCCAACTGTTGGGGAGGGACAACACACACCTCCTCTCCCTTCTCCCCCTGTATCTGCTGCTGGGAAGTGATTGCCATCTTCTAACCCTGAGCCTCCACAATTGCTGCAGGTGTGGGGCAGAGGTCTTGGACCCTCTGTCCGGTTGCCAGCACTTCTGCTGGGGGTTTGCCAGGTGGTTCCTCCTCTACAGAAACGTCTATTAAATCCCCAGTCTCTGGAATTGGTAATAGTGTGGGACAGAGGTCTTGGACCCTCTGTTCAGTTACCAGATCTTCAGCTGGAGAAGTTTGTTTTAACTCCATAGATGCTGCTGGCAGAAAATCACATGTCCCTGTCAGTGTTGTGGGAGAAAGGCCGACTACCTCTTCTCTCAAGAAGGCCGAAGCCACTGTTGGTGCTGGGCAGAACACAGTGAACTTTGGCCCTGATAGCAGCTCTTCTGCTGGAGGCTCATCAGGTTGTTCTTCCTCAGCAGAAAAGTCTATCAAATCTCATGTCTCTGCAACTGATGTCTGGGGATAGAGGTTCACCATCTCCTGTCCATGGAACCCAAAAGATTCTATCATTTCTGGGCAGAGGTTAGCAGAGCTCTGCCCTGTTGTCAGCACTTCAGGTTTGGGGACGGCAATCTCCGGATTTTCCACTGCCGATTCTCTGGCATGCTGCTGAACTTGTTCTAGCAGTTTCCTGTATGCCCTTTCCAGATGCTGTTCCTTCCTTAGCAAATGGTCCAGATCAGGTTTGAGCTCTGAGACCCCTGCAAGACCGAGCATAGACTCTCTATATTCTCTCAGGTCCTCAAGGTCAGGTTCCCCTTCATCGCCAAACATAAAAAGATCTGTAAGGCTCTCCCACAGCAATCCAGGGCCGCCAAAGTCATATCCCTCCGGAGAGCATTCTGTTGTCTCCCCTAAATATCCCTCCTCTGCGTGCCATTGCAGAGCCCGATAATGATTGTCCAGCTCTATCTCCTGCTGGACCAACCTGTCCAACTCAGTCACCCATTGCTCCTGGGGCTGCTCTCCCAGGAATGCCATCCGCAATGCCCGTTGGTCACTGGCCCGTTGCTCTTGGGTTGGAAAGCACTTGCCCTGTTTTATACCAGCGAGACGGAGGGCTGCAATCCAGAGCTCCACCCGAATTTGCTGCCTGAGCTCCAGGTATTCATCCTCAGACACAGTCCTGGTGTATGTTGAAAGGATGATTCGCAGCAGCCCCGGGAACTCTGATGCCAGGTCCATATCTCCGCTGGGGTGACTGAAGTCTGCTATCCTGATCTTGGATCCAGGTGGAGGTTTAGATTTCCCAGACTGCAGGAAGCTTTCCCGCTGCTTGCCACCAATGTCACGGAACGTCCCACACTCCGCTTGAGTGCTTCCGTCATATACCGCTTCCTAAGTTCTGGAACACGAGTCCAATGGATCTGGCTATAGGAACCCCAAGAACTAGACAACACCAGTCTTGGAGTACATCAGAACTAACTTTTTATTTGAGATCTCACACACATTTATACACCAGGATGACTCAAAGCTAACCTAATTAACATGAGCTAATTTACTACAAAATGTACCCAGACCAGATGACAGACTTGTGGGCACCGAGCTTCACACATTAATATAAACACAATAGCTGGAGCTAATTACAATTAACAATACAAACAACAATCTACCCCCTCCTCAGCCTAGACCATTCGTCTCCTAGCCAGGGCTGGTGGCTAATGTGATCAGCTCTCTCAATTAACATAAACACAGGTTGATGACACCAGCATCTCCTCACAGGATGTGTCCCAACAGAATGAATCAGTCTTATCAGCAGGGGGCTGCTGGAAGAACCCCCCCTCCCTCTTCAGGGACACAGATCCACAGCAAGGAGTCCCCAACAGAATCAAACAACAAACAATATATACATATATATATACGACTGAGTCCGATTAGTACAGTTCAGACCGGACCTCCAATTCACCCCACAAAGAGCACCGTTCCATTGAAAATCCAGGGCCCATAATCAAAAGGCAACAGGCTTGCATTCAGTCCTCTCCAACAGCCTCTGTCCCGGCTAGGTCTGTGACAGGCTCCTATCTGACTTGTTTGTCTAACAATTGTAAAACTTCCATTTATATACCTTTACAAGCCTTATCTTAGCCATCTCTCCTAGATATAATTGGTTGTTAATATCTACGTCATTGTAACTAACCATAAATCTGACACTTGTCATACAACCAGACAAACTTATTCATTCCCAGAATTCATACATGTTTATTCAAATGATTTATAACTGTTTTTGTCTATAGCTTCACCCATTAAAATACTTGTATAGAGACAATATGGCACCCAGTCATGTTAAATCAAACCCTCC
Organism: Aquarana catesbeiana; assembly: GCF_042186555.1. Classification (NCBI taxonomy): domain Eukaryota; kingdom Metazoa; phylum Chordata; class Amphibia; order Anura; family Ranidae; genus Aquarana; species Aquarana catesbeiana. The sequence continues at coordinate 127,967,687 of NC_133336.1, forward strand.
TTGTCCTGATAAGACTTCACCAACTTCAAGGATAACAGATTTACGACTTTGAGAGAATGAACTTTCAATTACCCCACCTTATGTATTATATGTCTTACTACATAATCCTATATGTATGTATTCATATATTGGTTCTACAAAAAGGTACTGTATCACTTACATTATATATATATGCAAATCCATATATATATATATATATATATATATATATATATACACATACACACACACACATATATATATACACAAGGCCGTCTACTTTACTCAATATTGTCTAATTATTAATATATACATACATACACACCAGTGTTTTCTTATTCAATGTATTTTAACAGTTTTAATGAGGACACAAGCAGACCTTTCTTTGACCCTGTCAAACTTAATTAATGTACTGTACAAAACTTTCCCATATTCCACATAATTATTACTAAACCACCTGTATAAGATGTTTTATCTTATCAGGCTGTAATTCAACTGCTGTCAAAATGTTTCTTTTCTAATTAGTGAACTAAAAATTAACTATCTTATCTTATTATTGAAACCATTCTACTTCTAAGTAATCTTTTGCAAGCATGCATAAATGATTATAAAATAAGCATCTAATTTCTCTAACAGAACTTTAATCTGTCAATCCATGGCAGAATGGATAGACTCCCTGAAGAAATATCCCCCTCTGCCCCCCCCCCTCCAAGTTAGGCCACTGTTTCATAGAGCAGCTGGTGCAAATGTCTGGAGCCTTGTGTTGTAGTTGTGATGGCCTGCTACAGTACAAACATCTAAATTTGTGCCTACCATGGAACTGATGACCATATATATATACACACAAACAACCCCAATTCCAAAAAAGTTGAGACGCTGTGTAAAACCTACATATTTTTTAACAATAGAAAAGAGAAAACATATCAAATTTTCAAACTGAGAAAATGTACCATTTTAAGACAAAAATAGGGTAATTTCAAAATTGATTGATTGATTTAAAAAAAAGTTGAGACTGGGTCATGCCTACCATGGTGTAGCATCCCCTCTTCTTTAAAAAAAACTCTGTTATATGTCTGGGATCTGAAGAGACCAGTTGCTGGAGTTTTGGGAGAGGAATTTTGGTATGTCTGCATGTCCATGTTAACATCTGACGATACTACACTATGGCCAGTCTTTTGTGTCATTTTGTTTCCTGTATTCATTGAGGGAATTACATCTTGGAACCGGACGGAACAGATTGGTTTCCATCCCAAAGGCCCTGGCTGGGTTTTAGCCATCCGTCCATTTTAATTGAAGTTCTGGTAAGGGCATTATAATTTTTTGATCTTTGGACTGGTATCTATTCTGGAGATTTGGTGATTGATCCCATCTCAGGAGATATCTGGACTTTCTTTTATTCATTAGCATTTGATTTTTTTGTTTTTAAAAAAAAAAAACGTTTTTCAATATATAATTTTATGTGTGGCAGTGAAAATTTCCATCATAACAATCATTTATATCAATTTAGTACTTAACGCGGTTTAATATTTTTTATTGTCTATTTAGTGTTGTCGCACTGTTTACTGCTGCTTATGTTTTGTATTTTGTTCTAGCGTGGAATGTTTTTTATATAATGTTCCATTCATGCCTGAAATTAGATTCTAACTGCTCAACAGTCCAGGGTCTTCTTTGTCATAGTTTTAATTTCAAGATGCACCCAAACTCTTCTACTATGAAGTCATGCTGTTGTCATAGATGCAGTATGCGGCTTTGCATTGTCCTGCTGAAATTTGCAAGGCCTTTCCTGCAAAAGGCATCATCTGGGTGGGAGCATATGTTGCTCTAAAACCTGGATATATCTTTCAGCATTGATGGTGCCTTTCCAGATGTGCAAGCGGCTCATTCCATATACACTAATGCACCCCATACCATCAGAGATGCAGGTGTAGCACCCTCTAGGTAGGTAGGTGCCAGAGGTAGGATTTTTGTTAGGACAGGTAAATTTAGGCAGGCCTGGCTGGCAGCCAGGCCTGTTTGTTTTGTTCTGATCTGGGCTTGGAGTGGTTCAGGGTAGCAGCTGGTCACTCACAGGCAGCATCACTAAAACCTCCCTATTCTTTCCAGAGCTGGGTAGAAGGTTCTGGAAAGAGAGGAGGAGAGGTGAGGTGGAGCTGCCTGGGGTCTTTGAGGATTTAGCAGAAGGCAAGCCTCCCTAAATACTCAGGGTCAGCCCAGCTGGGGAGGACTGCCTGGGCTCGGGAGCAGTCCAGGACCCTTTTCAGGAACACATGAAAAGATCCTAGACTGGAGGCACAAGAGAGAGCAAGGAGAGGACAACGGGAGAGAGCACTGCTAAGAGACTCCAGGGAGGACAACTGGTCATAGCCAAGAGGGCTAGTGAGTGAGGCACAGTCAGAAGGACTGGGAGGCATGCCTGAGAGGACTGGGAGTTTGCAGTCTGAGATAGGTGCGGAACCAGATGTGTGGACTGTGGTGGAAGGGGCAGTGGAAAAAGGTAATTGCAGTCAGGAGGGCTGGCAGAGCCTGAAGAGGGCTTACTGGAATCTATAGCCATAGTTAGGGCAGCTAGCACAAGTACTTTTTCTGCTACACCATTGGGGCCCGTGGTCCCAGCTTGCAAAGGGCTTTCGCTGAGGCCTGACTGAGTCAGTGTCAGGCCTGATCAACAAATAGTGCTAGCTGTTCCTGGGGAATCAAGTGAAGTGCTGGAGGTGACTAGGAGTAACAGTGTGCAGCAAGTGATGTGCTGGTGGAGTGAGGAGTGATGAGCTTCAATCAAGTTTGTGGAGGAGGAAGCTGAAGGAGTATGTGCAGGGAGTGTACATAGTTGTCCCAAAACCAATTGCTGTTATATTGATCTATGCGTGGCATCCCATAGTTCCCATCCCCATCCAAGTTATACCCCCCCAATAAAACAAAAACAAAACAAAGTTCACTGACTGCTTTATGTCTTGGGGTGCCTGAGAGTGAATGCAGGGCTGGGCAGGGTGACAGATGCACCACAATTCTCAGCAGTTCCTACAGGGGTACCGCTACACAGGTTTTTTTAACTGGGCACAGATAACAAGCCAAAGGTCTCTCTCCTCTTTAGTTGGAGGACACAGTGCCCACTGATGCCAAAAATGTCAAATTTGATTAGTCTGACCAGAGAACGCTTTTCCATTTTGCAACAGAACATTTTAAATTAGCTTTGGCCGTGAGAAGACAGCGGCGTTTCTGGATCATGTTCAGATATGGCTTCTTTTTTGCATGATAGAGCTTTACCTTGCAATTTTGGATGGCACGGATAACTGTGTTCTTTGACAGTGATTTTTGTAAGTATTCCTGAGCTCATGAGGTGATGTCCATTACAGAATCATCCCTGTTTTAACGCTGTGTCGTCTGAGGGCCCAAAGATCACAGGCATTCTTTATTGCATTTCGTCCTTGTTCCTTGCTCACAGAGATTGCTCCAGGTTCTCTGAATCTTTTGATGAAATGATGTACTGTGGATGATGATATATTTAAAGTCTCTGCAATTTTACATTGAGGAACATTATTCTGAAGATGAAATCATATACATGTGCACTATAAGTGCATTAACACAGTGTATTTATCAGAAGCATTGTGCCAAACAATAGTGTCCAAATGTGAATACACACTATATTAAAAGTCTCCACGCTAGATAAATTTCCAAAGGAATGCTTTCCAATCTTCCACTGATGCACCTGTGCTCTCAGTGAACAATCTCTCCCTGCATATAGAAAACTCACCATATGTATAGTATATGCCTCTATTATCAACAGAAAGGCACATATCACTCGGGCTAGACATACTGAAACAATTTTGGCCACCATAATGTGCGTGATCCTCCTCTCCTACACATTCCAAGATCTAGTTATTACATAGGGAACGTACAAGAAAGGTTCTGATAGGGTTACGCATTTATACCAAATGTTTATCAAAAGAATGCTACTTATGAAATGACAAACAATAGAAGACTTGTAACATAGGAAAACTTGCTCCCATCGAGAGTACACTCTGTCGGGGCCCACCTAACATCACTTCCAGTTTGCTGCAAAGTCACACTCAGAAGTACGTTTCATCACATCTGACTTTCTCGAAGGGTATGTCAGAGCCACATTACACTGCGGCTTAAATCTACTTCCCTTATTGACAATTGATCGTTCCATTACCACAATATATCCAGGGCAGCAGGTAATCAGCAATAAATATGGGCAATACTCAGCATATCCAAATATAATTTTTAGATATGCTGAGTATCACCCATATTTAGTATTAATGCACTTATAGTACAAATGTATAATTTTTTACACTATGTGATTTTATCTTTTTTGTTCATAACTTTGGGGATTTTGCCAAAGCAGCAACAGTGATATATATTTTTTTGTCTTTCTGTTATTTTTTTTTATATATACTTCTTGCTTATTTTTGTTTGGCAGAGCACTGCTGGGGAACACTATTGTGTTAATGCACTTACAATGCACATGTATGATTTTTTTTTATAATGTGTGATTTGATATATATTTTTTTTAAATGGTCTCAGTTTAAACATTTGATATTTTTTATTTTCTATTGTGAATAGAATATGGATTTATGAGATTTTCAAATCATTGCATTCTGTTTTTCTGTGGAATTTACACAGCATCCCAACTTTTTTGAAGTTGGGGTTGTAGAACTCTGTTTGCGCGGTTGGGATGCTGATGCTGCATCCAAGGAGAATCTAACTCAATTAGCCTTTGACAGACATTGGGGTTGATTTACTAAAGGGAAATCCACTGTGCACTACAAGTGCATTTGGAGGTGCACTTGGAAGTGCAGTCCCTGTAGTTCTGAGGGGAAGATCGAAATGAGGGTAAGCTCTGCTGATTTCTAACATGTACAAGCAAAAATGCTGTTTTTTATTTTCCCTGCATGTCCCCCTCAGATCTACAGCGACTGCACTCCCAAGTGCACTTACACAGTGGATTTGCCTTTAGTAAATTACCCCCCATGTCTCTTAGGCCCTGTTAATAACACTATGATAAGGATTAGGAGTACCACGGGTGGCAAGAATGTGCTCTTACCTAAACGCAGAAGGTGTGAGATACTTATAACCATGTTCTGTGCTCAAGGTTATGTAAGACCTGTAGTTCCTCTGTTGGGCCCCAGAGACACCTCTAGGTGGTAAAGTGAAAGGTTTATATTCATCCTCCTGTTCTTCTTGTGCGCCTTTCACCAGTCTGGGGTTGTGGTATACTTTTTATTCCTACCTACCCTTGTAGGGGTACCACTCGTGCACCCTACCCATTTTTTTCTGGCTTCATGGTAGGTACCCTTTAATTTTTTTTACCAGTTTTAGGGGTCACTTAGATATTCTTGGGCGATATTATGCATTGTGATTTTTACATTCTTTGGATTTCTCTTAGCAAGATTGGTTGCTTGGCTAAACAACCTCATTCTTATCATGGAGCCTTTTTTCCCTTAATCTTAAAGAGGAAGTAAACCCTGATGGGTTTTACTTCCTCTTTTGTTCCCTGCAAAGTAAAAGCATAATGGACTTGTATGCATCGCATACTAGCCCATTATGTGCCACCTACCTGCAAACAAAGCTTGTGATGTCCCCCGATGTCCCCGCTGGTGGCTGCATCCATCTTCACCCCTCTTCCTTCCGGGGCCATGCAGGACCCCCTTAGAAATGGCACGATCACGCCCTTTCTTCAGTGCTCATGCGTCGATGATGTTGGCGCAAGTGTATATGGTAAATACCTCCAGACCATGCAGGTTTAGGAGATATTTCCAGTACCTACAGGTTAGCCTTATTATAGGCTTACCTGAAGGTAAAAGCAGTGTAACTAGGTTTACAACCACTTTAAGGGTTGGGAGTATAAGGATTGCGCCTTCACGTGTAGATCAGTTGGCCTTCTTTGTGAACCCGTTGGTCCTTCAGGTAGTTCTGAGTTGCAGACAGTTTCTAGTTGCCTCTGTGACCTGTCAGTGGCTGTTTTCCACCCCTCAGGTCGACTGCTTTTAGTCATCCAGGCTGTTTATTTCTTCCTGTGTCTCTCAATAGACGAGAAAGAAACTAAAATTTTTGTGCTTATCATAAAATCGAATTCTTCGGAGTCCATGAAGGGACACTGGTACCACTCCTTTGTGTATTTTGCTTTACCTTTAGTTCTATTTTTCACATATCTGAGGCACTGGGGGTAGAGAAGTAGTTATAAGATGGTTGTCTTACAATTGTTCTGTTTGTCATTGTTCCAGTCTCCTGTAGGCAGCAGTATAACCCAATTGTTTCTGAATTGCAGTGCCCTTAAATTGACTCCAAAAATTGAATTTACAATGGGTAAATGTATTTTTTAAATATAATGTATCAATTTACTGCTGTTCTGTTTTTTTACTGAGACAATATTCTGTTTTATCACTAGGTGTCACTGCTGTCCTGGAAAACAAAAATATGTACCTTACACTCGCAAACGGTAAAATTTGACCATCTTTTCCGTCTATTAAGACCTAATATACACAGGGGTAGTTAGTAGCACCTAAACATGGGGTATACAGATATCACCCCTTTACCTGCTAAACATCACCAGTGTCCCATCAATGCACTGCAGTAGTCTGGTTTAATAATCGTATACCAGAGTATACGTGTAGAAACATTAAAGGTGACAACTAAGTGCAGCTTTTTGCCAATTCACATTTTACTTAAAATATAATTGTATTGCCAAGTGCCAAGGTTGTTGACAAGAAGAGTTTAATCTGAAGCCCCAGAGTAATTAAAAATCAGTCAAAAATATAAAGCTTTTTAGATTTAATTGGAAGCTGGCCTATATATGTCTTTTTGTTTCAAGATTTTTCTTATCAGTCTGATGGTAAATTAGCCCTTTAGAGTAGTATCAGTTAGTATTCATGAAAAATAATGAAACAAATTGTTTACACTTTACATATTTATGTGGTATACAATTTCATTCATACTGCATATGGTTTGTATTCATTTGGCACAAAATTAAGATTTGAGCTTAAATGATTTTGGTCACACTGTTTTTTCACTGTTTTTTAGACTGTTGCGTAGAATTTAGTTTTTCACAATGATAAATGTGATTGTTCGAATGATATGTGGAAACTAACGTAATTGCGACTATGGCACGATTTACACACCAAACACTTGTAAATCTTTTGGCATGACAAATGTATTGATTGAATTAATGTTCTGCATTTGTTACAAGGAATGTTGGCTACTTGAAATGGATCTCTTGAATGCCTTGCCTTGTGCTGTGTATTAAAATTGACTGCTTTAGATACTGTCACAGCTTTTTCTTCATTGCCAGAGTAAAACACCCTATAACTGGTGTAGAGTTTTGCAGTTTCACAGATCTGCAAACTGGTATTCCAAGTAATTACAACTATCCATGTTCAAATGAGCTCCCATTGAATCCAATTAGTCTTACATTATTCCTTTTAAAGTGTTATGGTATAATCAGATATGAAGGCAGGGGATGGTAAAAGTACCCTGACCGCATAAAAAAATGAAAGAAAAATTGCAGCTCAAAAAGCTCCAGACCTGTTAATGACACCCACCCTATTGCGATCCTGCAGGTGCTGGCTCTGCTCAAGCTTTGTGATAGGCCAAAACTTCAAAGGCTACACCGCGTCATCGCGTCTCCTCCACCCATACAAAACTACCCAGGAATCAAGCAGGGCCGATTCCTTATGAGGGCCGATTACCCTTAACAATCACTTGCTACACACGCCGGGTGCCAGGACAATAAGGCACTTTTAAATGTGAGTGGAACTATTTTAATTTGTGTATTCAAAAAACCTAGTTTTACGGCATTGCGCAATAAAGGTTTTCCTTCTATATTTAGGAGGTGCACTCTTGCAAGAGACATCATTTCAACAGGCTCCCTAGGGGTATCCCCACATGCCTATTAGACCATACTAGCAATAGTTGGTCAACATCGAGGGTGAGTGTACATCTATGTGGGGCACCAAGTCTGAACACCATTGCACAGGAGATGTCAGTTTAATCACGAGCACCTTATTTCATCACCTATTGGGACTTAATTAACCCTTTGTGAATTCTGCAATTCTTTTGCGTGTTCTGCTTTTTTTTTTGCGTGTTCTGCATGTTTTACGTGAATTTGATCAACCCTAAGCGCAGCAAACTGTTTTTACAATCCTACTTTGCTTCTTTGCCATTTGCTTATTAGCCAGTTTTTTTTTACTGCAGCTGGAGTTTAATGATCAGTTCTTTTATCCAAAGGTGCTAAGGTTTAGATTTCTCTGTTACTTTTTTAAAAGTGTCTGGTTCCTCACATTGAACACCGTCTTCAAATGAGTAATACAGGGTACATATGTAGCCTGTACCCATTAGTGTTATTCTAAAGGGGGTTTCCTATTGCAAATCCTAAATTCCCTTTTATGCTACAGGATTGACAGGATGTGGTTATGTGGCTATTTACAAGACCCCCATAGTAAACTGTGTTTTCTATGCTTCAGATTGTGAATGAACAGGAAGCAGCTCAGCACTGAGCACTTCCCATTAATTCAGTGTCCCATGCAGCTGAGGCTGCAGAGAAAGTCGTGTATGTTTGAGCTTTGGGGTGCACACCCTAATGGTATAGGCTGCATACGCCTATGTCTGTTATATATTTTAAAAATAGACAACACAGGTCAATTAGTTTCAGTATAAATGACACAAATAGGAGACATGAAGGGAACACAAAGACACTGAATTTCAAAAGAGCCAACTTCCCTAAACTACAAACCTTGCTAAAAGGCATAAATTGGGATAAAATATTAGGAACAAAGAATACGGAGGAGAGATGGGTTTGCTTTAAGAGCATATTAAATAAGGGCATTAGCCAATGTATCCCATTGGGTAATAAATTTAAAAGAGCGAACAAACATCCTGGATGGCTTAACTCCAATGTAAAAATGCATATAAAAGCAAAGGAGAAGGCCTTCAAAAAATACAAGGTTGAGGGATCATCCACAGCATTCAGAATTTATAAAGAATGCAATAAGAAATGTAAGGGTGCAATTAGGATGGCTAAGATAGAACATGAAAGACACATAGCGGAGGAGAGCAAAAAAAATCCCAAGAAATTCTTTAAGTATGTAAACAGTAAAAAAAGGAGGACAGACCATATTGGCCCCATAAAGAATGAGGAAGGACATCTGGTTACAAAGGATGGGGAGATGGCAAAGGTATTGAATTTATTCTTCTCCTCAGTCTTCACGAGTGAATCGGGGGGCTTCAGTAACCAAAACTGCAGTGTTTATCCTCATGACACAACACAGGAAGCACCTACATGGTTAACAGAGGACGGAATTAAAATTAGACTTGAGAAACTTAACATTAATAAATCACCGGGACCAGATGGCTTGCATCCGAGGGTACTTAGGGAACTCAGTCAGGTGATTGCCAGACCGTTGTTCCTAATTTTTACAGACAGTCTATTGACTGGAATGGTACCAGCTGATTGGAGAAAAACCAATGTAGCACCAATATTTAAAAAGGGCCCAAAAAACATCCCTGGGAATTACAGACCAGTTAGCCTAACATCAATAGTATGTAAACTCTTGGAGGGGATGATAAGGGACTATATACAAGATTTTAGTAATAAGAATGATATCATTAGCAGTAATCAGCATGGATTCATGAAGAATCGTTCTTGCCAAACCAATCTATTAACCTTCTATGAGGAGGTGAGTTGCCATCTAGATAAAGGAAGGCCCGTAGACGTGGTGTATCTGGATTTTGCAAAAGCATTTGACACAGTTCCCCATAAACGTTTACTGTACAAAATAGGGTGCGTTGGCATGGACCATAGGGTGAGTACATGGATTGAAAACTGGCTACAAGGGCGTGTTCAGAGGGTGGTGATAAATGGGGAGTACTCAGAATGGTCAGGGGTGGGTAGTGGGGTTCCCCAGGGTTCTGTGCTGGGACCAATCCTATTTAATTTGTTCATAAACGACCTGGAGGATGGGATAAACAGTTCAATCTCTGTATTTGCAGACGATACTAAGCTAAGCAGGGCAATAACTTCTCCGCAGGATGTGGAAATCTTGCAAAAAGACCTGAACAAATTAATGGGGTGGGCGACTACATGGCAAATGAGGTTCAATGTAGAAAAAATGTAAAATAATGCATTTGGGTGGCAAAAATATGAATGCAATCTATACACTAGGGGGAGAACCTCTGGGGGAATCTAGGATGGAAAAGGACCTGGGGGTCCTAGTGGATGATAGGCTCAGCAATGGCATGCAATGCCAAGCTGCTGCTAATAAAGCAAACAGAATATTGGCATGCATTAAAAGGGGGATCAACTGCAGAGATAAAATGATAATTCTCCCGCTCTACAAGACTCTGGTCCGCCCGCACCTGGAGTATGCTGTCCAGTTCTGGGCACCAGTCCTCAGGAGGGACGTACTGGAAATGGAGCGAGTACAAAGAAGGGCAACAAAGCTAATAAAGGGTCTGGAGGATCTTAGTTATGAGGAAAGGTTGCGAGCACTGAACTTATTCTCTCTGGAGAAGAGACGCTTGAGAGGGGATATGATTTCAATTTACAAATACTGTACTGGTGACCCCACAATAGGGATAAAACTTTTTCGCAGAAGAGAGTTTAATAAGACTCGTGGCCACTCATTACAATTAGAAGAAAAGAGGTTTAACCTTAAACTACGTAGAGGGTTCTTTACTGTAAGAGCGGCAAGGATGTGGAATTCCCTTCCACAGGCGGTGGTCTCAGCGGGGAGCATTGATAGCTTCAAGAAACTATTAGATAATCACCTGAATGACCGCAATATACAGGGATATGTAATGTAATACTGACACATAATCACACACATAGGTTGGACTTGATGGACTTGTGTCTTTTTTCAACCTCACCTACTATGTAACTATGTAACTATGTAACATAGCGGAGGAGAGCAAAAAAAATCCCAAGAAATTCTTTAAGTATGTAAACAGTAAAAAAAGGGAGGACAGACCATATTGGCCCCATAAAGAATGAGGAAGGACATCTGGTTACAAAGGATGGGGAGATGGCAAAGGTATTGAATTTATTCTTCTCCTCAGTCTTCACGAGTGAATCGGGGGGCTTCAGTAACCAAAACTGCAGTGTTTATCCTCATGACACAACACAGGAAGCACCTACATGGTTAACAGAGGACGGAATTAAAATTAGACTTGAGAAACTTAACATTAATAAATCAACGGGACCAGATGGCTTGCATCCGAGGGTACTTAGGGAACTCAGTCAGGTGATTGCCAGACCGTTGTTCCTAATTTTTACAGACAGTCTATTGACTGGAATGGTACCAGCTGATTGGAGAAAAGCCAATGTAGCACCAATATTTAAAAAGGGCCCAAAAAACATCCCTGGGAATTACAGACTAGTTAGCCTAACATCAATAGTATGTAAACTCTTGGAGGGGATGATAAGGGACTATATACAAGATTTTAGTAATAAGAATGATATCATTAGCAGTAATCAGCATGGATTCATGAAGAATCATTCTTGCCAAACCAATCTATTAACCTTCTATGAGGAGGTGAGTTGCCATCTAGATAAAGGAAGGCCCGTAGACGTGGTGTATCTGGATTTTGCAAAGGCATTTGACACAGTTCCCCATAAACGTTTACTGTACAAAATAAGGTGCGTTGGCATGGACCATAGGGTGAGTACATGGATTGAAAACTGGCTACAAGGGCGTGTTCAGAGGGTGGTGATAAATGGGGAATACTCAGAATGGTCAGGGGTGGGTAGTGGGGTTCCCCAGGGTTCTGTGCTGGGACCAATCCTATTTAATTTGTTCATAAACGACCTGGAGGATGGGATAAACAGTTCAATCTCTGTATTTGCAGACGATACTAAGCTAAGCAGGGCAATAACTTCTCCGCAGGATGTGGAAATCTTGCAAAAAGACCTGAACAAATTAATGGGGTGGGCGACTGTCACGGGCAAGGCCAGAGCGGAGGCTGTTGGAGAGGACTGTATGCAAGCCTGTTGCCCACCGATTATGGGCCCCAGCATTTGGGGGAATGGTGCTCTCTGTGAGCTGTATGCCTGGGGACCCTGGGGTTGGTGTTACTTTGGATTCAGCTCCATGTCCCCCCAAAACACACAGACTCTGGAACCCGTTATATGCCATATTAGAATGATAAGACTGAATTATACTGTTGGGACACATCCTGTGAGGAGATGCTAATGTCATCATCTCCATTCACCTGTCTGATGTCAGCTATAATGGGTTTAATGTAAATAAGTTTAGTCTAGGTTCTAAAGGTATTCAACTCATTGTTGTTTGTTCTAATTAACCCTGTGTTGATGTTTATGGTAATGTGTGTTAGTTGAATGAGCTGATCACATTGTCCTCTATACAATGTAGGAGACGGGATGACTCCTATTGGAGCTCATGTTAATTAGGTTAATTAGGTTATGTTTGTATTGTTAATTGTAATTAGCTCCAGCTATTGTGTTTATAATACTGTGTGAAGCTCGGTGACCACAAGTCTGGGCAAAAGGTCATGTCTCAGCCACCTAGGCTGTATAAAGGATGAGATAATTAGCTCATGTTAATTAGGTTACGTTTGTATTGTTAGAGTAATCTTCGCCTGTGTATATAAGACTGTATTCTGGTTCTGAATAAAGTGAGTTCATGGTAGCAGTGAAGCAAGTGTCGCCTTGTCTTGATGCTCAGAGAGCTTGGAATATCTGTTATCTGTATACAGACTGGAGGAAGTGGTATATGACGGAAGCACTCAAGCGGAGTGTGGGACGTTCCGTGTCATTGGTGGCAAGCAGCAGGAAAGCTTCCTACAGTCTGGGGCATCCAAACTTCCATCTGGATCCAAGGTCCAGATAGCAGGAGAGGAGAGGTACAGATACCAGCCGCCATGGATGAGGAATTCAGAAGGAGGTTGCGAGAGATGCAGATACAGCACAGAGGACCAGTATCGGAGCAGGTCCTGCTGGGATGGTGTGATTCTATTCGCTGCAAACTCTGGAAGGAAGCGCTAGCCCGTGAGCAGCGACACCAGGGAAAAGTTCTCCCCTCCATCGAGGAAAGGTACTGGTCGCAGTACGGACTGCGGGTGCGGTTTTTGGGAGAAAAACCACACAAGAAGCAGACAGCTGAATTAAGCAGGCTGGTCTGGGCAGAGATAAAGCTGGATGAGAGCTACAGAGCCCTCCGGTGGCATGTATCCCAAGCATGTCCCTGGATGGCGGATGACAGCCCAACGGAAGGCTTAAGCTACGGCGGCTTGGGACTGTTGTTTGTGAAGCTGACAGGGGACCCTAACTTTGGGAGTGATTTGGAGCGGCGGGTGGACGAAATCATGGATTTCAGAGAAGGGCTACTGAACATTTTGGAAGTGCACTGGGCACAGGAAGATTTGGAGTTTCTGGCCGTTCAGGAATGGGAGCTAGAGATCGCCTACAGACGGCTGCTAGACATTGCTCAGTGCCAGGGCTGGGCTCCCTTTGCCTGGGACTATCAGGAAATACCAGCTGAAGATCTGGTAACTGAACAGAGGGTCCAAGACCTCTGTCCCACACTTTTACCAATTCCAGAGACTGGGGATTTAATAGACGTTTCTGTAGAGGAGGAACCACCTGGCAAATCCCCAGCAGAAGTGCTGGCAACCGGACAGAGGGTCCAAGACCTCTGCCCCACACCTGCAGCAATTGTGGAGGCTCAGGCTGAGAAGATGGCAATCACTTCCCAGCAGCAGATACAGGGGGAGAAGGGAGAGGAGGTGTGTGTTGTCCCTCCCCAACAGTTGGCCAGGGCGGAGGAAGTGGGCTTTCCTCCCCAGCAAAGATCCATGTACCTGGGAGACAGTACCATCGACATGTCGTCCCAGCAGCCAGATGAGGGAATGGAAAAGGAAGCAGCCGGCTCACCTCCCCAATGGCAGCTACACAGTTTGGGAGTGGAGGAAGCCAGCCTCCTGCCCCAACAGTTAGCCGGAGCAGAGGATGCGGAGTCCCCAGCAGAAGTGCTGGCAACAGGGCAGAGTGCTACCAACCTCTGCCCAGCACCGGCAACAACTACAGAGTTCCAGGGAGGCGGGGCAGTTGGCCTCCCTCTCCAACAGTTAGCCGGAACAGATGGTGTGGGGTTTCCAGCAGAAGGGCTGGCAACAGGGCCAAGGACTGCTGGACTCTGCCCTCAACTAACAGAGGATGGATTTCCTGTGAAGGTGGATGGGACTTCAGTCTCCACCTGTATACTCCAGGGATGCTGGGCAGTGGGCCTAGATCCCCAACAGCATGACAGAGTGAGCCCAGACACCCTGTCCTCTCTCCAGCGGCAGAAAGGATTCCAGGGAGAAAGGCCAGTCCAGGCCTCTCCCCAGCGGCAGATATGTTCTCTGAGAGAGGCAGAGGTTGGCTGGGTGAGTAATACTCTGTTTGGAACAATTTGTTTGGGGTACTGTGTGGGTACCGGCATTAGAGGACTGGAACTATGGACTAACTTCGGAGTCAACCCGTCTGGGGTCTCCTCCTGTGTTACTCTCCTGCCGAAAGGGGAGAAATGTCACGGGCAAGGCCAGAGCGGAGGCTGTTGGAGAGGACTGTATGCAAGCCTGTTGCCCACCGATTATGGGCCCCAGCATTTGGGGGAATGGTGCTCTCTGTGAGCTGTATGCCTGGGGACCCTGGGGTTGGTGTTACTTTGGATTCAGCTCCATGTCCCCCCAAAACACACAGACTCTGGAACCCGTTATATGCCATATTAGAATGATAAGACTGAATTATACTGTTGGGACACATCCTGTGAGGAGATGCTAATGTCATCATCTCCATTCACCTGTCTGATGTCAGCTATAATGGGTTTAATGTAAATAAGTTTAGTCTAGGTTCTAAAGGTATTCAACTCATTGTTGTTTGTTCTAATTAACCCTGTGTTGATGTTTATGGTAATGTGTGTTAGTTGAATGAGCTGATCACATTGTCCTCTATACAATGTAGGAGACGGGATGACTCCTATTGGAGCTCATGTTAATTAGGTTAATTAGGTTATGTTTGTATTGTTAATTGTAATTAGCTCCAGCTATTGTGTTTATAATCCTGTGTGAAGCTCGGTGACCACAAGTCTGGGCAAAAGGTCATGTCTCAGCCACCTAGGCTGTATAAAGGATGAGATAATTAGCTCATGTTAATTAGGTTACGTTTGTATTGTTAGAGTAATCTTCGCCTGTGTATATAAGACTGTATTCTGGTTCTGAATAAAGTGAGTTCATGGTAGCAGTGAAGCAAGTGTCGCCTTGTCTTGATGCTCAGAGAGCTTGGAATATCTGTTATCTGTATACAGACTGGAGGAAGTGGTATATGACGGAAGCACTCAAGCGGAGTGTGGGACGTTCCGTGTCAGCGACTACATGGCAAATGAGGTTCAATGTAGAAAAATGTAAAATAATGCATTTGGGTGGCAAAAATATGAATGCAATCTATACACTGGGGGGAGAACCTCTGGGGGAATCTAGGATGGAAAAGGACCTGGGGGTCCTAGTAGATGATAGGCTCAGCAATGGCATGCAATGCCAAGCTGCTGCTAATAAAGCAAACAGAATATTGGCATGCATTAAAAGGGGGATCAAATGTAGAGATAAAACGATAATTCTCCCGCTCTACAAGACTCTGGTCTGCCCGCACCTGGAGTATGCTGTCCAGTTCTGGGCACCAGTCCTCAGGAGGGACGTACTGGAAATGGAGCGAGTACAAAGAAGGGCAACAAAGCTAATAAAGGGTCTGGAGGATCTTAGTTATGAGGAAAGGTTGCGAGCACTGAACTTATTCTCTCTGGAGAAGAGACGCTTGAGAGGGGATATGATTTCAATTTACAAATACTGTACTGGTGACCCCACAATATTGATAAAACTTTTTCGCAGAAGAGAGTTTAATAAGACTCGTGGCCACTCATTACAATTAGAAGAAAAGAGGTTTAACCTTAAACTACGTAGAGGGTTCTTTACTGTAAGAGCGGCAAGGATGTGGAATTCCCTTCCACAGGCGGTGGTCTCAGCAGGGAGCATTGATAGCTTCAAGAAACTATTAGATAATCACCTGAATGACCGCAACATACAGGGATATGTAATGTAATACTGACACATAATCACACACATAGGTTGGACTTGATGGACTTGATGTAACTATGTAACTATGTAACAACCACACAAAATTTAACAAACTTTAGAGATAGACAGACAGGGCTGTTGCTAGAATTGTAAAAGACCTGGAGCACCATTGGGCACACTGAGGACATTGATAATGCAATGTGCTTAGTGCGCCAAGGCAAACAGTGGGTATAGCCAGATTGCATTAACAGTGGGAGTGGCTTAACTGCATGTCAGTCAGCACCATTTATAAAAAGGGGATTTCTAACCTCTTCACTACTGGACACTTTCACCCCCTTCCTGCCCAGGCCAATTTTCAGCACTATAACACTTTGAATGACAATTGCACGGTCATGCAACACTGTACCCAAGTGAAATTTGTATAATTTTTTCACACAAATAAAGCTTATTTTTTATGGTATTTAACCACTTCAATAATGGTCACTTTCACCCCTTTCCTTCCCAGGCCAATTTTCAGATTTTAGCGCTGTCACGCTTATGTGAATGACACATGTGTGACACGATGTACTTTTATCATTTTTTTGCTCAGATAGAGCTTTCTTTTTGTTGTATTTAATCACCACTCTTTTATTTTTATTTTTTGCTAAACGAATGAAAAAAGACGGAACAAAAAACAGAAAATTGTATCATACTTACTGTAATTTTCCTTTCCTGACGCCAATCCATGGCAGCATACTAGTGATAGGCTCCGCCTTTCTCCCCTCCCTCAGGACCAATGAAATAGCATAAATTAAAGGCCAGTTAGGCTTCGTAATTCGTAATTAGCTAGATACCGAAACGCACAAGGGTGGGTCTGTATGCTGCCATGGATTGGCTTTAGGAAAGGAAAATTACGGTAAGTATGATACAATTTTCCATCTTCCTGATGCCACCATGGCAGCATACTAGTGATACATATCCTAGCTGACAGGGTGGGTTCTACTTAACAAACCAAAATAATTATTTTATATATATATTATATATATATATATATATATATATATATATATATATATATATATAAATATATATTTTCAAATGTGACAGAAGACTGAACAGTGATTCCTCCGAAGCCCACTGATGACAAGGCACCCAGATCTATAATGTAAAGGTTGAAAAGGTATGCTGGGAAAAGCATGCCACTTTCCTGTAGAATGAATCCATAGATGCTTTCAACTGGGCCGCCTATTAGGCCTCAACCCCCCTGGAAGAGGATGCATCCTGCCACTGAAGGCGGCTCACGACCCATTTCCCATCTGCACAACCAATTTTGCTAAAGTCCAGGAGGCAACCTCTCTTGCCTGATTAATTCCATCTGGAACAGTGAAAGACTTATCATATGAACTGAAAAGAGCAATTGTGGACAGAAACTTCTTTCAAGCTCTCGGAATGACCAATTTGTGTGGTTTTCTTGCTTGAATGTCTGGAAAGTTAGGCAGTGGACAGATGATTGATAGATGGAGGGCTGTCGCTACCTCTGATATAAGCTGAACTACAGGATGAAGCTCTACTCCTGTAACAAAAGCAATATGCTTTTCTGAAGCTCTAAGAGCTTGAAACTTGAACCGACTTCTGTTTGACGATTTGCGCTAAATACTGGTTAGTAAGCGATGTCTTAAACTGAACACTGCCCTGCTGGAGTAAACTGATGAAATAAACCCCAACAGCATTGAAAGATTTTATTTGTGAAAGATTCTCTCTCGCGGTTGACGAAACCTCCTGACTGTCTTCAAAATTTTGCAAACTAAAGGGCCTTTGGACAAATTAAACCTTGTTCTTGCTGACACCTGCAACCTCAAAAGAGTATAGGGTAAGGTTCATGTCCAATCTGACCTACAAGAAGACCAGAACAGCTGCCACCAGTGGTGCAGTAAGAATAATATCTTGCCATGCAAAATAGAGAAAAACACAAGTTTGTTCCAGATCTTGGCATGAGGCTGTTAGTAGAGTGGCTTTCGCACCCCCCAAAGTAGAGCTCACTCTTGGAGCAACTCTGGAGTAGGGATGAGCCGAACACCAGAACCTGCGAATGGACCGAAAATTTGCACGAACGTTAGAACCCCATTGACGTCTATGGGACTCGAACATTCAAAATCAAAAGTGCTCATTTTAAAGGCTAATTTTCATGGTATTGTCCTAAAAAGGGTTTGGGGACCCGGGTCCTGTCCCAGGGGACGTGTATCAATGCAAAAAAAACTTTTAAAAACGGCTGTTTTTTCGGGAGCAGTGATTTTAATGATGCTTAAAGTAAAAAAAAAAAGTGAAATATTCCTTTAAATATCGTACCTGGGGGGTGTCTATAGTATGCCTGTAAAGTGGCGCGTGTTTCCCATGTTTAGAACAGTCCCTGCACAAAATTTTATTTTTAAAGGAAAAAAAGTCATTTAAAACTGCTTGCGGGTTTAATGTAATGTCGGGTCCTGGCAATATGGATGAAAATCAGTGAGACAAACGGCATGGGTACCCCCCAGTCCATTACCAGGCCCTTTGGGTCTTGTATGGATATTAAGAGGAACCCCGCACCCATATTAAAAAAGGAAACAGCAGTATACAGGCTCTGTACTCTGAACAGCAGTATACAGGCGGTGCAAACAAGACAGGAACTGTAGGTTTGTTGTTAAGTAGAATCTGTTTGTAATTTTGAACGGGCACATTTTTAACGTGTTTAGCTCCAGCCAAAAAATCTTTTTTAAGCTTTTTGGAAAACACAGGGAAGGGTTATCACCCCTGTGACATTTGTTTTGCTGTCTGTGCTCCTCTTCAGAAGATTGAACCTCACTTTTTGTCCCAATGACAAATGTTTTTTGAAAATTTGGGGTTTTTTGTGAAACAAGGATTGGTGATAAAGCATCAGTGGAAAGGAGAAATGTTTTTCCCATATTAACTCTTACAGGAGCGAATTTCCCTTCCTAGGTGTAGATTTCATCTCACTTCCTGTTGTCTCCTTCCGTTTGCAAATAGGAGTCGTTTGTAAATTGGATGTTTGAAAGTAGGGGCCTGTCCTATATACTCAGCAGAAATTTAGGCCTTAGGTGTTGTTGTGGCCACAACACTGTAAGCCCTCACAGGGCCCTGCTGTGAAATATTAGATCAAGAATTGTAATTACATGCCCCTGTTGAACAACGGCAGAAAAATTGGGCCTTTGGTGGTGGTGCCACAACACTGTAAGTCCTCACTCGCTCATGGTGGGTGCAGAAACGGGCCCTGCTGTGAAATATTAGATCAAGAATTGTAATTACATGCCCCTGTTGAACAAGGGCAGAAAAATTGGGCCTTTGGTGGTGGTGGTGGTGCTGGTGCCACAACACTGTAAGTCCTCACTCGCTCTTGGTGGGAGCAGAAATGGGCCCTGCTGTGAAATATTAGACCAAGAATTGTAATTACATGCCCCTGTTGAACAGGGGCAGAAAAATTGGGCCTTTGGTGGTGGTGCCACAACACTGTAAGTCCTCACTCGCTCTTGGTGGGCACAGAAACGGCCCTGCTGTGAAATATTAGATCAAGAATTGTAATTACATGCCCCTGTTGAACAGGGGCTGAAAAAATTGGGCCTTAGGCACTGGTGCTGGTGCCACAACACTGCAACCCCTCACAGAAACTCTAGTTGGAACGCAGGAACGAGCCCTGCTGCAAAGTATTGCATCAAAAATTGTAATTACATGCCCCTGTTAAACAGGGGCTGAAAAATTAGGCCTTAGGCACTGGTGCTGGTGCCACAACACTGCAACCCCTCACAGATACTCTAGTTGGAATGCAGGAAAGAGCCCTGCTGCAAAGTATTGCATCAAAAATTGTAATTACACGCCCCTGTTAAACAGGGGCTGAAAAATTGGGCCTTAGGCACTGTTGACGGCGCCCAGAACCAAAATTGTTCTTACAAGCTATCAGCGTGATCATTGAGGAGGAAGAGGATAATTACTGAGGATAGTCACTCAGCATCAGCATAGGCAGTCTTTGAAGGGATCTGAGATTTCAAAAAAAAATATTCGGTTACATCAGCATCAGGTGCTTGGTAGCTGGTGGTGATCCAAGACTGATTCATTTTTATGAAGGTCAGTCGATCGACCGAGTCGGTGGACAGACGCACCCTGTGATCGGTTACAAAGCCTCCAGCAGCACTGAATGTGCATTCCGAAAGAACGCTGGATGCAGGACAGGCCAGTAGCTCAATTGCATACTGTGCAAGCTCTGGCCAGTGATCCATCCTCAAGACCCAGTAAGCCAGAGGATTTTCGGTGGGAAAGGTGTCCAAGTCAGATCTTGCCCCTAGGTATTCCTGCACCATGTAAAACAGACGCTGACGATGGTTGCCGATCATACCTTGGGGCTGCGGACTAAAAAATTGTCTGAACGCATCGGTCAGACGGCCACCTTCTCTGCAGCTCCTTCTTTGACTGACCGAAGCCTCAGCAACACGTTGTCCAGAAACAGGAGTTTGTAACCTCCCAGTCTCTGGGAACGCGTTGCACAAACCTTTCTACAAGGCCTCCCGAAGATGTTTCATCCTCTGCTCCCTCTGCAACGGCAAGATAAGGTCCGCAACCTTACCCTTGTAACGTGGATTAGGGAGGGTTGCCAGCCAGTATTGGTCCTTCTCCTTGATACCACGAATACGAGGATCCTTACGCAGGCTTTGCAGGATCAGGGAGGCCATGCAGCGTAGGTTTGCTGAGGCATTCGGTCCGGAGTCCTCTGGGTCACTAAGGATGACATGGTCCGCAGCCACCTCCTCCCAGCCACATACAAGTCCATGTGTTTCTTGGGACTGATCCCTTAAAGACTGCTGCTGATGCTGAGTGCCAGGCTCCACCTCCATACTGACACAATCCTCCTCCTCTTCCTGTGTGATCGGCGAGCACGCAGGAACACTGTCTGGATAAAGGGGGCCTTGAGAGCTAAGGAAGTCCTCCTCTTCCTGCCTCTGTTCTGCCTCAAGTGCCCTGTCCATTATTCCACGCAGCGTGTGCTCCAACAGGTGGACAAGGGGGACAGTGTCACTGATGCATGCACTGTCACTGCTCACCATCCTAGTGGCCTCCTCAAATGGTGACAGGACAGTGCATGCATCCCTGATCATGGCCCACTGGCATGGGGAAAAAAACAAGCTCCCCTAACCCTGTCCTGGTGCCATAGTCGCACAGGTACTCATTGATGGCCCTCTGCTGCGTGTGCAGCCGCTGCAGCATGGCCAACGTTGAGTTCCACCTGGTGGGCATGTCACAGATTAGGCGGTTCTTGGGCAGGTTAAACTCCTTTTGGAGGTCCGCCAGCCGAGCACTGGCATTATATGACCGGCGGAAATGCACACAGACTTTCCTGGCCTGCCTCAGGACATCCTGTAAGCCCAGGTACCTGCCCAAGAACCGCTGCACCACCAAGTTAAGGACGTGAGCCAAACAGGGCACATGGGTCATTTGTCCCTGTCAGAGGGCAGAGAGGATTTTGGTGCCATTGTCGCAAACCACCATTCCTGCCTTAAGTTGGCGTGGCGTCAACCACCTCTAAACCTGCCCCTGCAGAGCTGACAGAACCTCTGCCCCAGTGTGGCTCCTGTCCCCCAAGCACACCAGCTCAAGCACCGCATGGCATCTTTTGGCCTGCGCACATGCGTAGCCCCTTGAACGCCTACGGAGCACCGCTGGTTCCGACGACAAAGCACAGGAAGTGGCCATGGAGGAAGAAGAAGAGGAGGGGGTGGAGGAGAGAGGTGTGTCACAATCATTAGTAGTGGCATTTTGGAGGTGTGGTGGCGGAACAACCTCCAACACTACTGCACCTTGTCCTGCATCCTTCCCAGCTGCCAGCAGAGTCACTCAATGCGCTGTGAAACTTAGGTAACATCCCTGTCCATGCCTGCTGGACCATGAGTCAGCAGTAATATGCACCTTACCGCTGACCGCCCTGTCCAGCGAGGCATGGACATTGCCTTCCACATGCCGGTAGAGAGCCGGAATCGCCTTCCGTGAGAGAAAGTGGTGTTTGGGTACCTGCCACTGAGGAACCGCACATTCCACAAACTCACGGAAGGGGGCAGAGTCTACCAACTGAAAAGGCAGCAGTTGAAGTGCTAGCAATTTTGCCAAGCTAGCATTCAACCGCTGGGCATGTGGATGGCTGGGAGCAAACTTCTTTCGGCGGTGCAGCAGCTGGGGCAGGGAAATTTGCCTGGTACAATCTGACGTCGGTGTACCGAAAGCAGATTGCCCACAAGTACTTGGCTGTGACACACCTAATTCTACACCTTCATTCCTCTCAGTGCAGGTCTCAGAGAGGACTGAAGGTATAGTGGGGTTGGAGATCTCAGCTGATGAGGAGCAAGGAGAGGTCCTCTTTGTTCTTTGGTGTGGGTCTTTTAGATACGCTTGCCAACGAACTGCATGGCAGGTCAACATATGTCTGGTCAAACAGCGGTGTGATCTGATGCACTCGTCTCAAAAAAGGCCCACACCAAAGAACTTTTTGAATAACGCGCAGAGACTGCAGCGCCCTGCACATGCGGAGCTTTGGGGTGTGATGCAGTTTTGGGGTGTGCTGCCCTTAGGCTGACCCCTGGAGGGCATCCTGCCTCTTTGGTGATGTGCCGCCTCCTCCTCCTCCTCCTCTCTCCTATCAGGCACCCACTTGTAGTTTTAGCTAAACACTGTGAGGAGGACGCACTACACTAACTTGTAGCTTTAGCTGAACACTGTGCAGAGGTCTCACTACACTAACTTGTAGCTTTAGCTGAACACTGTGCAGAGGTCGCACTACACTAACTTGTAGTTTTAGCTGAACACTGTGAGCAGGACACACTACACTAACTTGTAGCTTTAGCAGAACACTGTGCAGAGGTCACTACACTAACTTGTAGTTTTAGCTGAACACTTTGAGAAGGATGCACTATACTAACTTGTAGCTTTAGCTGAACACTGTGCAGAGGTCTCACTACACTTACTTGTAGTTTTAGCTGAACACTGTGAGGAGGACGCACTACACTAACTTGTACCTTTACCTGAACACTGTGCAGAGGTCGCACTACACTAACTTGTAGTTTTAGCTGAACACTGTGAGCAGGACGCACTACACTAACTTGTAGCTTTAGCTGAACACTTTGTAGAGGTCTCACTACACTAACTTGTAGTTTTAGCTGAACACTGTGAGGAGGATGCACTACACTAACTTGTAGCTTTAGCTGAACACTGTACAGAGGTCTCACTACACTAACTTGTAGTTTTAGCTGAACACTGTGAGGAGGACGCACTACACTAACTTGTAGCTTTAGCTGAACACTGTGCAGAGGTCGCACTACACTATCTTGTAGTTTTAGCTGAACACTGCGAGCAGGACGCACTACACTAACTTGTAGCTTTAGCTGAACACTGTGCAGAGGTCACCAAAAAATAACTTGTAGCTTATTTAGCTGCCTGTGGTAGTGATAGGATCAGGAAAACATCACCAACCTTCTACAGGTAGCTTTAGCTGAACACTGTGCAGAGGTCGCACTACACTAACTTGTAGTTTTAGCTGAACACTGTGAGGAGGACGCACTACACTAACTTGTAGCTTTAGCTGAACACTGTGCAGAGGTCTCACTACACTAACTTGTAGCTTTAGCTGAACACTGTGCAGAGGTCGCACTACACTAACTTGTAGTTTTAGCTGCACACTGTGAGGAGGACGCACTACACTAACTTGTAGCTTTAGCTGAACACTGTGCAGAGGTCTCACTACACTAACTTGTAGCTTTAGCTGAACACTGTGAGCATGATGCACTACACTAATTTGTAGCTTTAGCTGAACACTGTGCAGAGGTCTCACTACACTAACTTGTAGTTTTAGCTGAACACTGTGAGGAGGACGCACTACACTAACTTGTAGCTTTAGCTGAACACTGTGCAGAGGTCGCAATACACTAACTTGTAGTTTTAGCTAAACACTGTGAGGAGGACGCACTACACTAACTTGTAGCTTTAGCTGAACACTGTGCAGACGTCTCACTACACTAACTTGTAGCTTTAGCTGAACACTGTGCAGATGTCGCACTACACTAACTTGTAGTTTTAGCTGAACACTGTGAGCAGGACACACTACACTAACTTGTAGCTTTAGCAGAACACTGTGCAGAGGTCACTACACTAACTTGTAGTTTTAGCTGAACACTTTGAGCAGGACGCACTATACTAACTTGTAGCTTTAGCTGAACACTGTGCAGAGGTCTCACTACACTTACTTGTAGTTTTAGCTGAACACTGTGAGGAGGACGCACTACACTAACTTGTACCTTTACCTGAACACTGTGCAGAGGTCGCACTACACTAACTTGTAGTTTTAGCTGAACACTGTGAGCAGGACGCACTACACTAACTTGTAGCTTTTGCTGAAAACTTTGTAGAGGTCTCACTACAGTAACTTGTAGCTTTAGCTGAACACTGTGCAGAGGTCGAACTACACTAACTTGTAGTTTTAGCTGAACACTGCGAGCAGGACGCACTACACTAACTTGTAGCTTTAGCTGAACACTGTGCAGAGGTCGCACTACATTAACTTGTAGTTTTAGCTGAACACTGTGAGGAGGACGCACTACCCTAACTTGTAGCTTTAGCTGAATACTGTGCAGAGGTCACACTAAACTAACTTGTAGCTTTAGCTGAACACTGTGAGGAGGATGCACTACACTAACTTGTAGCTTTAGTTGAACACTGTGCAGAGGTCTCACTACACAAACTTGTAGTTTTAGCTGAACACTGTGAGGAGGACGCACTACACTAACTTGTAGCTTTAGCTGAACACTGTGCAGTGGTCGCACTACACTAACTTGTAGTTTTAGCTGAACACTGCGAGCAGGACGCACTACACTAACTTGTAGCTTTAGCTGAACACTGTGCAGAGGTCGCATCACACTAACTTGTAGTTTTCACTGAACACTGTGAGGAGGACACACTACACCAAGTTGTAGCTTTAGCTAAACACTGTGAGGAGGACGCACTACACTAACTTGTAGCTTTAGCTGAACACTGTGCAGAGGTCGCATTACACTAACTTGTAGTTTTAGCTGAATACTGTGAGGAGGACGCACTACCCTAACTTGTAGCTTTAGCTGAATACTGTGCAGAGGTCACACTAAACTAACTTGTAGCTTTAGCTGAACACTGTGAGGAGGACGCACTACACTAACTTGTAGCTTTAGCTGAACACTGTGCAGAGGTCTCACTACACTAACTTGTAGCTTTAGCTGAACACTGTGCAGAGGTCGCACTACACTAACTTGTAGTTTTAGCTGAACACTGTGAGCAGGACACACTACACTAACTTGTAGCTTTAGCAGAACACTGTGCAGAGGTCACTACACTAACTTGTAGTTTTAGCTGAACACTTTGAGCAGGACGCACTATACTAACTTGTAGTTTTAGCTGAACACTGTGCAGAGGTCTCACTACACTTACTTGTAGTTTTAGCTGAACACTGTGAGGAGGACGCACTACACTAACTTGTACCTTTACCTGAACACTGTGCAGAGGTCGCACTACACTAACTTGTAGTTTTAGCTGAACACTGTGAGCAGGACGCACTACACTAACTTGTAGCTTTAGCTGAACACTTTGTAGAGGTCTCACTACACTAACTTGTAGCTTTAGCTGAACACTGTGCAGAGGTCGCACTACACTAACTTGTAGTTTTAGCTGAACACTGCGAGTAGGACGCACTACACTAACTTGTAGCTTTAGCTGAACACTGTGCAGAGGTCGCACTACACTAACTTGTAGTTTTAGCTGAACACTGTGAGGAGGACGCACTACCCTAACTTGTAGCTTTAGCTGAATACTGTGCAGAGGTCACACTAAACTAACTTGTAGCTTTAGCTGAACACTGTGAGGAGGATGCACTACACTAACTTGTAGCTTTAGTTGAACACTGTGCAGAGGTCTCACTACACTAACTTGTAGTTTTAGCTGAACACTGTGAGGAGGACGCACTACACTAACTTGTAGCTTTAGCTGAACACTGTGCAGAGGTCGCACTACACTAACTTGTAGTTTTAGCTGAACACTGCGAGCAGGACGCACTACACTAACTTGTAGCTTTAGCTGAACACTGTGCAGAGGTCGCACTACACTAACTTGTAGTTTTAGCTGAACACTGTGAGGAGGACGCACTACCCTAACTTGTAGCTTTAGCTGAATCCTGTGCAGAGGTCACACTAAACTAACTTGTAGCTTTAGCTGAACACTGTGAGGAGGATGCACTACACTAACTTGTAGCTTTAGCTGAACACTGTGCAGAGGTCTCACTACACTAACTTGTTGTTTTAGCTGAACACTGTGAGGAGGACGCACTACACTAACTTGTAGCTTTAGCTGAACAATGTGCAGAGGTCGCACTACACTAACTTGTAGTTTTCACTGAACACTGTGAGGAGGACACACTACACCAAGTTGTAGCTTTAGCTAAACACTGTGAGGAGGACGCACTACACTAACTTGTAGCTTTAGCTGAACACTGTGCAGAGGTCGCACTATACTAACTTGTAGTTTTAGCTGAACACTGTGAGGAGGACGCACTACCCTAACTTGTAGCTTTAGCTGAATACTGTGCAGAGGTCACACTAAACTAACTTGTAGCTTTAGCTGAACACTGTGAGGAGGACGCACTACACTAACTTGTAGCTTTAGCTGAACACTGTGCAGAGGTCTCACTACACTAACTTGTAGTTTTAGCTGAACACTGTGAGCAGGACACACTACACTAACTTGTAGCTTTAGCAGAACACTGTGCAGAGGTCACTACACTAACTTGTAGTTTTAGCTGAACACTGTGAGGAGGACGCACTACACTAACTTGTAGTTTTAGCTGAACACTGTGAGGAGGACGCACTACACTAACTTGTAGCTTTAGCTGAACACTGTGTAGAGGTCTCACTACACTCACTTGTAGCTTATTTAGCTGCCTGCGGTAGTGATAGGATCAGGAAAACACCACCAACCTTCGACAGGTAGCTTTAGGTGAACAATGTGCAGAGATCGCCAAAAAATAACTTGTAGCTTATTTAGCTGCCTGTGGTAGTGATAGGATCAGGAAAACACCACCAACCTTCTACAGGTAGCTTTAGCTGAACACTGTGCAGAGATCGCAAAAAAATAACTTGTAGGTTTAGCTGAACACTGTGAGGAGTACACACTACACTAACTTGTAGCTTTAGCTGAACATTGTGCAGAGGTCGCACTACACTAACTTGTAGTTTTAGCTGAACACTGTGAGCAGGACGCACTACACTAACATGTAGCTTTAGCTGAATACTGTGCAGAGGTCTCACTACACTAACTTGTAGCTTTAGCTGAACACTGTGAGCAGGACGCACTACACTAATTTGTAGCTTTAGCTGAACACTGTGCAGAGGTCGCACTACACTAACTTGTAGTTTTAGCTGAACACTGTGAGAAGGACGCACTACCCTAACTTGTAGCTTTAGCTGAATACTGTGCAGAGGTCACATTACAGTAACTTGTAGCTTTAGCTGAACACTGTGAGGAGGACGCATTACACTA
Source organism: Aquarana catesbeiana (assembly GCF_042186555.1). Classification (NCBI taxonomy): domain Eukaryota; kingdom Metazoa; phylum Chordata; class Amphibia; order Anura; family Ranidae; genus Aquarana; species Aquarana catesbeiana. The sequence continues at coordinate 127,995,308 of NC_133336.1, forward strand.
ACTTGTAGCTTTAGCTGAACACTGTGCAGAGGTCGCACTACACTAACTTGTAGCTTTAGCTGAACACTGTGCAGAGGTCTCACTACACTAACTTGTAGCTTTAGTTGAACACTGTGCAGAGGTCGCACTACACTAACTTGTAGTTTTAGCTGAACACTGTGAGCAGGACACACTACACTAACTTGTAGCTTTAGCAGAACACTGTGCAGTGGTCACTACACTAACTTGTAGTTTTAGCTGAACACTGTGAGCAGGACGCACTATACTAACTTGTAGCTTTAGCTGAACACTGTGCAGAGGTCTCACTACACTAACTTGTAGTTTTAAGCTGAACACTGTGAGGAGGACGCACTACACTAACTTGTAGCTTTAGCTGAACACTGTGAGGGGGACGCACTACACTAACTTGTAGCTTTACCTGAACACTGTGCAGAGGTTGCACTACACTAACTTGTAGTTTTAGCTGAACACTGTGAGCAGGACGCACTACACTAACTTGTAGCTTTAGCTGAACATTGTGTAGAGGTCTCACTACACTAACTTGTAGCTTTAGCTGAACACTGTGCAGAGGTCGCACTACACTAACTTGTAGTTTTAGCTGAACACTGCGAGCAGGACGCACTACACTAACTTGTAGCTTTAGCTGAACACTGTGCAGAGGTCGCACTACACTAACTTGTAGTTTTAGCTGAACACTGTGAGGAGGACGCAGTACCCTAACTTGTAGCTTTAGCTGAATACTGTGCAGAGGTCACACTAAACTAACTTGTAGCTTTAGCTGAACACTGTGAGGAGGATGCACTACACTAACTTGTAGCTTTAGCTGAACACTTTGCAGAGGTCTCACTACACTAACTTGTAGTTTTAGCTGAACACTGTGAGGAGGATGCACTACACTAACTTGTAGCTTTAGCTGAACACTGTACAGAGGTTGCACTACACTAACTTGTAGTTTTAGCTGAACACTGCGAGCAGGATGCACTACACTAATTTGTAGCTTTAGCTGAACACTGTGCAGAGGTCGCACTACACTAACTTGTAGTTTTAGCTGAACACTGTGAGGAGGACGCACTACCCTAACTTGTAGCTTTAGCTGAATACTGTGCAGAGGTCACACTAAGCTAACTTGTAGCTTTAGCTGAACACTGTGAGGAGGATGCACTACACTAACTTGTAGTTTTAGCTGAACACTGTGCAGAGGTCTCACTACACTAACTTGTAGTTTTAGCTGAACACTGTGAGGAGGACGCACTACACTAACTTGTAGCTTTAGCTGAACAATGTGCAGAGGTCGCACTACACTAACTTGTAGTTTTCACTGAACACTGTGAGGAGGACACACTACACCAAGTTGTAGCTTTAGCTGAACACTGTGAGGAGGACGCACTACACTAACTTGTAGCTTTAGCTGAACACTGTGCAAAGGTCGCACTACACTAACTTGTAGTTTTAGCTGAACACTGTGAGCAGGACGCACTACACTAACTTGTAGCTTTAGCTGAACACTGTGCAGAGGTCGCACTACACTAACTTGTAGTTTTAGGTTAACACTGTGAGCAGGACACACTACATTAACTTGTAGCTTTAGCTGAACACTGTGCAGAGGTCTCACTACACTAATTTGTAGTTTTAGCTGAACACTGTGAGCAGGACGCACTATACTAACTTGTAGCTTTAGCTGAACACTGTGCAGAGGTCTCACTACACTTACTTGTAGTTTTAGCTGAACACTGTGAGGAGGACGCACTACACTAACTTGTAGCTTTAGCTGAACACTGTGCAGAGGTCGCACTAAACTAACTTGTAGTTTTAGCTGAACACTGTGAGGAGGACGCACTACACTAACTTGTAGCTTTACCTGAACACTGTGCAGAGGTCGCACTACACTAACTTGTAGTTTTAGCTGAACACTGTGAGCAGGACGCACTACACTAACTTGTAGCTTTAGCTGAACACTGTGAGGAGGACGCACTACCCTAACTTGTAGCTTTAGCTGAACTCTGTGCAGAGGTCACACTAAACTAACTTGTAGCTTTAGCTGAACACTGTGAGGAGGACGCACTACACTTACTTGTAGCTTTAGCTGAACACTGTGCAGAGGTCTCACTACACTAACTTGTAGTTTTAGCTGAACACTGTGAGCAGGACGCACTACACTAACTGTAAATAGTCTAGCTGCCTGACTGTGGTACTAATAGGATCAAAAGAACACAAGCAATTTTCTTCAGGTAGCTGTAAATACTGTAACAAGACAAGCCTGTCTGTCAGTAGGAAGATAATAGCAACGGATCTAGCTAAACTGAATACAGTGTATATGTGTATATATATATATATATATATATATATATATATGCATATATATATATATATATATATATATATATATATATATATATATGCAACACCTGGGATGCATATATACACACAATACACTGTAAGTGCAGCTAACTCACTGACTGTCCTGCCTAATCTAGCTAACTCAAATGAAATGACACTGTCTCTCTCTCTATCTCTCAGCACGCCGAAACACACTACACAGGGCCGCCGTGCAGGCGGCCTTATTTAGTGTGGGGCGTGTTCTAAACCCCCTGAGCCATAATTGCTCAAAGCCTCCCTGGCTTTGGCCAATTACAGCTCTCTCTACCGATGGCGCTGTGATTGGCCAAGCATGCGGGTCATAGTACATGCTTGGCCAATCATCAGCCAGCAATGCACTGCGATGCCGCAGTGAATTATGGGCCATGACGCGCCACACGAATTTGGCGCGAACGGCCCATAACGCTCGCAATTCGGTGAACGATCGAACAGCCGACGTTCGAGTCGAACATGGGTTCGACTCGATTGCGAAGCTCATCCCTACTCTGGAGCAATCTAGGTTCTGCGGCTTCCCCTTCCCACCATTATGCTTGCATCTCTGGTCTGTGCATGTGTGAAGGGGAATCGACTTCTGTATTCTGAAGTAGATAGCCAGGAAGCACCAAGACTCCTATATTCAGAATAGAGGGGTGGTCTTGACTACAATACTCATTCTTGACAGCTTCCGGGGAATTTCATTATGAGAGAAGTTGGGGAAAAACATATACAGTAGGCTTGATTGCAGTTTCATGGAGAAACCCAGCTTCTGTTCTCTGCTTTGGGGAGCGGAAACCGAGTCAGACTTCTTCTTAAATTGGCATTTGCTGTGAGAAGCAAAGAAGCCTGTCTGTGGTAGGCCACCTGAGGACAAGCCTCCCCCTCATGCTCTGGCAAGCTTGCATGATGGACAGTATGTCCATGAATTCCAGTGCCCTAGGAGGTTAATTGCTTCCGGAATTTGCTGGTGATCTTCCTACCCAGACATTCTGGGTTCTACATCTCTCAATAGCCTATTGCTGCGAGATCCTCCCTGGAGCTGAAAATACGCAATTACTGTCCTGTTGCTCATCCGCAAGATGACTGGTCACCCTTGATTCTGTGCAGCAAGGTCAAAGTGATAAAAAAGGCTGCCTGAGCTTCCAGCGCTTTCGAGACTACCTTCACTTGCCTTGACCGACAGACCCTTCATCACATTGTTCCAGTCAGATGGTTCGTGACATCCTCAAAGTCTTTCCATCACCGCGGACCGCTATACATACTGCGTGACACTGACCATAGCTGCGAAGGATCATGTTTTCTCCGTTGTAGTTGAAACTAGCACCAGTGCCTATGCACCCAAGGAATCATCGGTATGAATGACAACATTACGGCCAGGAGGCTGAGACATCTAGAAGTCGACCAGGAAGTAGAGGCATCTGATCTCAGAATTCTCCTTATGACCATCACCGTCCTTTTCTAATGGAAGCAAAACAGAGGAACCAGTAGAGCCCCCACAGGCACTTTAACTGTTGGAAAGCAAAAGTTGGCCTTTTTTTTTTTTAATGTAGAAAGGAATGACGCACAGGTAGTGGGGAATCTGGAGACCCTGTTCTCCCAGAGGAACTGACACGGCACTGAAACCTCTGTGAATATTCTTAGAGATATTCATAGGCTAAAAGGTAGGCTGATAAAGCTAGATGTGTCCAACCAATCGCCAAATTTACTTACTTTGCAATAAAAAAGAAAAGAAAAAATTTTTGGGATGTAAGGCTAAAAATCCTGACGATCTAGCGAAAGCCTCCAGCCATCTGCTGCAAGCGAATGCTTCTCTCCAACCCCCGCGACCTACAAACAGGGGTGGGTAGGAAACCTACAATCTCTCCTGTGAGATGGGACCAGGACAGCTCCCTTCTAAGTCTGAAGTGTCTGTAAGTATTGTAACCACCGCGGTTGCGGTGGATCTGTCAGGTCCGAGGGGGAGAAACAGGTCCAGAGAATGAACAGTGAGGAATCCACCGACCATGAGTGCCTATCCTCCAAGGGTCTGCACAATCCACTGTCCAGTAACCCGTGATGCGTACCCACTGGGACTTACCTTAAAAGTCTCGACATGCGCCCGGTAAAAGGGTTTTGTGGATACCTGCGGTACACCCAAAGATTTTCATTTATGGACCTTATGAAAGGTTGCCCATAGAGGAGCGGAACCGAGCGGGAGAAACACATTTCTCCCATTATTTATTATTATTTATTTTTAGTTATACATTTATTTTTTTTTACTTTCCTGCTTTCTGTTATGGGAGAAGAACGGACCCTCCTCCTGTGACATGGCTGTCTCTGGTTTCATATCAAACAGAGATCTTGCACTATAAATGACTATTCCAATTTTGTTTCTAGGAAGCCAAACACAGCCCCGGGTCTCAACCATAGGGTACCCCTAGCCGTAACTGAGTATAGCATTAACTTGGCCAGGCACCAGGTTGAGACTATTGCTGCTTCCGCAGTGAAATTTGCCGATACATCTTGGCTGGGTCCAAAGATCTCAGCCCTAAAGATTTCCTCCCCAACCATATCCTGGGAGCAGAAACCCAAAGTACTCGTCACCAAGGTAAGGGCCTCTGTTGAGTGGCAGGCCCTTCCCAGCTGCCGCCATATTGGACAACAGCTGGTCCCACTGTAGGCATGGATTTCAGCGATGCTATATCCGCCTTGAATTAAACCAGTTTCCTGATGGAAAAGTGATTGCTCATTGAAAGGGTAAATATGACTTTGTCTTTTAACCCATGTAATGGTCTGCATGACTGCCTGGATACACAGTTCTCCAAAGAAAAACTGACACCAAGTAGCTCCAGATCTTCCTCTGGTGCGAGAGAGCTAAAATCATTTGCAGGCTGCGCCCCCTCCTCAGGAGTACTGAGAGGATGAGTGATCCATGAGGCAGGTTGTTCTGCTAGTGGCTAGACCCGCAACAAGGGGGCTGGCTAGCTAGAGTAATTACAGTGAGTTTAAAACAGAAGTTTTGTGCAACCTTATAAGTAATAAGGACATTCGGTATTACCTGTCAGCTGCAAACTTCAACCAGGCCGACTTCACTCACCAGCCTCCTGGGTATAGGCACTGTGCCACAGGTCCTGCAGGACTCTTGTTGGGGTGCTGGGTCTGGGAAAGAAGAGCTAAGACGTTTTCCTTGGAACCTCTCTCCTAAATGGGAGCGGCATCCGAGCTATGCTTCTTTGAAGAAAGTATATATGTATGATCAGTGCCCATCTGCAGCCTCACAAGTGCCATCAATGCAGCCTCACCATTGCCATCAATGCAGCAGCCTCACCATTGCCATCAATGCAGCAGTCTCACCATTGTCATCAATGCAGCAGCCTCACCATTGCCATCAATGCAGCAGCCTCACCATTGTCATCAATGCAGCAGCCTCACCATTGCCATCAATGCAGCAGCCTCACCATTGCCTTCAATGCAGCAGCCTCACCATTGCCATCAGTGCAGCCTGATCGAACAGAACAGTGGTCCAATGGCGGCCCAGGAGACGGGGCTTACTATTACAGAGGCCGCCAAGTAAATAGGAGATTCTCACTGAATGTAATCTGAAGGCGCTCATCCCACCCTGCTTCCTGTCCCCTCTGAGGCAGCTAAAATTGAAGTATTGGCGTATAACACGCACACGCTATTTGCACCCGATTTTTATGGTAAAAAAGTGAGTGTTATAAGCCAATAAATACAGTACATACTGCAGAGGGTCAGCCTGGGGCAGGGTTAGGAAGAGGTTAATCGAAGATGGCTGGTATTTCCCCCTCAGACCTGCTTATTGTCCGCTGGGCTGAAAGTCTCAGAGAGGAGCTGTTTGAGTAGGAGAGAGAGAGAGACAGCAGCATGCTGTGTAAAAATCTCCATTGGTGGAAGGTGTGCTGGGTGAGCTTAACCACATAAAGACTGTAGCTCTGACTGGAGCCATGAACTATTACCTATAAGCCTGTGTGCTGCTGAACCGTGAGCTGTACCTGTGTGCACAACCGTGTGACAAGTCTGTCTTATCTTATGTTTATTTTGCCATTTTGCTAAATAAAGCCACTTTTGTTTCTGATCCAGCTGTCCACCCCTCTGATCCCCTACAATACATATATATATATATATATATATATATATATATATATATATATATATATATATATATATACACACACACACACACAGACACAGACACACACACACACACACATACTCACCTGCCCCAAACCTATATACATACACAACCTACAAACATAAGCTATACCTACAGCCGGCCTAGGACAGCAAAGGACAGAGAACCTGTCTAAGGGGAGTAATGTACCCAGACCAGTGCCACTGCAGGAGGAAAAGAACAGGAGGTGCAGAAAATGAGAAAATGACAGGAGACAAACAAAGGCAAAGGTAAGAAAGATGCAAAGTTGGCCTCCCCAAACCCAACAAGCGTTGCAGACACCAACCTTAAAGGCAGATTTAATTCCTATAGAGGAAAAACTGCCCAGCTCCATCGAGACCCACAGAAGGAGCTCCCAAGCTACTCTGGCGCTTTTAGCAGCCCGATACTGGGACTTCGTACCGGGAGAGGCTTAACCCAGCTGGCAGCTGCCTGGAGGCAGAGGGGGGAACATAGTACTGCTTACTCTTCACTGGTGCGTGGAAGTATGAGGACAAAAAGAAGAAAAATGGGGCAGGGCCTAACTGGCCTTTAATTTATGCTATTTCATTGGTCCTGAGGGAGGGGAGAAAGGCGGAGCCTATCACTAGTATGCTGCCATGGTGGCGTCAGGAAAAAGATTTTCCTAATTTCTAATATAAAAAATATTAAGTGCAGTGCAACTTAAAAATATGTGTCCATAACATAGAACATGTGGTTGTAATATGGTTGTAAACACTAAGAAAAAAACAAAAAAACCTGCAAGACAAAGCCATAATAAGCTAGTATGCATAGCATACTAGCTCATTATGAAATTCTCATCATAGATCAAAGCCCCCTTTACAGTCCCGGCACACTGCTCTGCCCAGTGACATGTCTCCCAGAGTTATTTCCGAGTATCGTGGGCTTTGGCGCTGTGATTTGCTGGAGCTATGATGACGTCACTCGAATGCATGCACGTGGGAGCCACCGGTAACGGCACACCAGCTGAAGCAAGGGCACAAACGAGCCGTTGCTTCAGTGCGCATGTGCCGATGATGTCGGCACATGCCGATACTGGGGATATCTCCTAAACTTTGCAGGTTTAGGAGATATTCACGGTAGCTATAGGTAAGCCTTATTATTAGTTTACAACCACTTTAACATGTCATAAATATATAATAAAGTTCTTGTGTAAATTCAATTGAAATAGTCCCAAAATGACACCACTGTCCCACTGTGCGGACAGTGTACATCACCAATAGGTGAAAAACCTGCTCACCTCCACTTCTGACCCCACAACAGAGTCTAATGAGCACCAACTCCAATCCTCCTTTCTGTGCCTGGGACAGCAAAGCCTCTCTTCTATATCTTCTCATGATAGACACTCCACGGTCAACCCATCCGTGTATCGGGAAACACAAGAAAGAGACCCATAGTGCTCTCTGTCTCTAACTTTATTATTAAAAAAGTGGGTATAAAAACTTACAAATTCCTTGAGAAATGCATGCAAAGGCACATTAGTTCCTGGAGAATGATGTCACGGGTTCCTTCCACCTATACGCGTTACACCCTGTGATTGGGACCAGGACAGCTCCCTTCTAAGTCTGAAGTGTCTGTAAGTATTGTAACCACCGCGGTTGCGGTGGATCTGTCAGGTCCGAGGGGGAGAAACAGGTCCAGAGAATGAACAGTGAGGAATCCACCGACCATGAGTGCCTATCCTCCAAGGGTCTGCACAATCCACTGTCCAGTAACCCGTGATGCGTACCCACTGGGACTTACCTTAAAAGTCTCGACATGCGCCCGGTAAAAGGGTTTTGTGGATACCTGCGGTACACCCAAAGATTTTCATTTATGGACCTTATGAAAGGTTGCCCATAGAGGAGCGGAACCGAGCGGGAGAAACACATTTCTCCCATTATTTATTATTATTTATTTTTAGTTATACATTTATTTTTTTTTACTTTCCTGCTTTCTGTTATGGGAGAAGAACGGACCCTCCTCCTGTGACATGGCTGTCTCTGGTTTCATATCAAACAGAGATCTTGCACTATAAATGACTATTCCAATTTTGTTTCTAGGAAGCCAAACACAGCCCCGGGTCTCAACCATAGGGTACCCCTAGCCGTAACTGAGTATAGCATTAACTTGGCCAGGCACCAGGTTGAGACTATTGCTGCTTCCGCAGTGAAATTTGCCGATACATCTTGGCTGGGTCCAAAGATCTCAGCCCTAAAGATTTCCTCCCCAACCATATCCTGGGAGCAGAAACCCAAAGTACTCGTCACCAAGGTAAGGGCCTCTGTTGAGTGGCAGGCCCTTCCCAGCTGCCGCCATATTGGACAACAGCTGGTCCCACTGTAGGCATGGATTTCAGCGATGCTATATCCGCCTTGAATTAAACCAGTTTCCTGATGGAAAAGTGATTGCTCATTGAAAGGGTAAATATGACTTTGTCTTTTAACCCATGTAATGGTCTGCATGACTGCCTGGATACACAGTTCTCCAAAGAAAAACTGACACCAAGTAGCTCCAGATCTTCCTCTGGTGCGAGAGAGCTAAAATCATTTGCAGGCTGCGCCCCCTCCTCAGGAGTACTGAGAGGATGAGTGATCCATGAGGCAGGTTGTTCTGCTAGTGGCTAGACCCGCAACAAGGGGGCTGGCTAGCTAGAGTAATTACAGTGAGTTTAAAACAGAAGTTTTGTGCAACCTTATAAGTAATAAGGACATTCGGTATTACCTGTCAGCTGCAAACTTCAACCAGGCCGACTTCACTCACCAGCCTCCTGGGTATAGGCACTGTGCCACAGGTCCTGCAGGACTCTTGTTGGGGTGCTGGGTCTGGGAAAGAAGAGCTAAGACGTTTTCCTTGGAACCTCTCTCCTAAATGGGAGCGGCATCCGAGCTATGCTTCTTTGAAGAAAGTATATATGTATGATCAGTGCCCATCTGCAGCCTCACAAGTGCCATCAATGCAGCCTCACCATTGCCATCAATGCAGCAGCCTCACCATTGCCATCAATGCAGCAGTCTCACCATTGTCATCAATGCAGCAGCCTCACCATTGCCATCAATGCAGCAGCCTCACCATTGTCATCAATGCAGCAGCCTCACCATTGCCATCAATGCAGCAGCCTCACCATTGCCTTCAATGCAGCAGCCTCACCATTGCCATCAGTGCAGCCTGATCGAACAGAACAGTGGTCCAATGGCGGCCCAGGAGACGGGGCTTACTATTACAGAGGCCGCCAAGTAAATAGGAGATTCTCACTGAATGTAATCTGAAGGCGCTCATCCCACCCTGCTTCCTGTCCCCTCTGAGGCAGCTAAAATTGAAGTATTGGCGTATAACACGCACACGCTATTTGCACCCGATTTTTATGGTAAAAAAGTGAGTGTTATAAGCCAATAAATACAGTACATACTGCAGAGGGTCAGCCTGGGGCAGGGTTAGGAAGAAGTTAATCGAAGATGGCTGGTATTTCCCCCTCAGACCTGCTTATTGTCCGCTGGGCTGAAAGTCTCAGAGAGGAGCTGTTTGAGTAGGAGAGAGAGAGAGACAGCAGCATGCTGTGTAAAAATCTCCATTGGTGGAAGGTGTGCTGGGTGAGCTTAACCACATAAAGACTGTAGCTCTGACTGGAGCCATGAACTATTACCTATAAGCCTGTGTGCTGCTGAACCGTGAGCTGTACCTGTGTGCACAACCGTGTGACAAGTCTGTCTTATCTTATGTTTATTTTGCCATTTTGCTAAATAAAGCCACTTTTGTTTCTGATCCAGCTGTCCACCCCTCTGATCCCCTACAATACATATATATATATATATATATATATATATATATATATATATATATATATATACACACACACACACACACAGACACAGACACACACACACACACACATACTCACCTGCCCCAAACCTATATACATACACAACCTACAAACATAAGCTATACCTACAGCCGGCCTAGGACAGCAAAGGACAGAGAACCTGTCTAAGGGGAGTAATGTACCCAGACCAGTGCCACTGCAGGAGGAAAAGAACAGGAGGTGCAGAAAATGAGAAAATGACAGGAGACAAACAAAGGCAAAGGTAAGAAAGATGCAAAGTTGGCCTCCCCAAACCCAACAAGCGTTGCAGACACCAACCTTAAAGGCAGATTTAATTCCTATAGAGGAAAAACTGCCCAGCTCCATCGAGACCCACAGAAGGAGCTCCCAAGCTACTCTGGCGCTTTTAGCAGCCCGATACTGGGACTTCGTACCGGGAGAGGCTTAACCCAGCTGGCAGCTGCCTGGAGGCAGAGGGGGGAACATAGTACTGCTTACTCTTCACTGGTGCGTGGAAGTATGAGGACAAAAAGAAGAAAAATGGGGCAGGGCCTAACTGGCCTTTAATTTATGCTATTTCATTGGTCCTGAGGGAGGGGAGAAAGGCGGAGCCTATCACTAGTATGCTGCCATGGTGGCGTCAGGAAAAAGATTTTCCTAATTTCTAATATAAAAAATATTAAGTGCAGTGCAACTTAAAAATATGTGTCCATAACATAGAACATGTGGTTGTAATATGGTTGTAAACACTAAGAAAAAAACAAAAAAACCTGCAAGACAAAGCCATAATAAGCTAGTATGCATAGCATACTAGCTCATTATGAAATTCTCATCATAGATCAAAGCCCCCTTTACAGTCCCGGCACACTGCTCTGCCCAGTGACATGTCTCCCAGAGTTATTTCCGAGTATCGTGGGCTTTGGCGCTGTGATTTGCTGGAGCTATGATGACGTCACTCGAATGCATGCACGTGGGAGCCACCGGTAACGGCACACCAGCTGAAGCAAGGGCACAAACGAGCCGTTGCTTCAGTGCGCATGTGCCGATGATGTCGGCACATGCCGATACTGGGGATATCTCCTAAACTTTGCAGGTTTAGGAGATATTCACGGTAGCTATAGGTAAGCCTTATTATTAGTTTACAACCACTTTAACATGTCATAAATATATAATAAAGTTCTTGTGTAAATTCAATTGAAATAGTCCCAAAATGACACCACTGTCCCACTGTGCGGACAGTGTACATCACCAATAGGTGAAAAACCTGCTCACCTCCACTTCTGACCCCACAACAGAGTCTAATGAGCACCAACTCCAATCCTCCTTTCTGTGCCTGGGACAGCAAAGCCTCTCTTCTATATCTTCTCATGATAGACACTCCACGGTCAACCCATCCGTGTATCGGGAAACACAAGAAAGAGACCCATAGTGCTCTCTGTCTCTAACTTTATTATTAAAAAAGTGGGTATAAAAACTTACAAATTCCTTGAGAAATGCATGCAAAGGCACATTAGTTCCTGGAGAATGATGTCACGGGTTCCTTCCACCTATACGCGTTACACCCTGTGATTGGGCTTCCTCAGTAGTTACATAGTTACATAGTAGGCGAGGTTGAAAAAAAGACACAAATCCATCAAGTCCAACCTATGTGTGTGATTTTATGTATTACATTGTATATCCCTGTATGTTGTGGTCGTTCAGGTGCTTATCTAATAGTTGTTTGAAATTATCGATGCTCCCTGCTGAAACCACCGCATGTGGAAGAGAATTCCACATCCTTGCCGCTCTTACAGTAAATAGACAGTTTAAGGTTAAACCACTTTTCTTCTAGTTTTAGTGAATGTCCGCATGTCTTATTAAATTCTCTTAAGCGGAAAAGTTTTATCCCTCTTGTGGGGTCACCAGTATGATATTTGTACATTGAAATCATATCCCCTCTCAAGCGTCTCCTCTCCAGAAAGAACAAGTTCAGTGCTTGTAACCTATCTTCATAACTAAGGTCTTCCTGCCCCTTTATTAGTTTTGTTGCCCTTCTCTGGACCCTCTCCAGTTTCAGCACATCCTTCCTGAAGACTGGTGCCCAGAACTGGACAGCATACTCCAGTAGGCCCACTAGTTCTTCATTTCTGTTATAAAATTTAGCAAATAACTAATTTGTCTTCTTTACTGATGTGTGCTGATGAAGCTGCACTGATGTGCACTGATGGGCATTGATGAGGCTGCACTAATGGGGGCTGATGAGGTTCCACTGATGAGGCTGCACTGATAAGGCTGTACTCATGGGCACTGATAAGCACTAATAGGCGGCACTGATAAGCTGCACTGACAGGCACTGATAACCAGCCCTGATAGGCTGCACTGATGGGCACTGATTTGCACTGATGGGGCTGTGCCCTGATTATCAGTAAACAATGTACTCACTGTGCCCTGTCAGACTTGCCAGTTATCGGCTCTTCTTTGCATGCGGAAAAGAATGCTGATAACCGGCAAGTTTTTTGTGTGATCAGCTGAGATTGGACACTTGGATAGGGCTGCTGTAATTAAACAACAAAAGGGTATTCCCTAAATGGACTTTCAAGGCACTGAAATAGTTTGTAGAAAATGCATATTTTATTAAACATGGTATACACAATAAAGATACAATATATTGGAATGGTTACAATTACTGTATATAAAGTACAAAATCACCACAATGATTGACAATAATTTTTGTAGTTTACCTAACGCGTTTCAGAGTATCTATGTCTCCTTCTTCAGGGCTGTCTATATCAAAGTCAATCATATATCTACAATAGTGATAGGATTCAAAACAGCATATACGTTACTATCAAAATAATGTTGTGTACACTCACATATTTTGCCAAGATATCATAAACGAAACATTCCGATGAACCTTTAGTAAAAGCAAGATAAAGGGAGCGGGACCGTGTCTCCAAAAATCTGCCCATTTCAAATAACTAATCTTCACAGCCTGTAATGGTATCACATCAAAAAGAACTGAATGTAGCCAGGCTAACTCGAGGGAGCCAAACACCTGACAATGCTGAAGCGAAAGGAAGACATAGCCCTGTAAGTAAGGATGATTAAAAATGTTCTTAGTTAACTTACATATTCGTCTTTTTTTTTGTTTTTATGTATTTTTTATATATATTGTTTATTGTGTATATATATTGCTTCAAAGTCTATAAGAGAGAAAAAGTGCAAGAATCCTGTGTCAAGGTATATGTCCTACCTGTTTGCATGGGGGGCAAAAGATTTTGTTGAAAAGTTGATGTGGCACACTAAAATGCACAGCAAGCAGTCATTTATATTGATATATATGTATAGGTGTCACTTTTTATAATGATATTAAATATACCAAGGGTGCCCCTTCATTTTCTCAGTCACCAAATCCCACAGAATGCTGCATGCTCAACATATAGTGGCAGAATTTTATAGAGGGGTGAAGAGGTAAATAGACCATATATATCCGAAATAATAATAAATAGATTGCACCGTTTGAATCTGTTGCTTAACAGCAGTCTATGGACCCTAAAACTGGGCTAGAGAGAGATGCAGGAAAATAAATAACCATTTAACCACTTTAATACAGGGCATTTTCACCTCCTCCTTGCCCAGGCCAATTTTCAGCTTTCAGCGCTGTCGCGCTTTGAATGACAATTGCGCAGTGACACAACACTGTACCCATATGACATGTTGATCATTTTTTCCCCACAAATAGAGCTTTCTTTTGGTGGTATTTGATCACCTCTGTGGTTTTTATTTTTTGCGCTATAAACAAAAAAAGAGAGACAATTTTGAAAAGAAAACACAATTTTTTTTACTTTTTGCTATAATAAATATGCCAATTAAAAAAAAAAAAAAAAAACATATTTCTTCCACAGTTTAGGCCAATATGTAATCTTCTACATATTTTTGGTAAAAAAAAAAAAAAAAAATCGCAATAAGCATATATTGATTGGTTTGCGCAAAAGTTATAGCACCTACAAAATAGGGGATAGATTTATGGCATTTTTATTATTATTGTTTTTTTTACTAGTAATGGCGGCGATCTGCAATTTTTGTCAGGACTGCGATATTGCGGCGGACAGATTAGACAGTTTTGACACTATTTTGGGACCATTCACATTTATACAGCAAACAGTGCTATAAAAATGCACTGATTACTGTATAAATGTCACTGACAGGGAAGGGGTTAACACTAGGGGGCAATCAAGGGGTTAAATGAGTTACCTAGGGAGTGATTCTAATGCCCCCTACACACGATCGGACATTGATAGGACATTCCGACAACAAAATCCATTGATTTATTTCCGACGGATGTTGGCTCAAACTTGTTTTGCATACACACGGTCGCACAAAGTTGTCGGAAAATCCGATCGTTCTGAACGCGGTGACGTAAAACACATCCGTCTATAAACAGGGCAGTAGCCAATAGCTTTCGTCTCTTAATTTATTCTGAGCATGCGTGGCACCTTGTGCGTCGGAATTGTCCACACACGGTCGGAATTTACGTGAACAGATTTTGTTGTCGGAAAATTTTATAGCCTGCTCTCAAACTTTGTGTGTCGGAAATTTCGATGGAAAAAGTCCGATGAAGCCCACACATGGTCGGAATTTCCGACAACAAGCTGTGATCGCACATATTCCATCTGAAAGTCCGACAGTGTGTACAGGGCATTACTGTGGGGGGAGGGGACTGACTGGGGGAGGTGACCGATCGGTGTTCCTCTGTACTGGGAACACACGATCGGTCTCCTCTCCCCTGACAGGACGTGGATCTGTGTGTTTACACACACAGATCCACGTCCCTGCTCTGTGACCGGAAATTGCGAGTGCATGGCAGACATCGCGGCCGCCAGGCATATGACGGCCGCCCAGGATGAGAGAGTCACCTTGCAGCCGTCATTTGACTATATGTGGGATGGGAAGAGGTTAAAGCTGTCCACAACAGCAAAAATTCATAGCCAGATTAGAAATTAAACAATGGTCTTGTCAAGTATTAAATTGTCATATGAATAGAGCAGCAGTAATAGTAAGAACTAGTGACATTGAGAGTTTTTCTAAGGTCCTGTTTGGATAAATCCAATGAGGCATACCTTGATATGTAAGAAGCAGCTGCATGGAGACACATCCTGGCATCCAGACCACCTGGGGAATGTCAGCCATGTCAGGCAGAGGCTTGCTTGATATACTCCTTATAACATTAAAACACACGGCCTTGTTGAGGCCAGGAGGTAGAGTGGCTTTAAGGACATGTATCCCACGCAGCTCCATTTGGAGGAGAGTTTTATTCCAGTCCCTCCTCTGGGGCTGGGATGGATGCGATCCAGGATAAGGAAGTTGATTTTGGGGAATCTGCCTACATGGACTAATTTAATATGTCGACCCAAGCGCAAATCCAGGTTGCTAATTTGCATACATCTTATGTGCTTATAGGCCCGTTTCCAGAATTCTAGTTTTGTCTTGCCAATATAAAAGCAGCCGCAGTCGCAGCGTAGCATATAGATGACCACAATAGTTTTACAATTGGCAAAATTTTAGGACAAAATATTTGGCCATTAGGGAGAGTGGGATTTCTTTCAGTGTACATATATTTGCAATAATTGCAGGCACAACACA
The DNA here is from genome assembly GCF_042186555.1 of Aquarana catesbeiana. NCBI lineage: Eukaryota > Metazoa > Chordata > Amphibia > Anura > Ranidae > Aquarana > Aquarana catesbeiana. The sequence continues at coordinate 128,011,252 of NC_133336.1, forward strand.
TATACTGTATGTGCCTTTGTATATGCATGGGTCTGACCGGGCTTCTCCTTTATACTCGCTGGTGATCAGTTTGTCTCTAATTGATGTTGCCCTTTTAAATGTAAATAGTGGGCGATCCAGGACAAATTGCCCAAGTATGGAATCTGAGGACAGCATATGCCAGTATTTTTAGATAATGATGTTTACTTTGGCTTGTTGATTTGTATATCTTGTAATGATGTGAACAGGATTATTATCATTTTTTGGCTTCTGTGTATGTATAAGTTCTTTCCTATCTGGGTTGCTGTAATTGGCCCTTTACCACGATCTGTGATCAGCTGTGCCCAAAGGACAAAGGGGACACAGAGTGCACGTCCCAGGTGTGGGAGGGGTACACCTGAGACAATGTCAATGAATGCCCCCCAGAACTGGGGAGCAGCGCTTTAACTGTCTTTCAGCTATAGCACGGGCGGGAAGGTGTTAATCACTGCTGGGTTTTTTGTTTTGTTTTTGCTAAATAAGCAATAAAAGACTGAAAATTTAGAAAAAAAAAATGTTTTTCTTCGTTTCTTTAAACATTTTTGCGAATAAATGATCTTTCTTCATAAATGTATGCCAAATATACTGCTACATACTGTACTTTGGTGAAAATAACCCAAATCAGTGTATATTATTTAGTCTGTAGGAAAGTTATCGAGTCCACAAACTATGTTATATACAGTATATATCTGAAAATCAGTCAATCCTGATGTAGTGATGTCCCATCTCATTTCTTGAGACCCAAAAATTACAGGACAGTACAAATATTCCCATAAGACTCCTTGAAATGTATTCATTCATGTGTACTATTGTGATTAGCTGTGATTGGTTACAGCTAATCACATGGTACAGATGGGCTGTGATTGGCAACCCAGCAGACCAGGAAAGGGCGAGGACGAGTGAGCGACCCCCCTCCAGAACCATACCAGGCCACATGCCCTCAACATGGGGGGGTGCGACCCCACCCCAAAGCACCTTGTCCCTATGTTGATAGGAACAATGCCCCTCTTCCCCACAACCCTGGGAGGTGGTTGTGGCGGTCTGTGGGCAGTGGCAATCTGGAAGCCCCTTTAACCACTTCCCTACTGCCCATTGTCATATGATGTCCGCAGGAACACTCTGTCCCTCCGGGAGGGCATCATATGACGTCCTTGGCTTCCCGGCAATATAGGGGGTGCGTACGCGCTGCAGCGTCACTTGGGAGCCAGTGCGCGTGCCCGGTGGCCACGATATCTGGTGACAGAATAGGAACGTGGATCTGTGTGTGTAAACACACAGATCCACGTCCTGTCAGGGGAGAGGAGACAGATCATGTGTTCCTAGTATATAGGAACACTGATCGGTCTCCTCCCCTCGTCAGTCTCCTCCCCCCACAATTAGAATCCCTCCCTAGGTAACACATTTAACCCCTTGATCGCCCCCTAGTGTTAACTCCTTCCCTACCAGTGACATTTATACAGTAATCAGTGCATATTTATAGCACTGATCGCTGTATAAGTGTTACTGGTTCCAAAATAGTGTCAAAAGTGTCTGATGTGTCCGCCGCAATGTCGCAGTCATGATAAAAATCGTAGATTGCCCCCATTACTATTAAAAAAATTATTAATAATAAAAATGCCATAAATCTATCCCCTATTTTTGTAGGCGCTATAACTTTTGCGCAAACCAATCAATATAGGCTTATTGCGATTTTTTACCAAAAATATGTAGAAGAATACATATCTAAACTGAGTCTAACTTTTTTTAAATTTGGGATATTTATTATAGTAAAAAGTAAAAAATATTGTGTTTTCTTTTCAAAATTGTCTCTCTTTTTTTGTTTATAGCGCAAAAAATAAAAACAGCAGAGGTGATCAAATACATCCAAAAGAAAGCTCTATTTGTGGGGAAAAAATTTATAAAAATGTAATTTGGGTACAGTGTTGCATGACTGTTCAATTGTCATTCAAAATGTTACGGCGCTGAAAGCTGAAAATTGGCCTGGGCAGGAAGGGGGTAAAAATGCCTTGTATTGAAGTGGTTAACATAGCGTCACCCCCAGATCCATCCCCACCATTTGAATAAGAAGCATTTAGGCTGACTCTTTTTAATTCCATCAGCTCTGTGCGTTACTTACTCCTGACCCCTGCACTTAATGTGTTATGTCTTTGTGTACTTCTGCCCCCTACTTTCTGTGCATTATGTACTCCTGACCCCTGCATTCTGTGCATTATGTACTTCTGACCCTTGCACTCTTTGCAATACAAACCTCTGACCCTCAAAAACTTGTGTTGTGTCTTTATTCACTTGTTACACTTTTTTAGTGAATTGGTAGGGGTACATACCCCTTACTCATTCACATAGGGGGCGGGGATCTGGGGTCCACCTTGTTAAAGGGGGTTTCCAGATTCCGATAAGCCCCCCACCCGCAGACCCCCACAGCCACCTCCCCAAAGCACCCCCCCAAATTGAGGGCATGTGGCCTGGTATGGTTGGGGGGGCTGCTCGCTTGTCCCCCTCTTTCCTGGCCTGCTGGGCTGCATGCTCGGATAAGGGTCTGGTATAGATTTTGGGGGGGGGGGCCCACACTTTTTTTTGGCGTGGGATTGCCCTTGGAATCCATACCAGACCCGAAGGGCCGGATATTGGGGGAGGGGGTGGGGGGTTGAGGCCCAGGCTGTTTTTTCTGACTTTTATATTGTATTCTTTTGTTTACATTTCAGCTATCAGCAACAAAGCCCATTGACAGCTGATGAGTCATCGATTGTTAAGGACGCGGCGGCCCGCTTCTTAACAACCAGCTATTCTTCACACAGAATTTGAATCGGTCAACAAAATTTGTTACTATTTAATTCAGAGATTTGGATACATCTGAATCTCTGAAAACCCCAAAATTTGTTCAAATTTACATTTGGACCGAAACAAATTGCACATGTCCAGCGGAGACAATAAACACTTTGGTTAGAAGTATAGAATGTATACTATGGTGTTTATTGTGTAGGATTCTATGTCACACAGAGTGCAGGGGTCACAGGTGTGTAATGCAAAGAGTGCAAGGGTCAGGAGTACAGAATGATAAATAAAAAATAAATAAAGTGCGCTAATTATATGAAAATACACACATAGATGTGAATACATGTGGGTAGTGGTAAAAACCACAATCTACTGAGAGCAAGTAAATGACTCCGTGAGTGGTAAAAATATATAAGTGCAAAACATAAAAACTCAAATAAAAAGAAGAAACAAAAAATGTGTACATGTGAAATACAATGATATTAATAGCGTGAAAATCTGAAAATCAAACAAACTCAGTCATTACATGGTCCCTGCAGAGGGCAAAAATCTGCATGCCTGATAGACCCTGCCAAGGAGGGGGTCCAACACGGAGGGTAAGAGTCCACCTTTATCACTTTCTCACTTATTGGAGTCACCGCCAGTGGATTTGCACCATCCTGCACATCTCTCTCCTTTGTCAATCCACTCATAGGGGGATTAGTTGCTGCTGAGCTGTATAGTGGATGGAAGCTTTTTTTCACTGATGAACTTTTTATATTTGAACCCATGGACTGAGTTTGTTTGATTTTCAGATTTTCACGCTATTAATATCATTGTATTTCACATGTACACATTTTTTGTTTCTTCTTTTTATTTGAGTTTTTATGTTTTGCACTTATATATTTTTACCACTCACGGAGTCATTTACTTGCTCTCAGTAGATTGTGGTTTTTACCACTACCCACATGTATTCACATCTATGTGTGTATTTTCATATAATTAGCGCACTTTATTTATTTTTTATTTTTCGTGGTATACACAGATATTGGTGTATTTTGTGTGCAGCTTTTACCTTTGACCTTTTTTGCTCTGCAGCGCAGTTTTTCTTTTTATTTTTGAACTTTGTTATACCAATAGGAGTACAGAATGCACAGAATGCAGGGGTCAGGAGTACATAATGCACAGACAGTAGGGGGCAGAAGTACACAAAGACATAATACATAGAGTGCATGGGTGTCAGGAGTATGTAACGCCCAGAACTGATGGAATTAAAAAGAGTCAGCCTAAATGCTTCTCCACTATTCAAGAGCAGTGTTTTTATCAATGAGTAAGGCTTCCTTTGATTGGCTGAGGTGGAGAGGTGAGCAGATGATGTCACAATTTCCACATTGGTCAATCTGAGGAGCCTTGTATTCATTTAAAAAAGTACAAGACTTGTGCTGAATGGCAGAGGAGCACTTAGGCCTACTCTTTTTATTTCCAGCGACAGGAGGGAAGTCCTGCTAGAACACAGAGCTGCAAACTGTTAGTAGCTAATGCTACTACACTGCATTTTAGTGCATGCAGTGGCCACTTATGTAATGGAAATACTTTGTTTGGGCTAGCTTGGCCTAAATGCACTATTTAAAGTCAAAAGAAAGTTGGAATTCTACTTTAAAGAGTAACTCTACTTATTTTGAGAGAATGTATAGTGCAAGGATTTTAACAAACTTTGTTGCAGATTCTTACCTGGTTCTGTTCTAAGATAAAGCTGTTATATTATGTCAATGTGCACAGTGAATCTAAATGGAAGTGACATTTTCATTATTACTCAGTTGATGCAATTGCAGGGTTACAATGAGGAAATTAACAGGCTCTTCATCTCTTTTTAAGTGATTTACATTTTTGGGAGTATCTCACCAAAAATGAAATTTATGTTGCAGAGGGTACCTAAAATCAGACTTGTATCTTAGTGCAGACTCAAAAAATCAGCGAGCCAATCGCACAAGCATGAAATTGCATTTCTGGGGGGCATGCTGTACACAAACTGTGTAAAGAAAGCCTCCAGGTTGCCATATTGCACAGGATTTTACGGACAATTACAGTGCTGCAGATTGATAAAGAAAGGTACTTTTTAATAGCATTCAATTACAGTATGGCTTGTGTAACAATTGTATATGCTATACACACTGTATATATATTTGTTTATTATTGTTTTCCAAAAAAATTGAGTTACACTTTAAGTTTTCACAATGTTAGTTTTTTTTGCTAGAGTAAGCTGTGAGATTGTGTGGAGGAAAATATAACATTTATATTTAAATATAATATTTATAATATGTACCGTATTTATCGGCGTATAACACATACTTTTTCCCCTTAAAATCAGGGGAAAATTGCGGGTGCGTGTTATACGCCGATCCCCCGCTGACTGTGAGCGGAGGAGCGAACGCCGCTGACATACATACATAGCCGAGTGTACTCGGCTAGGTTCGGCTAGCTCCGCTCACAATCACGCCCAGTCCCGCCCTATGATGGACATAACACAGGGACTGGGCGTGACTGTGAGCAGAGCTAGCCGAACCTAGCCGAGTACACTCGGCTATGTATGTACATCGGCGGTGCTTGGCTCCGCCCACAGGACTACGAGAGGAGCCGAAAGCAGCCGAGAGCCACGGAGAGACACGGGACTGGCTCTGTGTCTCTCGGCGGCGCCATATTTAAAAACTGCAGTGACACTGACAAGTCTGCAGTGTCACTGGGCAAGGCTGCAAATGACACTAAAAGGCTGCAGATGACACTGAAAGGCCACAAATAACACTGAAAGGCTGCAGATGACACTACAAGGCTGCAAATGACACTGAAAGGCTGCAGATGACACTACAAGGCTGCAAATAACATTGAAGCTGCAAATGACACTACAAGGCTGCAGATGACAGTACAAGGCTGCAAATGACACTACAAGGCTGCAGATGACACTGACAAGGCTGCAAATGACACTACAAGGCTGCAGATGGACACTGATAAAGCTGCATTGATGGGCATTTAAATGTAAGTTTTTTTCCTTAAAAAGTTTTTTTCCTTAAAATTCCCTCCTAAACTTGGGGTGTGTGTTATACGCGGGTGCGTGTTATACGCCGATAAATACGGTAAATATAAGTATGGAATCACCACTCTTGGAAAATGTTCATTCAATTGTTTAATTGTGTAGAAAAAAAAACTAATCACAGACATGCCTCAAAACTATTTTCATTTAACTTTCCAACCTTCTGGCTTTAAAAAAACACTTAAAAAAAAAAGGTTTGCACACATCACAGGAGGGATTTTGGTCCACTTTTCTTTACACATCTTCTCTAAATGCTTAAGATTTCTTGGCTGTCTCTTGGCAACTCAAAGTTTCGGCTCCCTCCATACATTTTCTATAGGATTAAGGTCTGGAGATTGACTAGGCCACTCCATGACCTTAATGTGCTTCTTCTTGAGCCACTCCTTTGTTGCCTTTGCGGTATGTTTAAGGCCATTATCATGCTGGAAGCCTCATCCACGACCTATCTTCAGTGTTCTGGCTAAGGGAAGAAGGTTCTCATCCCAGATTTCACAATACATGGCCCCGTCCATTGGAAGGGATCTGCTATTGGGCACTCTGGCGCCAATCGCCCTATTTAGCTTGCTGCAACCTTCTGCTCGTGCTGTCCGATCTGCAGCTCCCAGTTCCTGAGTTCCTGTTTCCTGTTTGCTTCCTGTTTGCTTGTCTGAACCCCTTGTGACCCCGGCCTGTCTTTGGACTTCTCTCTGTCATCTGCCTGCACCTGACCCCAGCTTCCCTTGACCACGAATCTGCCTGCTCCTCTGTACCACGTTGCCTGCCTGTTGCCAACCCTGCCTGTGACCCGGACTTTGAGCCTGCCTGTTCCTCTGTACCTTGCTGACCGTTTGTTGCCAACTCTGCCTGTGACCGGACCTGCCCTCTCTGCTCCTGCTCTGCACCGGCTGCCTAGGCCCCTGCCTTCTAAGGACTTCCAGACCATTCGCATCAGGATCCTGGGCCTTACCTCCGCAAGTCACCCACCAGGCTCTCTTACCACTCTGCGCTCCTGTGCCTTCTGTTTACACTACCAGGGGCTGGGAACCAGATACGTACGGGAAGCCTTCCCCTGCTATATCGGGTTCATCAGTCAGGTACGTGCAAGTCTGACAGATAGTGGGCAGGGAAAGTATAATCAGTAGCTAGATATGTATGCAGCCCTGGCCAATCCCTGGGGGGAGGTGCCCAGATGGTGGTTGGGAATGTGTATAAATACTCTGAGAACAGAAGGGTCTTGTTCCTAAGAAGGAGATTACAGCTTGGGGGGGGGGGGGCTGTTTGCCCCTCCCCAGGCAAGCCTGCAACATGTCTACAGTTCATTAAGTTTTCAGCTAGGCTAATTGGGGGCCTGTCCTAATGAAAATTTGCTGGAACTTACTGAGGAACATTTCATCTGGGGATCTAGCCTGGTATCACTGGAAAAAAGTGTCTGGAAGATATTGGAAGGAGGCAACCAATTATTCAAAGGACATTAGTGAGTATAGGTTAGTATGAGAGATCCTTGAGGCTGTGTGCTACTGCCTTTCCTCTTACGCTGGAGTCAGTTTTATCCAAAGGGGACATTGTGTCTGGTGTCCTGAAAAGCTCAGTCCTCTATATGCTGCATGCAAGGACTCTTTACTTACATTATTGCTCTGCTAAATCTCTTGCAGTAGAGTCAGTTCTATCTAAAGGGAATTTGCTACTAAAGTGTTCCTGGAAATCTCAGACCGATATTTGCTGCAAGCAAGAACCCTTGCTCACCTTACTAAGAGGGGGTTTAATGCGCTCAGGTTCATTACCAAAAGTTGCTGGAGTACCCCACAGTTACCCTGAACCTATCCAAGTTCAAGTTCTGCAATAAAGCATCAGAAAAGCATACTTCTAGACTGTTCATTTAGCCAAAATAGTAACTGTGATTGTGTGCCTGGCTGTGGGGCAACTACTGGGAAGAGAACCCTGGGCATCTATTCAGCGGCCCCTGGGGGGTGAGCGCTACATAAATATGTTTATTTCCTTTGTCAAGTTTGTCTAGTAGCTATATTGTGGCATTTTCCTGATAAACCCCTGAAACCCCTGATAAACCCCTGATGGAATTTAAGATCATACTAAATAAACATTAGACATAAATAAACATTAGACATATGTAATTATTTGTGATGGCTGTGCAAATGCTTTGCACAGCATTTTTTTAATATATAGACTTCTAAGTAACAGAGAGAAGAAGAAAGGCTTCTCTGGACTTTTTTTTATATATGAAGTTACCATCCCAGGGAAAATGCATAGTGTATAGTGCAGAATAGTAGCTTGGTAAACAGGTACTTTTGTGATAGTTTCTACCAGTACAAATTCTGACTGGATGATGGTAGGACCTCTTGGATATAACTCATAGATGTGCACTGTGTTTTCCAAAATCCCCTTAGAAGTACAAACTATCAATAATGGTTTGATGTGGCGCTGGATCGGTCTAACATTTTGGCAAATGAACATGCTGTGATGATGCTGCCAATTGTAAACTCCACAAAATACATGGAGCTTTATGCCATCTGTCCTATATAGCCATTACAAGATTACATCTGTTATAAGTGTATTTATAGAGAAATAACTAAGAGGGTGCCACATCCATATGAGAACTGTTTAAAGGATATAGTACATTTTGAGTGGACTTTAACGGTACCAGAAAAGGAACACTGTATAATTCTATGAAAATTGATTTATTATATATTACAAAAATAAAAAAATTAGTACAGAATAAAAACAAGAAAGTTATATCTCTCATTGGTATAACCACACATTGTATATATGTATAGAGTCCCTAATACTGCTGAGTCAGAGAGGTTGACGTTTCGCTTTGTGCTTCCTCAAGATCTTTTTTCCTTGACTGCAAACAGAGGGATTCTGTATAAAGGAAAGAGGAGAGGGAAATATCATATTTCACAGAACAGATAAGAAATGCAGCCAGATATCATATAATAGTAGAGTCACCGTAGATATGGGGAGCAGTGTATATGAAGTGCCACTCACATATCAGAGAGAGCCCTTGTAAAGCGCAGCATGCCAATTGCCAATTGGAGGCAACCAGATAACGAGAAACATCCCTAGATCAATCAGCCAATAATTCACAGTACCCCATTCTAAAAGGAGGACAGAATGAAAAGCCTCCAAAGGAATATAAAGGACAAATAATGCAATCATAACCATATCACTATAGTACTCACTGGATAAAGGGTATCCCCAAAATTACTACAACGGGACAAAAGTCAGTGTATCGTTAGCTCCTATATAGAGTATAAAATACATAAGATAAATAAAGTGGCAAATAGCAATATCCCTTACTTAAGCATAACGGTCAATAAGATTCACAGACATGGCCAAATACTATGATGGTATTAGGGAGGGGGTCAGTAATGGAAAAACTTGTTAGAAACCTTGCAAAGAACCAGCAGGAGTTAAACTGAGATCTAAAAAAATCAATAATATCTTAATTAGTATTAGTTTCCTGTCAATTTATTGCAAATTAAACGAACTGCTCATATCCTGAGCAGCGCTCAATTGCAAACTTACCAATAAACCAGTGTGAGAATCAACATCCAGTACCCTGCATTTGCAGGGCAGTAGATATAATCCAACAACGCCAGTGGCAACATACACAAAGATCTAAAAAGCAAAATAAATCTGATTATGCTTTGATCAATGAATATCATCAGCAGTAACGCTGGTAGGAATAGCTGCAAGTGCAATCAAAAGTCCACGCACCTAGACTCACCTGATAATGTATGTCCTGAATCATGCCACAGCCACAGATACTACCAGTGTTCAAACCTAAAATAGGAGAAGCAAATGGCACCACACGTCATCAGATAATAGCTGATTATAATCAGCTGTGCAGGCGCATACCATCGGGTGCCGGAGTATGGGGCGTTTGCCTGCACTCTAATGAAAAACTCCCCCCTATAACATGAATAGACAGCACTGCCGTATGCCACGCATGCGCTGTAGGGACATCAGAGACTAACTCTGGGCTAAGCGAGCGCTCATGCGCAATAGCGCACAATAGACACTTAGAAAATAATTAGGCATAAAAGACAACCTCCAATCATAACGGTGCTACATCAACCTCTATAAACAAGCAAGGCATTTTAAACCAGATGGTAAAATCATGTAAACTAATCATCAAGGGCTAATTCTGAATAACAGTATATTCATCTGTTAACAGTAGCTATTTGTATGATTCATAAATCAAATGTGTATGTAATGTACCTATAAAGGGGAATTCCCCCTACTCCTACCACCGCCACACTACCACTGTGGCTATGCAGGGGATAAAAAACCAACCTACAGCCAGATGTTTACCACACAGGGGGTCCTCAGAAATAAATATCAGAGATAAACCCCTGATCTGGATTACATCCAGGAGACACACCAGCATGCCACAAACATATACACTTAACAGATGTATTACAGGCCAAGGCAAATGACCTTAATCCCACACTAAAATAGAAATTAGAACCGCTGGATTCATTATCCAAACCTCCCACATTTATTTACTATCAATTTTCTATTTAATTACAATATCAATTAACAAAATAGTAATTTATAATACATAGTTTAATTTCACGATTTGACCATAGGTCTATTGGGACATATACAAGCAGATGGGACATAACTATCATTATTTAGACTGGTTTCATCATAATGTTGTGGAGAGAGAAAATAGGTTTTAAAGGACCATCCATTTTAAGCCCAGAAATGGTTTGTAGCGGAGGGCTTCTTTGAGGCCCGGGGGGAAAGGTAGCATTTAATTTAAAAATCCATTTGGCTTCCCGCTGTAGTAACTTCTTATCAACATTTCTTCCTCTAGGATCTTCAAAGATCCTTTCTAATACCGTGAACTGCTATATAGAATGATCCACATTTACATATTGCAATATAAGTCACACATTTTGTTTGACAGTTCACGTAATGCTCAATTCTATGCATGTTACCATTGGGGGAGTATGAAAGATTCTCCCTCCAAGATCCAGCTACAATACTCACAACTACCACATCTAAACATGCCTTTCAGATGTTCACTAGGCCCCACAGATTCCTGAAAATGACTGTGGACTAGACAATCTTTTAGTGATCTCCATTTTTTGTATGTGACTATCGTCCAATGTATTTTCTTAGAATTGGATCCCCAGTAAGAAGATGCCAATGTCTCTCCAGAGTTTTTCTCACCACATCATGATTATTAGAATACGTCGTAACAATCCTTACAGTGTCTTCCTGTTTCTTTAACTTAGTGCCAAACAATAGTTCTCCATTTTTTAGACATACCTTATTATAGGCCTTTATTAGAGTAGTCTTGGTGTAGCCCCTTTCTAGAAGCCTTGCTCTCAATGATTTAGATTCCTTTAAAAAGTCGTCTTTATTGGAGCAATTGCGTCTAATACGTAGATATTGTGAATATGATATACTTCTAATCAGTGGTTGGGGGTGGGCACTTGAGGCATGGAGTACAGTATTCCACACAGTGAGGTGCCTAGTAGGGATGAGCCGAACACCCCCCGGTTCGGTTCGCATCCAGAACACGCGAACGGACCGAAAGTTTGCGCGAACTTTCGAACTATAGGACTCGAACGTGAGAAATCAAAAGTGCGAATTTTAAAGGCTAATATGCAAGTTATTGTCCTAAAAAGGGTTTGGGGACCTGGGTCCTACCCCAGGGGAAATGTATCAATGCAAAAAAAGTTTTAAAAACGTCAGTTTTTTCGGGAGCAGTGATTTTAATGATGCTTAAAGTGAAAAAATAAAAGTGAAATATTCCTTTAACTATCGTACCTGGGGGTGTCTATAGTATGCCTGTAAAGTGGCGCGTGTTTCCCGTGTTTAGAACAGTCCCTGCACAAAATGACATTTCTAAAGGAATAAAAGTAATTTAAAACTGCTTGCGTCTGTAATGTAATGTCGGGTCCCGGCAATATGGATGAAAATTATTGAGAAAAATGGCATGGGTAACCCCCAGCCCATTACCAGGCCCTTTGGGTCTTGTATGGATATTAAGGGGAACCCCGCACCCAAATTAAAAAAAGAAAAGGCGTGGGGCCCCCAGGCCCTATATACTCTGAACACCAGTATACAGGCAGTCCCAAGAAAGACAGGGACTATAGGTTTGTTCTTAAGTTGAATCTATTTGTAATTTGGAACAGGTACATTTTGTAAGTGTAGCTCCAGCCAAAAAATCTATTTTTAAGCTTTTTGGAAAACATAGGGAAGGGTTATCACCCCTGTAACATTTGTTTTGCTGTCTGTGCCCCTATTCAGAAGAATTCACTTCACTTTCTGTCCCAATGACAATTGGATTTTGAAAATGTGGGGTTTTTAGGGAAACAAGGATTGGTGATAAAGCATCTGTGGAGGAGACACCTTTTTGCCATATTAACTCTTACAGGAGAGAATTTCCCTTCCTAGGAGTAGATTTCCTCTCACTTCTTGTTGTCTCCCTCCATTTGTAAGTAGGAGTCGTTTGTAAGTCGGATGTTTGAAAGTAGGGGCCTGACCTATATACTCTGCAGAAATTTGGGCCTTAGGTGTTGGTGGTAACAGAACACTGTAAGCCCTCACATTTACTCTTGGTGGGCGCTGGAACGGGCCCTGCTGTGAAATATTAGATCAAAATTTGTAATTACACACCCCTGTTGAACAGGGGCAGAAAAATTGGGCCTTAGGCACTAGTGGTGGTGCCACAACACTGCAACCGCTCACAGATACTCTAGTTGAGCGCAGGAACAAGCCCTGCTGCAAAATATTACAGCAAAAATTGTAATTACACACCCCTGTTGAACAGGGGCAGAAAAATTGGGCTTTAGGCACTGGTGCTGGTGCCACAACACTGCAACCCCTCTGTCATATACCAGATAAGACCAGAACTGTGTGGACTGCAACAGAGTGAACCAGACATAAATAGGTGAAAGTAAGTTTATTAAGGTAAATGCATATACATGTGAACACACCACCAATACAAACAGAGTGAACAAACCAAACAACCAAATAGTGATAATAAACCAACCAGCATATGTAGCAAAAGGGAGTACCAGAATCGTAGTCAACCCAGGCCAGGGTCATAAACAGGAGATCAGTAGATGGGGGGCCAGGAGTAAACAGACAGGGAACAAGATGGAAGGGATCAGGCTGCAGGGCAAAGATCAAGGGATACAAGAACAGATATAACAGATTCAGGATATGGAATACAGGAATTGGGCATCAGGCATCAGGATAACAGGTAAACAGGCTGCAGGTCAGGGCACAAGGACAATACCAGGGTAAGATGAGTGTGCACTTTCCGGATATTTATACAATAGCTGCTAACGAGGTCGGGTGAAGCCTGATTACAGAAGGTAATACCTGCTCCACACTGCCAGGATCCCTCCGCTGGTGGACGCCAGTACTGCGGTCAAAAGATGACATAATACCAGCAGGGAAAAGATCTTCTGACGGCTCCAAACTGCCAGGAGACACCTGCTGGTGGGCCTCCCTCAGTACTGCACGCCGAAATGGCTGATATTACCAGCAGAGAGAACCTTTCCTGACAGTACCCCGACCTCCGGACACTCCAACTAGTCGTTTCTGGGTAAAGTCCATGGCGTCAAGCCAGGCAGTGGGCAAAGTCACATCAGATTGGGCAATAAGTACGTCAAGCTGGATAGCAGGCACAGGAACCTCAAGCTGAGTAGCAGACACATCGAGCTGGGCAGCAGGCACATCGAACTGGGCAACAGGCACATCAAGCTGGGCAACAGGCATCGGCACATCAAGCGGGGCAGCAGGCACATCAAGCTGGGCAGCGGGCACGGGCACTTCAAGCTGGGCAGCAGGCACTTCAAGCTGGGCAGCGGGCACAGCCACTTCAAGCTGGGCAGTGGGCACATCAAGCTGGGAAGCAGGCACGGTCACTTCAAGCTGGGCAGCAGGCATTGGCACTTCAAGCTGGGCAGCAGGAATGGGCACTTCAAGCTGGGCAGCAGGCACATCAAGCTGGGCAGCAGGCATGGGCACTTCAAGCTGGGCAGCAGGCACAGGCACTTCAAGCTGGGCAGCAGGCACGGGCACTTCAAGCTGGGCGGCAGGCACTTCAAGCAGGGCGGCAGGCATGGGCACTTCAAGCAGGGCAGCGGGCAGAGGCACATCAAGCTGGGCAGCGGGCATGGGCACAGACAGGGCAGAAAGCTCCAGGTCATCAGGCTGGGCAGCAAGCTCCGGGTCATCAGGCTGGGCAGCAGACAGTGGCACACCAGGCTGGGCAGCAGACAGGAACACACCAGGCTGAGCAGCAGACAGCAACACATCAGGCTGGGTAGCAGACAGCAGCACATCAGGCTGGGCAGCAGATAGCAACACATCAGGCTGGCCAGCAGATAGCAACACATCAGGCTGGCCAGCAGACAGCAGCACATCAGGCTGGGCAGCAGATAGCAACACATCAGGCTGGCCAGCAGACAGCAACACATCAGGCTGGGCAGCAGACAGGAACACATCAGGCTGGAAAGTGGGCACCTCAGGCTGGAAAGCGGGCACATCAGGCTGGAAAGCGGGCACATCAGGCTGGAAGGCGGGCACATCAGACTGGAAAGCGGGCTCATCAGGCTGGAAAGCGGGAACATCAGGCTGGAGAGCGGGCACATCAGACTGGAAGGCGGGCACATCAGGCTGGAAAGCGGGCACATCAGGCTGGAAGGTGGGCACATCAGGCTGGAGAGCGGGCTCATCAAGCTGGAAATTAGGCATGGGCACCTCCGGCTGGAACACTGGCACCTCTCGCAGGAACACTGGCACCTCCGGCTGGAACACTGGCCCCTCAGGCTGGAACACTGGCCCCTCAGGCTGGAACACTAGCGCTTCAGGCTGGAAGGCAGGTACCAGGACATCAGGCTGGAAAGTGGACATCAGGACATTGAACTGGATAACAGGCACTGGGACATCAGACTGGATAGCAAGCACTGGGACGTCAGACTGGGTAACAAGCACTGGGACGTCAGACTGGGTTGCAAGCACTGGGACGTCAGACTGGGTTGCAAGCACTGGGACGTCAGACTAGGTTGCAAGCACTGGGACGTCAGACTGGGTTGCAAGCACTGGGACGTCAGACTGGGTTTCAAGCACTGGGACTTCAGGCTGGATAGCAAGCACTGGGACTTCAGGCTGGATAGCAAGCACTGGGACTTCAGGCTGGATAGCAAGCACTGGGACGTCAGGCTGGATAGCAAGCACTGGGACGTCAGGCTGGATAGCAAGCACTGGGACGTCAGGCTGGATAGCAAGCACTGGGACGTCAGGCTGGATAGCAAACACTGGGACGTCAGACTGGATAGCAAGCACTGGGACATCAGACTGGATTGGATTAGTTGGTGCGGAGGCAGGTTGGGTTACTGGCAGGATCGTCTTGGTTGGAAAAATCTTTTGTTTTTTCTTTGGCTCCTTGCTGAACGGCTTGGGTGGTCTGGCCGCGAGCTCGATGGCGCCTTCCTTGCCCCCCCCACGGTGTGCTGGGACGTGACGTTGGGGGATGGCTGTGGCGGCGCTCCCTACATGAACATCTCCCGCTGTTTGGTCTCCTAGACATAATTGCTCACATTATCCAACACTGTGAAACCACTGTTCCCCATTTCTCTGTTTTTATTCACTCTGAGCCAGGTAATTTCACTTATTCTTTCCACTCACTTATTCCTTATTTACCTTCATCTGCTGTCACCTCCCCCTCCTAGTGATACGGGTTGCACAGTGACACTATAGCACTTTAAGGTTCATCTGCACAAGCTTTATTAGCACTAGGTGTGCAAGAGGATTATACCTATTGGTTCCCTGCACACACTGCACCGATACAGGATAGATATTCACCCTTTTACATCGCTTGATTTTTTTCACAGGATACTGTGCAGACAGACATACTACCCGTACACCCCTCCAATTTTTTCTTTACATTTTTTCTTCATATTTTGTCTTACCGCACACTATCACATAGTTACATTTTGCTGGACCAGCGCAGCACTTTTGATTTATATATTTTATATATTACCATTATTATGTATGGACGTTCCATCTAGATCTATTCTTTTTTTGTTTGTTCTTTTTCACCCCCATCAAATGATACATTAGCATGTCACTCTGTAAAGATACCTAGTACAACGTGTATCATATGCATTTTATGTTCTATGTAATTGTAAATGATTCCTTGCTGGAATATATAGTATTGTGCAATATTAGGTTCTAGTGAAATATAAAATTATTGATATATAGCAATAAGCATTATCAATATTCATGTTATTATATGACTAATTGAATCTATTAAAGCTCTTTTTATTATATTATTGTTTCATTTAGTCCGTGTGCCTCATACAAAGTCCCGCCCTTTGCTTTCCTCTCCATAATTTTATCATTGAATTTGGATGGAGGAGGGGATTTGAACGACCCCCTGTTACCTCATTTAAAGTCCCAAACATTTTTCCTCCTCTTCTGACAGCTCCAAACTGCCAGGAGACACCTGCTGGTGGGCCTCAGTACTGCACACCAAATGGCTAATATTACCAGTGGAGAGAACCTTTCCTAACACCCTCACAGATACTCTAGTTGAGTGCAGGAACAAGCCCTGCTGCAAAATATTACAGCAAAAATTGTAATTACACGCCCCTGTTGAACAGGAGCAGAAAAATTGGGCCTTAGGCACTGGTGGTGGTGCCACAACACTGCAGCCCCTCACAGATACTCTAGTTGAGTGCAGGACCAAGCCCTACTGCAAAATATTACAGCAAAAATTGTAATTACACGCCCCTGTTGAACAGGGGCAGAACAATTGGGCCTTAGCCACTGGTGGTGGTGCCCAGAACCAAAAATGTTCTTACAAGCTATCAACATGAACATTGAGGAGGAATAGGATAGTCACTCAGCATCAGCATAGGCAGTCTTCAAGGGATCTCACATTCATAAAAAAATTAGTCGGTTACATCAGCATCAGGTGCTTGGTAGCTGGTGATCCAAGACTGATTCATTTTTTTGAAGGTGAGCCTATCAACCAAGTCGGTGGACAGGTGCACTCTGTGATCGGTTTCAAGCCTCCAGCAGCACTGAATGTGCATTCCGAAAGAACGCTGGATGCAGGACAGGCCAGTAGCTCAATTGCATACTGTGCAAGCTCTGGCCAGTGATCCATCCTCAAGACCCAGTAACCCAGAGGATTTTTGGTTGGAAAGGTGTCCAAGTCTGATCTTGCCCCTAGGTATTCCTGCACCATGTAATTCAGACGCTGGCGATGGTCGCTGGAACCGATCAGACCTTGGGGCTGAGGACTAAAAAATTGTCTGAACGCATCTGTCAGATGGCCACCTTCTCCACTGCTCCTTCTGTGACTGTCCGAAGCCTCAGCAACACGTTGTCCAGGACCAGGAATTTGTAACCTCCCAGGCTCTGGAAACGCGTTGCACAAACCTTTCTGCAAGGCCTCACGAAGATATTTCATCCTCTGCTCCCTCTGCGACAGCTGGATAAGTTCTGAAACCTTACCCTTGTAACGTGGATCAAGGAGGGTTGCCAGCCAGTACTGATCCCTCTCCTTGATACCAGTAATCCAAGGGTCCTTTCTCAGACTTTGCAGGATCAGGGAGGTCATGCAGCGTAGGTTTGCTGAGGCATTCGATCCGGAGTCCTCTGGGTCACTAAGGATGACCTGATCCACAGCCACCTCCTCCCAGCCACGTACAAGTCCATGGGTTTCTGGGGACTGTAAACGATCCCTTAAAGACTGCTGCTGATGCTGAGTGCTATTCCTGTGTGTTCGGCAGGCCTGCAGGAACACTGTCTGGATAAAGGTGGCCTTGAGAGGTAAGAAAGTCCTCCTCTTCCTCCCTCTGTTCTGCCTCAAGTGCCCTGTACATTATTTCACGCAGCGTGTGCTCCAACAGGTAGACAAGAGGGACAGTACCACTGATGCATGCACTGTCACTGCTCACCATCCTCATGGCCTCCTCAAATGGTGACAGGACAGTGCATGCATCCTTGATCATGAGCCACTGGCATGGCGAAAAAAAGCCAAGCTCCCCTGACCCTGTCCTGGTACCATAGTCGCACAGGTACTCATTGATGGCCCTCTGCTGCGTGTGCAGCCGCTGCAACATGGCCAATGATGAGTTCCATCTGGTGGGCATGTCACAGATTAGGCAGTTCTTGGGCAGGTTGTATTCCTTTTGGAGGTCAGCCAGCCGAGCACTGGCATTATATGACCAGCGGAAATGCACACAGACTTTCCTGGCCTGCCTCAGGAGATCCTGTAAGCCCGGGTACCTGCACATAAACCGCTTTACCACCAAATTAAGGATGTGAGCCAAACAGGGAACATGGGTGAAGTGTCCCTCTCGGAGGGCGGAGGGGAGGTTGGTGCCATTGTCGCAAACCACCATTCCTGCCTGAAGCTGGCGTGGCGTCAACCACCTCTGAGCCTGCCCCTTCAGAGCTGACAGAATCTCTGCCCCAGTGTGGCTCCTGTCCCCTAAGCACACCAGCTCAAGCACTGCATGGCATCTTTTTGCATGAGTACTTGTGTAGCCCCTTGAACACCTACGGAGCACCGCCGGTTCCGAGGACAAATCTATAGAGGAAGAGGTCATGGAGGAAGAAGAAGAGGAAGAGGTGGAGGAGAGAGGTGTGTCAGAATCACCACTAGTAGCATTTAGGAGGCGTGGTGGCGGAACAAGCTCCAACATTACTGCACCCTGTCCAGCATCCTTCCCAGCTGCCAGCAGGGTTACCCAGTGCGCCGTGAAAGATAGGTAACATCCCTGTCCATGCCTGCTGGACCATGAGTCAGCGGTAATATGCACCTTACCGCTGACCGCCATGTCCAGCGAGGCCAAGACATTGCCTTCCACATGTCGGTAGAGAGCCGGAATCGCCTTCCATGAAAAAACATGGCGTTTGGGAACCTGCCACTGAGGTACCGCACATTTCACAAATTCACAAAAGGGGGCAGAGTCTACCAGCTGAAAAGGCAGCAGTTGGAGTGCTAGCAATTTAGCCAAGCTAGCATTCAGCGGTTTAGCAACTGGGTTAGGGAAATTTTCCTGCTACAATCGGACGTTGGTGTAGCGATAGCAGATTGCCAGCAAGTACTTGGCACACCTAATTCTACACCTTCATTCCTCTCAGTGCAGATTTCAGAGAGAACTGAAAATATAGTGGGGTTGGAGATCCAGGCTGATGAGGAGCAAGGAGAGGTCCGCCTTGTTCTTTGGTGTGGGTCTTTTAAGTACGCTTGCCAATGGACTGCATGGGAGTTCGACATATGTCTGGTCAAGCATGTGGTGCCCAAGTGGCTGCTGTTCTGGCCACGATTGATACGCTTCAGACTTATGTTGCAAATAGCAACAGTGTGATCTGCTGCACATGTCTCAAAAAAGGCCCACAGCAAAGAACTTTTGGAAAAACGTGCGGAGTCAGCAGTGCCCTGCACATGCGGAGCTCTGCGGTGTGATGCAGTCGGTTGGCTGCCCTTAAGCTGGCCCCTGGAGGGCATCCTGCCTCATTGGAGATGTGTCTCCTTCCCTCTCCTATCAGGCACCCATGTAGAGTCAGTGATCTCATCATCCCCTCCCTCCTCGCCACTGGAGCAAACCTGACAGTATGCTGCAGCTGGGGGAACATGACTGCCAGATGTCCTTTTTGGGCACGCCCTCTCTCTGGGCTCACGTTACTGCCTCCCTCAATCTGGGTACCATCATTGAAGCCTTCAAAACACTGCACATCCTGTGCAGCATGTACCAAACAATGTGGTCGAATAGTTCGGGGGACTCCTCAGGGCATGACGTTGGGGCTAGGGAAGGAGTGACTGATGATATTGAGCCGATGGAAGAGGCCACTTTGGCATCTGCATTGGTAGCCAAATTACTCTGAGCCTGGGTGACAGAGGATGAGGAGGATGAGGACGGCTTGGTCATCCACTCTACCAACTCTTCTGCATGTTGTGGCTCAATGCGGCCAGCTGCCGAAAAAAAGGACAAGCGTGCCCCACAGCCACATGCTGAGGATGCACCGTGTCCATGACCAGCAATGTTGGCTGTAGACATATACTGCAGCTAACTGAATGAACTTGCCTGCCTGTAGTATATTAGGAAGAAAACAACGGGAATGGTCTGCAGTGAGATCTAGCTAAACTGAATACAGTACTGAATATACTGCAGCTAACTGAATGAACTGCCTGCCTGTAGTATATTAGGAAGAGAACAACAGGAACGGTCTGCAGTGTGATCTAGCTGCACAGGATACAGTACTGAATATACTGCAGCTAACTTAATAAACTGCCTGCCTGTAGTATATTAGGAAGAGAACAACAGGAACAGTCTGCAGCGAGATCTAGCTGCACAGGATACAGTACTGAATATACTGCAGCTAACTGAATGAACTGCATGTAGTATATTAGGAAGAGAACAACAGGAACGGTCTGCAGCGAGATCTAGCTGCACAGGATACAGTACTGAATATACTGCAGCTAACTGAATGAACTGCCTGCCTGTAGTATATTAGGAAGAGAACAACAGGAACGGTCTGCAGCGAGATTTATCTGCACAGGATACAGTACTGAATATACCGCAGCTAACTGAATGAACTTGCCTGCCTGTAGTATATTAGGAAGAGAACAACAGGAATGGTCTGCAGCGAGATCTAGCTAAACTGAATACAGTACTGAATATACTGCAGCTAACTGAATTAACTGCCTGCCTGTAGTATATTAGGAAGAGAACAACAGGAACGTTCTGCAGTGAGATCTAGCTGCACAGGATACAGTACTGAATATACTGAAGCTAACTGAATGCACTTGCCTGCCTGTAGTATATTAGGAACAGAACAACAGGAACAGTCTGCAGCGAGATCAAGCTAAACTGGATACAATATATTTATATATATATATATATATATATATATATATATATACAAAGCCTGGAATGTATATATATATATATACTAAACATATTGAAGCTAAATGAATCAATTGTGTGCTCAATCTATCTATATGAAATTAAATGACAATCTCTCTCTCTCTCTCTCTCTCTCTCTCTGAATGCCAGAACACACTACACACGGCTGACGTGCAGGCGGCCTTATTTAGTGTGGGGCGTGTACTTAATCCCCTGAGCCATAATTGGCCAAAGGCACCCTGTCTTTGGCCAATTATGGCTCTGTTTGCTTACGGCGCTGTGATTGGCCAAAGCATGCGGGTCATAGTGCATGCTTGGCCAATCATCAGCCAGCAAACCACTGCGATGACGCAGTGCATTATGGGCCGTGACACGCCGTTTGAATTTGGCGCGAATGGCCCATAATGTTTGATGTTCGTCGAACGATCGAACAGCCGATGTTCGAGTCAAACTCATGTTCGACTCGAACTCAAAGCTTATCCCTAGTGCCTAGAGTACCATGTAAATGTGAATCATTCTATATAGGAACCATTGTGGTGGTGTTGTGATGGTAGGAGTAGGGGGAATTCCCCTTTATAGGTACATTTCATACACATATAATATAAAAGTGGATTGCGCTAACTTCTGTGTATGATACCACTGCTGAAATATGCAAAAATAGAATATCTATCCTAGGTAGCGTGCTTTTCTGTATCAATTGATATTGTGTCAAAAATATGCTGTCCACATAGTGTTACTAGTGACAAAATAATATTCCAAAAAGCTACCAAAAAACTGTTTGAAGTGCTAATGCTAAAAAATAAGTAGGAGCACAATATATTGAAAAGGAACGCCATTGCACAGAAGTGATCACTCACTGAAGTACATCTAGTGTACTGTGGTGTTTATGCAAATGTCGGGGACATTTTTTTGCACTATATAGTACATATGCATGTTGATATGTGATATTTTGATAGTAATATTGGCACATTGCATATATTTTTTAAAATATTTTTATAATTTTTTCAAATATTTTGTAGCACTAGCACTTTAACCACCTCAATACTGGGCACTTTCACCCCCTTCCTTCCCAGACCAATTTTCAGCTTTCAGTGCTCTCTCACTTTGAATGACAATTACTCAGTCATGCTACACTGTACCCAAATGAAATTTTTATCATTTTGTTCACACAAATAGAGCTTTCTTTTGGTGGTATTTATTCACCACTTCATTTTTTATTTTTTGTGATATAAGCGAAAAAAGAGCGAATATTTTGAAAAAAAAACAAAATTTTCTACTTTCTCTTTTAAAAGAAACCAAAAAAATTTAATTTTGTCGAAAATTTAGGCAAAAATGTATTCTACCACATGTCTTTGGTAAAAAAAATCCTGATAATTGTATGATCATTGGTTTGTGTGAAAGTTATAGAGTCTACAAGCCATGCTACGCATTATTGAAAATTTATCAATCCTAATGCACTGATGGCCTAATGCACTGATCTCATTTCTTGAGGCCCTAAAATGTCAGGACAGTACAATAACCCCCCAAAAGACCCCTTTTTGGAAAGAAGACAGTCTGAGGAATTTAGTAAGAGGCATAGTGAATTTTTTGAAGTTGAAATTTTTTCCCCACAATGCTTTGGAAAATTAAGAAATATAGATTTTTCTTCCCACAAGTTTTTGGAAAATGTGGAAAGAAAATGAAAACCTATTTTTTTCTCACAAAGTTGTCAATTTAGAAGATCTTTCTAACACATAGCATGTACATAGCCAAAATGACACCCCAAAATACATTCTGCTATTCGTCCTGAGGATGGCGATACCCCATGTGTGAGACTTTTCCACAGCCTGGCCACATACAGAGGCCCAACATCCATATAGCACCATCAGGCGTTCTAAAGGCATAAATTACACATTTCATTTTCTGAGTACCTATCACATTTTTGAAGGCCCTGGAGCACCAGGACAATGGAATTACCCACAAAATGACCCCATTTTGGAAAGAAAACAACACAATGTATATTCTATGAGGCATACTGAGTCTTTTGAACATGTCATTTCTTCCCACAAGTTTTTGGAAAATGTGGAAAGAAAATGAAAACCTATTTTTTTCTCACAAAGTTGTCAATTTAGAAGATCTTTCTAACACATAGCATGTACATAGCCAAAATGACACCCCAAAATACATTCTGCTATTCGTCCTGAGGATGGCGATACCCCATGTGTGAGACTTTTCCACAGCCTGGCCACATACAGAGGCCCAACATCCATATAGCACCATCAGGCGTTCTAAAGGCATAAATTACACATTTCATTTTCTGAGTACCTATCACATTTTTGAAGGCCCTGGAGCATCAGGACAATGGAATTACCCACAAAATGACCCCATTTTGGAAAGAAAACAACCCAATGTATATTCTATGAGGCATACTGAGTCTTTTGAACATGTCATTTCTTTCCACAAGTTTTTGGAAATAGTGGAAAGAAAATGAAAACCTATTTTTTTCTCACAAAGTTGTCAATTTAGAAGATCTTTCTAACACATAGCATGTACATAGCCAAAATGACACCCCAAAATACATTCTGCTATTCGTCCTGAGTATGGTGATACCCCATGTGTGAGACTTTTCCACAGCCTGGCCACATACAGAGGCCCAACATCCATATAGCACCATCAGGCGTTCTAAAGGCATAAATTACACATTTCATTTCCTGAGTACCTATCACATTTTTGAAGGCCCTGGAGCACCAGGACAATGGAATTACCCTCAAAATGACCCCATTTTGGAAAGAAAACAACCCAATGTATATTCTATGAGGCATAATGAGTCTTTTGAACATGTCATTTCTTTCCACAAGTGTTTGGAAAATGTGGAAAGAAAATGAAAACCTATTTTTTTCTCACAAAATTGTCAATTTAGAAGATCTTTCTAACACATAGCATGTACATAGCCAAAATGACACCCCAAAATACATTCTGCTACTCGTCCTGAGTGTGACGATACCCCATGTGTGAGACTTTTCCACAGCCTGGCCACATACAGAGGCCCAACATCCATATAGCACCATCAGGCGTTCTAAAGGCATAAATTACACATTTCATTTCCTGAGTACCTATCACATTTTTGAAGGCCCTGGAGTACCAGGACAATGGAATTACCCACAAAATGACCCCATTTTGGAAAGAAAACAACCCAATGTATATTCTATGAGGCATAATGAGTCTTTTTAACATGTAATTTCTTTCCACAAGTTTTTGGAAAATGTGGAAAGAAAATGAAAACCTATTTTTTTTCTCACAAAGTTGTCAATTTAGAAGATCTTTCTTACACATAGCATGTACATAGCCAAAATGACATCCCAAAATACATTCTGCCACTCGTCCTGAGTATGGCGATACCCCATGTGTGAGACTTTTCCACTACCTGGCCACATACAGAGGCCCAACATGCAAGTAGCACCTCCAGGCTTCTAACACATAGCATGTACACACCAAGAATTACACCCCAAAATACATTCTGCTGAGCAAAAGGTAAAAAAAAAAAGCTCACCTGTGGTTTTAGCAGGCAGGAATACCGTTCCAGAGCAGCCAAAGCATTTGTCCAGACAGCCAAAGGAAATGTCCAGGAATTGTCCAGGCAGCAGACAGATATGGAAAAGTATGAACATGGTTCAGTACAGTCCAAGGTTTAGCAGGCAGTTCAGGTAACAGGCATAGGCATGGCCAGTCCAGGTGGTAGGCAAAGGCATGGCAAGGTCATGTGGCAGGCAAATGCATGGCAAGGTCATGTGGCAGGCAAAAGGCATGGCCAGTTCAGGTGGCAGCAGGCAGCACTTTGTACATTGGGCCTTGGTCAGGTAAGACCTGAGGACAGGGGTAGAGGCTTCTTCCCACCCAAATCTCTACGAAGCCTCCGAGTCTCCAGACCCTAATCCGAGAAAACTAAAAACCCGGAGAAAAATGTTTTCTCCACTCGGAAAACCTTTTCTGGAGCCCCTCACATATGTGAGACCCCTGTGCTGTACAGTGGCAGGGCAAATGATCAGTTCAGGAGGCAGGCAAAAATCACGGTCATTTAACAGTCCGGGTCAATTCACGTTGAAGGCAGAAAGATGTTTGGCAGAGGCATAGTCGTTAACAGTCCGGGTCAATTTACGTTGAAGGCAGAAACATGTTTGGCAGAGGCATAGTCGTTAACAGTCCGGGTCATTCACAGAAATGGCAGATAGTGGAAAAAAATCACCTTCACTGTACTAATAGTGTAGTGAAGTATGATAGCTCCGATAGCATGTTCCAATACAGAGCCCTGGCTCGGAGGGACATTCGGGACAGTAGTATCGGGTGTCACGGCGAATTCCTCTACTTGCACATACACGACATTTTTTTTGGGGTTTGCGACCTGTTTGGGTAAGAGGGAGGATTTCGGGAAAGTGCCTTTCATGGAGTCTGGCTAACGCATCGGAGCGAATTAGTTGAGGGGCTTGGCCTTGGGGATAGAGAAGGGCTGTGAAAACTTCTTCTTGGAATTTTAGATAGGGTAGGGAACTTTGGGTGCACTTAGAAAAAATGATATAGGAATTAAATAGGGCAAGTTGCATCAAATAAATGGCGACTTTCTTGTACCAAAATAGTGATCTCCTGGTGGCCAAGTAGGGCTGCATCATCTGGTCGTTCATATCCACCCCCCCCATGTATAGGTTGTACTCATGCACACATTTTGGCTTCTGTATGGGGCCTCCTCTTCTCTGAAGTTCCACCAAGGTGTCGTCATGTATTGTTGAAAGGATGTAGACATCTCTTTTTTTATCTCTCCACTTCACCGCTAGTACTTCTTCAGTTCGCATACTGGCCATTTCACCCTTCCTTAATTTCTTGGTGACCAATCTTTGTGGGAAGCCTTTGCGGTTGGTCCGTGCTGTCCCACAGGCCACAGTGTTCTTCAGGTACAAATGGCGGAAAAGTGGGAGACTAGTGTAGAAATTGTCTACGTAAAGGTGGTAACCTTTCCCAAGCAATGGTTGGATCAGCTGCCAGACAATTTTTCCACTTGTTCCCATGTAGGTAGGGCATCCAGGGGGGTTTAGCTGTCTGTCTTTTCCCTCATAAATCATAAAATCATATGTGTAACCCGTGGCCCTGTCACACACCTTATAAAATTTTACCCCACGTCTGGCTCTTTTACTGGGGAGGTATTGTTTTATTCCCAGTCTTCCGGTGAAGTGCACCAGGGATTCATCCACACATATGTTTCTATCAGGGGTAAACATCTCCTTGAAGCTGGCGCAAAAAAAATTGATTAGGGGCCGAATTTTGAATAACTTATCGTAACTGGGATGATTTCGAGGGAGGCATTGGGCATTGTTATTGAAGTGTAAAAATCTCATGATCATCTCATAACGGGTTCTGGGCATAAATGACGAATAGATCGGCATGTGGTGGATAGGTTGGGTAGACCAGTAGGAATGGAGTTAATTTTTTTTTGTCAGCCCCATGTTGAGGGTTAGGCCAAGGAAAATTTTAAATTCTTCTACGGTGAGGGGTTTCCAAACAAAACGACGGGCATATGAGGAACTGGGATTGTTGGCTATGTGTTGGCTGGCGTATAGATTACATTGCTCCACAATGTAGGTTAGGAGTTCATTGGTAAAAAATAAATGAAAATAATAAAGTGGGGTTACATTTTCCGTCTGCATCTGAGGGCCTGGCTGGGCTGTGAAAAGGGGTATTACAGGTTCTACTGATGTATCGGGCAGCCATGTTGGATACAGTAGAACATCTGGGAGGCTAGTATGGGCACTGCCTCGTTGATGGGATCCGTTGCTAGCATCTGGCCTATCTTCTAGGAAGGTTGCAGAAGTGCTGGTGGATGCCCGCCTATCCCGAAGTGCTGCGCTGCTGGTGGATGCCTGCTGGTGGATGCCCTGGAGTGCTGCGCTACTGGTGGATGCCTGCATGTCATCCTGGAGTGCTGGGCTGCTGGTGGATGCCTGCATATCATCCTGGAGTGCTGCGCTGCTGGTGGATGCCTGCTGGTGGATGCCCTGGAGTGCTGCGCTGCTGGTGAATGCCTCCTCCTGCTCATTTCTCCTGATTCTCCTTGTTAGGATTGTATCTTCCTCTGTTTCCAACTCGGAGCCACTGCTTTCCACTGGCTCATAGTCACTATCCGAGTCTGACGGAGAGAATTCCCCGCTACTCTCGTCCGACATACTCTGGAGTATTTGGAGAGCCTCCTCTCCGCTGTAAGACCTTTTTGTCATGTTGGCGGGCAGATGTGTCAGATGGCAGGCGGCAGATGTGCCAGATGGTGGGCGGCTGTGCCAGATGGTGGGTGGCAGATGTGCCTGATCGTGGGCAGATGGCGGCTGGCAGATGTGCCTAATGGCGGGCGGGCAGATGTGCCTGATGATGGTGGGCGGCTGATGTGTCAGCTGTTGACGGGCTGATGTGTCAGCTGATGACGGGCTGATGTGTCAGCTGATGACGGTGTCAGATGGCGGGCGACAGATGTGCCTGATGGCGGGCGGCAGATGTGCCTGATGACTGGCGGGCAGATGTGCCTGATGACTGGCGGGCAGATGTGCCTGATGGCAGGCGGGCAGATGTGCCTGATGGCAGGCGGGCAGATGTGCCTGATGGCAGGCGGGCAGATGTGCCTGATGGCGGGCAGATGTGCCTGATGACTGGCGGGCAGATGTGCCTGATGGCAGGCGGGCAGATGTGCCTGATGGCAGGCGGGCAGATGTGCCTGATGGCAGGCGGGCAGATGTGCCTGATGGCAGGCGGGCAGATGTGCCTGATGGCGGGCAGATGTGCCTGATGGCAGGCGGGCAGATGTGCCTGATGGCAGGCGGGCAGATGTGCCTGATGACTGGCGGGCAGATGTGCCTGATGGCAGGCAGGCAGATGTGCCTGATGATGGTGGGCAGCTGATGTGTCAGCTGTTGACGGGCTGATGTGTCAGCTGATGACGGGCTGATGTGTTAGCTGTTGACGGTGTCAGATGTGCCTGATGGCGGGCGGCAGATGTGCCTGATGACTGGCGGGCAGATGTGCCTGATGACTGGCGGGCAGATGTGCCTGATGACTGGCGGGCAGATGTGCCTGATGACTGGCGGGCAGATGTGCCTGATGACTGGCGGGCAGATGTGCCTGATGGCAGGCGGGCAGATGTGCCTGATGGCAGCCGGGCAGATGTGCCTGATGGCGGGCAGATGTGCCTGATGGCAGGCGGGCAGATGTGCCTGATGACGACGGGCTGATGTGCCGGCTGTTGGCGGACAGATGTGCCCGCTGTTGGCGGACAGATGTGCCAGTTGTTGACGGGCAGATGTTCACTGACAGGTGTTTTCACTGTTTGGGGACACTGTGTTTTGGGGACACTGTGTTTTGGGGACACTAGCTGGGTGATCAGTGGGTAAACAGCAGACAAACAGCTTTATTACTCACTGATCTCCTGGCTGCAGCACAGATCTCTCTTCCTCTCCTCACTGACAGGCTCTGTGTGAGGAGAGGAAGAGATGAGAGCAGTTACTACGCTCTCTATTTACATTACATGACGACTGTGATTGGACACAGTCGTCATGTGATCAGGAGGGCCAATCACAGGGCCCTCCTGTGTTGTGCTGTCTCTGGGGGACACAGGCAGATCGGGATCGCGCCGCTGCGCGGGCACGTGGCGGCGCGATCTCCTGTCATCTGCCACCCCCTCCCCCTTGTTTACTATACGATGGCTGTGATTACACACAGCCATCGTGCGGATCAGGAGGGCAAATCACATTGCCCTCCTGCCGCTCTGAGATGCGGCGTGTCCGAGTGACACGTGCGCATCGGGATTGCGCGGCTGCGCGGGAGCGCGCCCGCGTGATCCCGCTCCTTCTGAAGGACGTTCGGGAACGTCCAGTCAGAAGGAGGGAGCTCCCACCCGGCCGTATATGTGCAGTGGCCGGGTGGGAAGTGGTTAAATAGCTTTTGGTAGCACCTTACGTCATTGCACAGATGTAATCAGCCACTGAGGACATCTAGTGGGATGTAGTGTTTCTGCATATGTTGAGGAAATTTTTTGCAGCATGTAGGATATATGCATGGTGATATGTGATATTTGATGGTCACTAAGTAATATTGGCACATTGCACATTTTTAAATATTTTGTCATATTTTTTAGCCTTAGCACTTTAAACAGTTTTTTGGTAGCTTTTTGGAAAATTATTTTGTCACTAGTAACACTATGTGGACAGCATATTTTTGACACAATATCAATTGATACAGAAAAGCACGCTACCTAGGATAGATATTCTATTTTTGCATATTTCAGCAGTGGTATCATACACAGAAGTTAGTGCAATCCACTTTTATATTATATTGATACTCTACCATTTTTGTGTAGGCTTATATGATTGCAGCAAACTAGTATATTTTTAGTTTTGCGCCGGTAGCACATCTGGTCAGATTACATTACATACACATTTGATTTATGAATCATACAAATAGCTATTGTTAACAGATGAATATACTGTTATTCAGTATTGGCCCTTGATGATTAGTTTACATTATTTTACCATTTGGTTTTAAATGCCTTGCTTGTTTTTAGCGGTTGATGTAGCACCGTTATGATTGGAGATTGTCTTTTATGCCTAATTATTTTCTAAGTGTCTATTGTGCGATAATGCGCATGAGCTTACGCTTAGCCCAGAGTTAGTCTCTGATGTCCCTACGGCACACGCGCGGCATACGGCGGTGCTGTCTAGTCATGTTATAGGGGGAGTTTTTCATAAGAGTGCAGGCAAACGCCCCATACTCCGGCACCCGATGGTATGCACCTGCACAGCTGATTATAATCAGCTATTATCTGATGACGTGTGGCGCCATTTGCTTCTCTTATTTAAGGTTTGGATGCTGGTAATATCTGTGGCTGTGGCATGATTCAGGGCATACATTATCAGGTGAGTCTAGGTGCGTGGACTTTTGATTGCGCTTGCAGCTATGCTTACCAGGGTTACTGCTGATGGTAGTCATTGAACAAAGAATAATCAGATTTATTTTGCTTTTTAGATCCTTGTGTATGTTGCCACTGGCGTTGTTGGATTATATCTGCTGCCCTGCAAATGCAGGGTACTGAGTGTTGATTCTCACACCGGTTTATTGGTAAGTTTGCAATTGAGCGCTGCTCAGGATCTGAGCAGTTAGTTTAATTTGCAATAAATCGACAGGAAACTAATACTAATTAAGATATTATTGATATTTTTTAGATCTCAGTTTACCTCCTGCTGGTTCTTTGGAAGGTTCTTAACAAGTTTTTCTATTACTGACCCCCTTCTTAATACCATCGAGGTATTTGACCATGTCTGTGACTCTAATGACCGTTACGGTCAAGTAAGTGATATTGCTATTTGCCACTTTATTTATCTTATGTATTTTATACTCTATATAGGACCTAACAGGACTGCGGGTTTGATTTAAGGAAACAATACACTGACTTTTGTCCCGTTGTAGTGATTTTTGGTATAACTTTTATCCAGTGAGTACTATATTGATATGGTTATGATTACATTAATTGTCCTTTATATTCCTTTGGAGGCTGATTTTCATTCTGTCCTCCTTATAGAATGGGGTACTGTGAATTATAGGCTGATTGATCTAGGGATGTTTCTCGTTGATCTGATTGCCTCCGGTTGGACTTGACATGCCACACTTTACAAGGGCTCTCTCTGATATGTGAGTGGCACTTCATATACACTGCTCCCCATATCTATGGGGACTCTACTATTATATGATATCTGGCTGCATTTCTTATCTGTTCTGTGAAATATGATAGTTCCCTCTCCTCTTTCCTTTATACAGAATCCCTCTGCTTGCAGTCAAGGAAAAAAGGTCCTGAGGAAGCACAAAGCGAAACGTCAACCTCTCTGACTCATCAGGATTAGGGACTCTATACATATATACAATGCGTGGTTATACCAATGAGAGCTTTTATTTTCTTGTTTTTATTCTGTACTCATTTTTTATTTTTGTTATAATAAGTCAATTTTCATAGAATTATACAGTGTTCCTTTTCTGGTACCGGTAAAGTCTGCTCAAAATGTCCTATATCCTTTAAACAGATCTGTTATAAGTAGTGTGAGGTTTGGGGGTTGTTTAGCTCAAGTGTAGCACCTGCTAGCGAGAACAGTCCACACAGAGAATTCCTTTTCAGGGCTTTTTGGCCCACTTTTATTAAAGAAAAACAAAGTTCCAGCAAAAGTGGTTTCTCTCGCAGGGTTTTTTTACCATCAGCTTTAAATAAAAGGATATTCAGCCTCCTGGCTTACACATGCAGCATTGCAAACAAAAATACCGAGCCACCTGGCTCTCTTCAGCAGCAGACACACCACTGCTCAGTCTCCCACATGGAACTGTCCTGACTGCTGTCAGCAACCTCAGACTCAGGTCTCTGACTACTTCAGTGCACACCTGCACTCTCTGGGTACTTCCTTGCAAGCCTGGACTCCTGGAAACCTCCTGTCTCTCTGGGTGGAGCCCAGAATCATGGTCCTGACTCTGCTATCAGGCCCACACATACCTGAACAATCAGTGCGCCGGTGAGTTCCAAAACCTGGACCCAGGACTGGGGATTTCATCCCACCCGGATCTCTAAGAAATCCCCAGGCTCCAGGTCCCAAAATGGACCTAACTAAATAATGAGGAAACTGAAAAGCCAGTTTCCTCTCAAACAAGCAAATACCCTGGAGCCCCTCAACCTGCCTGGTTGAGAATCCTGGACCAATACACTGGTGGGGTACCACACTATCACAGTAGTTTGACCCCAGCATGTCATTTGCTGCCTATGTACCCTTTGTGTCCTCTACTACATATGTGGTGTACTTATGTAGCCCCCTTTTTGGTGGGTGGGGGGTAATTATGTCAAATTACCCTACCCAAACTGGATATTGCGCTAAACCTGCAGGTAAATGAGTGAACCAGAACCTCCGCCAAGTGGAAGAGTGGGTTTGATAATAAAATTGCCAGTGTCTCAACTCAGGACAGGGTGTCAGGAAATCAACAGCAGGAGAAGGGCTCTAGGACCCAGCATCTCTACCAGCACTTATGGCAGGGGAAGGACTTTAGGACCCAACATCTCTGGCAGGAGAAGGACTTTAGGACCTGGTTTGTCTTCAGCTCCCCCTGTGTTCATGTGCCTTGTATTATCTGCTGATCTGATCTCCTGTGTACCGACCCGGCTTGTTTTGACCTGCTCTTCCTGATCCTCTGGCTTGACCCTTTGGCTTGCACCTGACTTCCTCCTGCCTGCTCCCAGCATCTGACCCCGGCCTGAATTTTGGACTCTGCTTATTTTGCTCCCTGTACTAAGACGCAGCTGATCTTAGGTCATTCTGATCCTGGACTGTCTCTCTGTGAATGACCCCTGGCCTGGCTCCTGGCTCCGCTATTCAGTTATTCCACTGGACTCTGTCTCTGCACCTTTCAAGCACACCTGTCCCCAGCAACCCGGCACCCATGCTTCTGTGGGCACCACACCTGCTGTTCCACCTTCAGTGGTGTGCTGTGCTTGGCCGCAAGGGGAGCCCTCCCTGCATCTCGGCCTCCTACCAAGTTACTGACAGTACAAACCAGCCATGTCAGAGGCCGACGGAGGTGTCTCCCCGCTGGAAGCCACAAGTCTACAGATCACGGCCCTCACTCAGGTCATCCAAAAACTCCAGGAAGGGTACTCTCAGTTAGAGGACCGCCTGCAGCACCTGTCTGCGACACCTACGCCACAGATCAAGGGCCGTCTTCCGCCAACCCTCCGGTAGTTACTCCTACTGTGGTGATGCCCCCTCTGGAACCACGAGTACCAACACCAGAACGCTTCTCCGGTGATCGGAAGAAATTCAGATCCTTTAAGAACGCCTGTTACCTATACTTGGCACTGCAACCACGGACTTTTTCCACTGAAAGAGTGAAGGTGGGATTCATTATTTCTTTGTTGACTGATGAACCCCAAGTATGGGCTCATGGCTTATTGGAGCAGGAGAGTCCTCTTATCAACTCTGTGGACCAGTTCTTCGAAACCACGGGCCAATTATACAATGACCCCCTGCGGGTGGCCACTGCTGAAGCTGCTCTGCATACCCTATGGCAGGGTCAGTGCCCTGTGGAAGATTACACGGTGGAATTCCGTACCTGGTCCTCAGACTCAGGTTGGAACGAGGCAGCGTTAAGTTATCAGTATTAGCTGGGGCTGTCCGAATCCCTCAAGGATGAACTGTCCAGAATTGAGACCCCCTCAACACTAGAAGGTCTCATCCTACTGTCCATTCAAATCGATAGACGCTTACGGGAATGCCGGTCTGAATGTATCCAAACCCTTCGGCAGCCCGAGGTCCCGCCTACATCCAACCCCATGCAGCTTGGCCTGGCCAATCCAACATTAACTTCAGAGGAGAGACTTCATCGCCGACAGGCGAACCTTTGCTTCTACTGTGGGGGAACAGGACATTACATAACCTTTTGCCCTGTAAGACCCAGGAAATCAGTTCCCCGCACTCTGGTCAATTTTCAGGTATCCAGGTCTTCTCCAACCCATATCAGTCTTCCTATCATGTTACTGGTGGCAGGAGAGGAAGTTCATCTCCAAGCAATAGTGGATTCTGGGGCACGCAGCTGTTTCTTGAATCTGACCTTGGCAAAGAGACTCGCTATCCCTCTTTACCACAAAAGGCAAAGACTGACCGTCCATCTGGCCGATGGCTCAATGCCTAGTTCCGGGCATGTCACCCAAGAAACGGCACCTATCTTTACCTCCATCAATTCTAGTCACCAGGAATTTCTACGTTTTGATGTCCTGAGCTCCCCTATATTCCCTGTGATCCTGGGAATTCCATGACTACAGGCGCACAATCCTCAGATTGACTGGTCCAAGAGGGAAGTTCTCTTCACTTCTTCCTACTGCTGGCAGCATTGTCTTGCTCCTGAATCCAAGGACTTTTCTAGTTGTCTGTCTGTCCTACCCACACCCAGTGTGGATTCCAATATACCAGCGACCTACCATGAATTCCAAGATGTTTTTGACAAGAAGAAGGCAGATACTCTACCCCCACACCGTCCCTATGATTGTCCCCTTGACTTGCTACCGGGGGCTGAGATTCCTTTTGGCCGTATTTTTCCCCTTTCCGAGACTGAACTTGAAACTTTGAGGCATTATGTTGATGAAAACCTTGAAAAGGGATTTATCAGCCCTTCCTCTTCTCCCGCCGGTGCCGGCATTTTCTTTGTTGAGAAAAAAGATAAAACCTTGAGGCCATGTGTAGACTACAGGGACTTAAACAAAATTACTCTCACAAATCCCTATCAGCTCCCCCTCATCCCCGAACTCTTCCAGAGGTTTCGTACAGCCCACATTTTCACCAAATTAGACCTACGTGGAGCTTACAATCTTGTCCGTATCCAAGAGGGGGATGAGTGGAAAACAGCATTCAGAACAAGATTCGGGCACTTTGAATACTTAGTAATGCCATTTGGACTATGCAACGCCCCGGCCACATTCCAACATTTCATAAATTATTTTTTTCGGCAGTACTTAGACCACTTCGTTATCGTCTACCTCGACGATATTCTCATATTCTCAGCTACTCTGGAGCTTCACGGAACGCATGTAAAAAAGGTACTGGGCATTCTCAGAACACATGGATTGTATGTAAAAGCCGAGAAATGCGACTTTGAGAAGACGACAATCCAATTCCTCGGACTCATCATCACCACTAATGGGGTAGCTATGGATCCTCAAAAGGTGAAGGCTATCCTTGAGTGGCCGGCTCCATCTGATAAGAAGGGTGTTCAGAGGTTCATCGGCTTTGCGAATTTCTACAGGAGATTTATAAAGAACTTCTCTAGCATTGTAGTGCCTATCACCCAGATAACCCGCCAACATACCAGATTCCAGTGGTCAGTGGCAGCACAAACTGCCTTCGATCAACTGAAGCTCCTCTTTACCTCTGCACCTATCTTACAGCATCCTGATCCTACCTTACCCTATGTCCTGGAAGTTGATGCCTCCGAATTAGCCACGGGGGCAGTTCTTTCCCAACGTCAGGGGCCCAAAGCCCTACTTCATCCCGTGGCCTTCTCTTCACAGAAGATGAGTCAGCCAGAGAAGAACTACGATGTGGGGGATTGGGAGCTCTTGGCGACTAAGACTGCTCTGGAGGAATGGAGATATCTCCTGGAGGGTGCCGTCCATCCTATCTTAATCTTTACAGACCATAAGAACCTAGAATATCTCTGCATGGCCAAGCGATGGAGACCCCGGCAGGCTGGATGGGCTCTATTCTTTTCTAGGTTTAACTTCCATATCACTTTCCGCCCAGGGTCTAAGAATGGAAAAGCCGACGCCTTGTCCCGAAAGTTGGGGCCAAAGTTTGTTGGTCCTTTTGAAGTTAAACACGAAAAAAATCCAGTAGCCTTCGAACTTGCCTTACCTAAATCTTATAAGATCTACCCTGTATTTCATGTTGCACTTCTTAAACATGCCATTTCTAGTTCTTTTCCAGGGAGAGAAGAAGTACCCCCACCTCCGGTCCTGGTAGGAGACGAGACTGAATTTGAAGTTGAATCCATCCTTGACTGTCGACGGAGAGGTAGGACAATTCAGTTCTTAATTAAATGGAAAGGGTATCCACCTGAGGAGAGCTCCTGGGAACCTGTGGCCAATGTTCATGCCCCTAGATTCGGGAAAAATTGAGAAAAATATTGACTCGCGCATCTAAACAAAATACAATATATGTGACTAAAAAATATTATTAACAAAAGTGCAGGAAAACCATATGTGCATACAATAAACTCAAAGTAGGTACGAGGTTTAAAATGATCCAACCTCCCCTTAAGCAAGTATAATAGACCATATGAATATAGAGCATTGGTGCAGAAAATAAACGTGAAAAACTGCAATGTATATTAAAATTAAATAAAGGGTGCAATAAAAAGTCCACACACATAAACACCAAAGGGTGATGTTGCAATCCAAAATTTATCCAATTGTTGTGAAATCCTAGGTATGTGGGTCCACCACCATGAATAAAGAGCCTGGCCGCTTACCAGAACCCCATGACCCCCCGTTACAGAGGGTCTAAATGGGCTTTTAAATCCTGCTATTCCAAACCATCAAGGAGTCAGGTGGGAGCTGTACTAGGACATCAAAAACTGTAATGCAGATAGATGGATCCACAAGGAAAGGAGGCTCATCCCTCAGCGAAGTAATATCATCATAAAGGGAAAAACAAAAGGGCTCCGATAGTGTAAATCCAAATGATATTTATTAAAATATAGTAAAACTCACATGTAGTTAAGAAAAAACCTCTGAAGAAAGACAGTCTGCGGCACCGGCCGGATGTTCGCAGACAGCCGTCCAGCTGGCGTTGCAACGACAGAGGGAGGTGACACCGCTCAGCCCTACGCTGCATTTCGCAAGAAAATTGCGTCTTCCAGGGGCACGGGCGGCACATCACGTCACCTCCCTTAAATAATAAAAACATAATGAATGCAAGCCTCACTCTGGGTTCAAACCGGATCTCCACAGTAGCCTAGAACATAAAAAAACATAAAAAACGGCTGGAACCAGGTGCGCATGCGCGCCCTGTGTCTCAACCTCCGTCATATGATGCTACTTCGGACGGGATTGCTGAATACTCAGAGCGGAGGTAGGATGCATATGTGCTTGCGCGCCCTAGATCCTGACCTGCGTCACATGACGCTGTGTCAGACAGCTGACTAAATTCCCCTATTGCGCATGGGCAACCAGGGGAAACAAAAAAATGTATGAATAAACAGGAAGTTACCGGCCACTCACAAGGCATCCTCCCACCTTACACACCGCACATCATTGATCGGAGGGTGCTCGCTCCGCAGGGACCAACAATCCACACCAGCAATATGCGTGCTACCGGGGCTGGCAATCTAGATCCGCACCACGCTGTGTGTAAAAATCTGGGTGTTGTCACCCATGAATGGAGCTTGAAAATGGAGCCTGCGGGGACGTAAAAAATGAAAGAAAAAAGGAGGAAGGGGAAGAGAGACCCCTAGTGGCCTGTTTGCAAAATTGCATGCAAAAAATATTCATGTTCAGATTATACATGAACAATGTATAAATAAATACATAGATATGCATGCTAGTGTATATAATAATATATAATTGGGAAAATTTAAAGATGAAATAAAATGAATAAAATTATCGAAATGTGTAAAAAATACTAAAATGTGGGCCAGTACAATAAATATTATGAAATGAATATAGACACCCTAATATGTTGCAGTGTCCAAAAAGTGTAATCATGTTGGTGTTAATTGGTATATATTTGTCAGTACAATATACCAAACCAACCGTAAGAAAAAAGTGTTTAAAAAAAAAACAATAAAAAGCTCAACTGGTGCTCCGGTTGTGGGAACCCAAAGCGATGACCTTTACAAAAAATCCATAGGTTATATTGCATATTAAACAGAGAACCCAAAAACAAATTGACAACAAGTTATGCGTTATTAATAAAGGCGTTCACGTCTGTATCGACGTTCATGCCGCATGGCACATAACTTGACTTTATATATCCAGGACATCTCTAACTTGGATATTTCCCTAATAAGTGAACTACCTCGCCAGTGGGGTTTGTACTTGTCAATCCCTAAAAATAGTGTCTTAGAGGGGTCTCTCCTGTGGACCTGGTCGTAATGCCTAGACACGGGATGTTTATCGTAACCCCTTCTAATGTTCCCTATGTGTTCGTTTAAACGGACACGTAGGGCCCTTTTAGTCCTCCCTATGTACTGGAGCCCACAGGAACATTGTAGGAGATAAACCACCCCTTCGGAGCCACAAGTGATAAATGGTTCAATATCGTGTGAACGCCCTGTGCTAGTAGATGTAAACGTCGTGATACGTCTAGATCTATTGGCATTAAGTGAGCAGACCTGGCATTTCCCACACCTATAGAACCCTGTCAGATTCTGGACAAGGACCTGGTTTCCCGTGGAGGGTCTTGGACCGTGGGTGTTATTCTACTTCCCAGGGAGGCTGCTCCCTTAAATATCATTCTGGGTTTTGATGGTAAAATGGCCTTGAGAGCTGAATCACTACCCAGGACATGCCAGTGTTTTTGTATTAATTGCTCAATGGCACGATGTTATACTGAAAAAGTGGTAATGAAGGGTACAGCATCTGAAACCTCATTCCTGGGCCTAGGGACATCAGATAGAAGAGCCGCTCTGTCCCTGTCCCTTGCCGATTTTACGGCCCGGGAGAGGGAGAGCTGGTCATAGCCCTTCTCCAGGAATCTTTCAGTCAAAATGGATGCTTGGTGGTCGAAAGTAGCCAGATCTGAACAATTGCGTCTAAGACGCAAAAATTGTCCTTGAGGGATGGCTTTAAGCCAGGGTTCGTGGTGGCAACTGTCTACAGAGATGTAGGCATTTCTGTCAGTTGTCTAGAAATATGTAGAAGTTGTGAACTGTCCCTCCGTGATCTGGATCTTCAAATCCAGGAAATGGATGGTGTCCTGGCTGGCCTCAAAATTTAACTTGATGCCTCTGTTGTTAGCATTAAGGGTGTTCATGAAGCCATGAAGCTCGGCCTCACATCCATCCCATAGGAGGAGGACGTCGTCGATATACCTAGCCCACAGGAGCACCTCAGGTCTCCTGGGGGCATCGACGGCGTCCTCCTCCCACTTGGCCATAAAAATATTGGCCAAGCTTGGGGCATATTTAGCTCCCATAGCTACTCCACGGTCTTGTCGATAAAATTGATGCTCAAACCAGAAGTAGCTATGGCTGGCGGCGTACTGCAAGAGTTCCATAATAAATTGAATTTGTATGGGGGGTAAACCAGAATCTCGATTCAGAAACAGTTCCACCGCCTGTAGGCCTAGTTGATGGGGAATGATGGTATAAAGGGATGAAACATCCGCAGTCACCATCCAGAGGCCCTCCCTAGGGGTGATGTTAGAAAGCATATTAATGACCTGTTTGGTGTCTTTGATAAAGGATGGAATCCTCCCCACCAGCGGTTGTAAAAAATAATCAATATATTTGCCCACCCGGGACGTGATTGAATCAATCCCACTAACAATGGGACGTCCCGGGGGGCAAATCAAATCCTTATGGATCTTCGGGAGGTAGTAAATGGCCGGGGTCCAAGGGGCAATCGGAACCAAAAACCGTCTCTCTTTGTCATTCAAAATACCTCTTCGAAGTCCCCTGTCTACAATGGATTCTAGTTCTTTTTTGTATCTATTCAAAGGATCCCTGTTCAAAACGGTGTATGTATCAGTATCGTCCACGATACGATGCATCTCCTTTTGATAATCCTGGCGATCTAACACCACAATCCCCCCACCCTTATCAGCCGGCCTGATGACCAGGGATTTATTGGCTCAAAGAGATTTCAGTCCAATCTGGAGATCCCTGTGCAGTTTTGCCCTCCTGACTTTGATCTGTTCAAGGTCCTGTAGGACCACATCCCTGAAGACACGGATGGCTGGGGCAAGGGAACACGGGGGATTAAAAAGGGAAGCATTTGACAGATTTGTATGTTGGTATTGACTGGTCATGTTGTCACCCCTACTGATGGGGTTAGACAACATGTATCGTTTGATATTTAATCTGCGGGTGAACTTATGCACATCCATGTAGGTTTGAAATTTGCTCAAATTTCTGGGTGGGGCAAACTTCAAACCCTTGTCCAAAAGACGCTTCTCAGCATCTGTCAAAGTCTGTTTGGACAAATTAAAGATGCCTGATCCTAAGTTTTTCTTCTTTTTGAGTGTCTGGACTCGCCTTTTTTTTTTTTTTTTTTTTCCAATGCCCCTAGATTCGTCTGAGAGTTTTGGGCCAAATACCCTGAGAAAATGGTCCAAATGGGCATCCGGAGGCTGCCCGTCAGGGGGGGGGCACTGTCAGGGAATCAACAGCAGGAGAAGAGCTCTAGGACCCAGCATCTCTACCAGCACTTATGGCAGGAGAAGGACTTTAGGACCCAACATCTCTGGCAGGAGAAGGACTTTAGGACCCAGTATCTCTACCAGCAGGTCACATGGGCCTATATAAGGAAGTCTGCTGGTGTCTGCAATTGCTGGTTTGTCTTCAGCTCCCCCTGTGTTCCTGTGCCCTGTATTATCTGCTGATCTGATCTCCTGTGTACCGACCCGGCTTGTTTTGACCTGCTCTTCCTGATCCTCTGGCTTGACCCTTTGGCTTGCACCTGACTTCCTCCTGCCTGCTCCCAGGATCTGACCCCGGCCTGGATTTTGGACTCTGCTTATCTTGCTCCCTGTACTAAGACGCAGCTGATCTTAGGTCATTCTGATCCTGGACTGTCTCTCTGTGAATGACCCCTGGCCTGGCTCCTGGCTCCGCTATTCAGTTATTCCACTGGACTCTGTCTCTGCACCTTTCAAGCACACCTGTCCCCAGCAACCCAGCACCCATGCTTCTGTGGGTACCACACCTGCTGTTCCACCTTCAGTGGTGTGCTGCGCTTGGCCGCAAGGGGAGCCCTCTCTGCATCTCGGCCTCCTACCAAGTTACTGACAGTACAAACCAGCCATGTCAGAGGCCGACGGAGGTGTCTCCCCGCTGGAAGCCACAAGTCTACAGATCACGGCCCTCACTCAGGTCATCCAAAAACTCCAGGAAGGGTACTTTCAGTTAGAGGACCGCCTGCAGCACCTGTCTGCGACACCTACCGCCACAGATCAAGGGCCGTCTTCCACCAACCATCCGGTAGTTACTCCTACTGTGGTGATGCCCCCTCTGGAACCAGGCCTGGCTCCTGGCTCCGCTATTCAGTTATTCCACTGGACTCTGTCTCTGGACCTTTCAAGCACGCCTGTCCCCAGCAACCCGGCACCCGTGCTTCTGTGGGCACCACACCTGCTGTTCCACCTTCAGTGGTGTGCTGTGCTCGGCCGCAAGGGGAGCCCTCCCAGCATCCCGGCCTCCTACCAAGTTACTGACACAGGGCCTCTGCGAACAAAGGGGATAATCTTCTTGGAAAATTAACCAGTTATCTAATCAGAGTAATTGAGTGCAGATAAACTACTGCAACCGGCATATAACATTAACTGTAAGTATACAAATTCACACCTTTATGGAAATAATACATGCTTTATATAAGAAAAGATTATTAATAGCACAAACATCCAATATACAAATGGTATTATCAGCAAAGGTTCCTCTAGGAGTCCTGGTGGAATTGTGCACATATATATGTGTATATACTGTAGTTAATTATAAAGTTATCTCCAGATTAATGTGGCAGCAGAGTACAGTTACAAGGGCCCCTGAGGATGATTATGATGCATTGTCACGGAACTGAAGACAAGATCGGTGCTGATAGAGAGATCCTCCAACTGTTGTCCAACCAGCCTGGAATGCAGCTTTTCACACACAAACAGTGGTGTGGTACTGGAACCCAGAGTTAGTCTATCTACTCTGTGCTTAATGTTTCCTTAGTAGTTTCTAACCTGCCATGCAGCCGGACCTCTAACTATCAGAAGTGTCTGTGGGATGTCTAACTTGGCTTTAGCCTATGCTGGTTATTGAGACCTAAGCTAAAGCTAGCTATATAATCCCAGACCAGAAGGGATAGGGTTAACTAAAATAACATAAGCTGAATATAAAATTGAGTAGAGTAAACAGTTTCAACTACTAACATACAACAAGATGGCAACTACACACAGACAGTAGCACAGACCTAGCTATCTGGCACTGTGCATGTGAGATAATAACAACAGGACAAAGATAAGACTGTCACAAGGATTTAGATATACACTCAAGAAACTATGGGCAGTCTCTGCTTCTGGTCTGGGTAAAAATACAGCAGCAGTAGCAGCTCCTGTGTGTATAAGGCCTTGTGACTCAGTTAACATTCTCTCTACACTTCCACTTGGAGAGTTACATAGTTACATAGTTGGTGAGGTTGAAAAAAGACACAAGTCCATCAAGTCCAACCTATGTGTGTAATTATATGTCAGTATTACATTGTATATCCCTGTATGTTGCGGTCATTCAGGTGCTTATCTAATAGTTTCTTGAAACCATCAATGCCCCCTGCTGAGACCACTGCCTGTGGAACAGAATTCCATATCCTTGCTGAGGCAGAAGAAGATGGAGGAAGAAACCGAAAGAAGATAGAAGAAAGAAGATAGAAGAAGCATTTAAATAAATTGTCAAAAACTGTCTCTTGTCATTTTTAACATTTTTGACACTTTTTTTGTGAAATGGTAGTGGTACCTTTGTACCCCCTTACCTTTTTTACACAGGGGGGAGGGCTGGGATCTGGGGGTCCCCTTGATAAAGTGGGCTTCCAGATTCCGATAAGCCCCCCGACCGCAGACCCCCACAACCACCGGGCAAGGGTTGTGGGGATGAGGCCCTTGTCCCCATCAACATGGGGACAAGGTGTTTTGGGGGGCTACCCCAAAGCACCCTCCCAATGTTGAGGGCATGTGGCCTGGTAGGGTTCAGGAGGGGGGGCGCTCTCTCATCCCCCCCTCTTTTCCTGCGGCTTGCCAGGTTGCGTGCTCGGATAAGGGTCTGGTATGGATTTTTGGGGGGACCCCGCGCCATTTTTAAAAAAAATTTTGGCGCAGGGTTCCCCTTAAAATCCATACCAGACCTGAAGGGTCTGGTATGGATTTTAAGGGGGACCCCACGCCATTTAAAAAAAAAAATCTTGGCCGGGTTCCCCTTAATATCCGGACCAGACCTGAAGGGCCTGGTATGGAATTTAGGGGGACCCTCCACGTCATTTTTTAAAAAAATTTTGGTTCGGGGTTCCCCTGTGGGGAATTCCCATGCCGTTTTTATCAATGAACTTTTATGTGTATTGTCGGACCGGCAATTCATTATTAGCCGCGAGTAGTTTTAAATGACTTTTTTTCCTTTGAAATGTCATTTTGCTGTCAGACTGTTCTAAACACGGGAAACATGCGCCCCTTTACAGGCATACTATAGACACCCCCCAGGTACGAAATTTAAAGGAATATTACACTTTTATTGTTTCACTTTAAGCATTATTAAAATCACTGCTCCCGAAAAAACGGCCGTTTTTAAAACTTTTTTTTGCATTGATCCATGTCCCCTGGGGCAGGACCCAGGTCCCCAAACACTTTTTATGACAATAACTTGCATATAAGCCTTTAAACTTAGCACTTTTGATTATTCATGTTCGTGTCAGTGGGCATGGACCATAGGATGAGTACATGGATTGAAAACTGGCTACAAGGGCGAGTTCAGAGGGTGGTGATAAATAGGAAGTACTCAGAATGGTCAGGGGTGGGTAGTGGGGTTCCCCAGGGTTCTGTGCTGGGACCAATCCTATTTAATTTGTTTATAAACGACCTGGAGGATGGGATAAACAGTTCAATCTCTGTATTTGCAGACGATACTAAGCTAAGCAGGGCAATAACTTCTCCACAGGATGTGGAAACCTTGCAAAAAGACCTGAACAAATTAATGGGGTGGGCGACTACATGGCAAATGAGGTTCAATGTAGAAAAATGTAAAATAATGCATTTGGGTGGCAAAAATATGAATGCAATCTATACACTGGGGGGAGAACCTCTGGGGGAATCTAGGATGGAAAAGGACCTGGGGGTCCTAGTAGATGATAGGCTCAGCAATGGCATGCAATGCCAAGCTGCTGCTAATAAAGCAAACAGAATATTGGCATGCATTAAAAGGGGGATCAACGCAAGAGATAAAACGATAATTCTCCCACTCTACAAGGCTCTGGTCCGGCCGCACCTGGAGTATGCTGTCCAGTTCTGGGCACCAGTCCTCAGGAAGGATGTACTGGAAATGGAGCGAGTACAAAGAAGGGCAACAAAGCTAATAAAGGGTCTGGAGGATCTTAGTTATGAGGAAAGGTTGCAAGCACTGAACTTATTCTCTCTGGAGAAGAGACGCTTGAGAGGGGATATGATTTCAATTTACAAATACTGTACTGGAGACCCCACAATAGGGATAAAACTTTTTCGCAGACGAGAGTTTAATAAGACTCGTGGCCACTCATTACAATTAGAAGAAAAGAGGTTTAACCTTAAACTACGTAGAGGGTTCTTTACTGTAAGAGCGGCAAGGATGTGGAATTCCCTTTCACAGGTGGTGGCCTCAGCGGGGAGCATTGATAGCTTCAAGAAACTATTAGATAATCACCTGAATGACCGCAACATACAGGGATATACAATGTAATACTGACACATAATCACACACATAGGTTGGACTTGATGGACTTGTGTCTTTTTTCAACCTCACCTACTATGTAACTATGTAACTATGTGTCCCATAGACTTTAACGGTGTTCGCATGCTCGAACAAATTTTTTGCATGTTCTGGTGTGAACCGAACAGGGGGGTGTTCGGCTCATCCCTACTCATAACTAATATCCTCCAGACCCTTTATTAGCTTTGTTGCCCTTCTTTGTACCCGCTCCATTTCCAGTACATCCTTACTGAGGACTGGTGCCTAGAACTGGACAGCATACTCTA
This sequence comes from Aquarana catesbeiana, assembly GCF_042186555.1. Lineage (NCBI taxonomy): Eukaryota > Metazoa > Chordata > Amphibia > Anura > Ranidae > Aquarana > Aquarana catesbeiana. The sequence goes on from NC_133336.1 coordinate 128,055,495, forward strand.
GGTGCTACCGGACCAGAGTCTTGTAGAGTGGGAGAATTTTCATTTTATCTCTGGAGTTGATCCCCTTTTAAAAGCATGCCAATATTCTGTTTGCTTTGTTAGCAGCAGCTTGGCATTACATGCCATTGCTGAGCCTATAATCTACTAGGACCCCCAGGTCCTTTTCCATCCTAGATTCCCCCAGAGGTTCTCCCCCCAGTGTATAGATTGCATTCATATTTTTGCCACCCAAATGCATTATTTTACATTTTTCTACATTGAACCTCATTTGTCATGTAGTTGCCCACCCCATTCATTTGTTCTGATATTTTTGCAAGGTTTCCACATCCTGCGGAGAAGTTATTGCCCTGCTTAGCTTAGTATCGTCCACAAATACAGAGATCGAACTGTTTACCCCATCCTCCAGGTCGTTTATGAACAAATTAAATAGGATTGGTCCCAGCACAGAACCCTGGGGGACCCCACTACCCACCCCTGACCATTCCAAGTACTCCCCATTTATCACCACCCTCTAAACTTGCCCTTGTAGCCAGTTTTCAATCCATGTACTCACCTTATGGTCCATGCCAATGGACCTAATTTTGTACAGTAAACGTTTATGGGGAACTGTGTCAAATGCTTTTGCAAAATCCAGATACACCACGTCTATGGGCCTTTCTTTATCTAGATGGCAACTCACCTCCTCATAGAAGGTTAATAGATTGGTTTGGCAAGAAGGATTCTTCATGAATACATGCTGATTACTGCTAATGATACCGTTCTCATTACTAAAATTGTGTATATAGTCCCTTATCATCCCCTCCAAGAGTTTACATACTTTTGATGTTAGGCTAACTGGTCTGTAATTCCCAGGGATGTACTTTGGGCCCTTTTTAAATATTGGTGCTACATTGGCTTTTCTCCAATCAGCTGGTACCATTCCAGTCAGTAGACTGTCAGCAAAAATTAGGAACAATGGTCTGTCAATTACTTGATTGAGTTCTCTAAGTACCCTCAGATGCAAGCCATCTGGTCCCGGTGATTTATTAATGTTAAGTTTCCCAAGTCTAATTTTTATTCTGTCCTCTGTTAACCATGGAGGTGCTTTCTGTGATGTGTCATGAGGATAAACACTGCAGTTTTGGTTGCTGAAGCCCCCCGATTCCCTCATGAAGACTGAGGAGAAGAATAAATTCAATACCTTCACCATCTCCCCATCCTTTGTAACCAGATGTCCTTTCTCATTCTTTATGGGGCCAATATGGTCTGTCCTCCCTTTTTTACTGTTTACATATTTAAAGAATTTCTTGGGATTTTTTTTTGCTCTCCTCTCCTATGTGTCTTTCATGTTCTATCTTAGCCGTCCTTATTGCACCCTTACATTTCTTGTTGCATTCTTTATAAAGTCTGAATGCTGATGATGATCCCTCAACCCTGTATTTTTTGAAGGCCTTCTCCTTTGCTTTTATATGCATGTTTACATTGGAATTAAGCCATCCAGGACTTTTGTTTGCTCTTTTAAATTTATTACCCAATGGGATGCTTTGGCTAATGCCCTTATTTAATATGCTCTTAAAGCAAAACCATCTCTCCTCCGTGCTCTTTGTTCCTAATATTTTATCCCAATTTATGCCTTCTAGTAAGGTTCGTAGTTTAGGCAAGTTGGATCTTTTGACATTCCGTGTCTTTGTATTCCCCTTATTTTTCCTATTTGTGTGATTTATACTGAAGCCAATTGACCTGTGATTGCTGTTACCTAAATTGCCCCGTATTTCCACATCCGTGATCAGGTCTGTATTATTGGTAATCAGTAGATCCAGTAAAGCTTTATTTCTAGTTGGTGCATCTACCATCTGACCCAATGCAGATATAGTTAAATATGCAGCTCCCACCCATCCCCACTGCAACTCTCTCTTATCCCCTGCTCTCAACACCACTACTACTTGACCCTGCTCTCACCCTGCTCTCAACATTGTCTGACCACCATCACCACCCTTTGCTCTCCCACTGCACCTACATGCACCCCCCCTCTTTCACCACCATGTCTGAAGGCTCCTCCTCCATCTCATCATCACACCTACACATCTCCCCCCAATCTTGCTGTTACCACTGTACTTGTGTACAACCTCCCTTAGCTACCACATAACTCCCCACCTTGCTGTCATTGTACCAATGCAGACTTATCCACGTGTGGCCGTTGCATCGGTGCACACTTCAATATTCAATGAGTAGGTGCGTTTCTGCAGTTTAAATTGTAAACCATTTTTCTCTATTTTTTCAGGTGAAAGAAGTGCTCAAGTTTCAAAATGATCAATAAAGGTTCATCTTGTACCCTAGAATGGCTGATGTCATATGTCTCTTATCAGTAGTATAGTAGCTATGGTAACCGCTCAGAAAATTTGTCTAGTGGTGGTGAATAGAGTATTTGTGAGCTTCTTAGTGGAAAGCTTTCAATCATAGAAGAATAAAAAGTAAATTAAAGTGGAATACTGGGGACCTGGAACAATCTGACATAGACAGCAGAGAAGAATTCTCATGCTCTGTGGTGTGCCTAAGATTTGTCAAGCTAGCACAAAATATCCACCATAGAAAGCTGGGTCAGGAAAGTAGAAAAGCTAGGGAGTAATCACGGGTGAATTGTGTTTTTCAAAGTCCTTTTAAAACATTAGCGTTTTTCTTACTTCGTGAGTGTTTTGTGTACAACTAGTTTGACAATTCTATTACCTATATAAAATAAATCTGTCAAGAAAAGTGGAACGTTTTATGTACTCATGCACACTTGGTAACGTACTAACATATAAAACTTTTTTACAGCAGCCCGTTAATTGTATATATAGCAAAAACTTTTTTCTTTAGTCATGAATAGAGTATGGCTGGGTTGAAAACAAAAGGTCAGGGACTGTATTTATAATGATTTATATAAACAGGTAGTAATATATCTATCAATTAATAATCTAATAAGACAATTATAATGACCTAGCTATCAGATAATGATCTGTCTGCTACTGTGCTGAGACAGGCTGCTGTTGCTGTGCTGGTCAGATCTGGTGGCCTGTATGCAAGGGGCTGCAGCCTGCTACCAGGAGATATCCTACTAAATTCAATGCCGTCGGGGGGGGGGGGGGCTGACGGTGGTCGGAGCCCCAAGTGGGTCCCCAAAAAAGCCCAGAGTCTCGGGCATGCACGGTTCTGATATTAGCCCCGAGCCTGAGAGCTGCCACCGAGCAGGGACTGATCTGAACCGAGCGGGGACCAATCGACATAGCAGGTCCTGCCTTCTGGAGCCTGCAGTGCCTATGATAGACGTTCCATTGGTCCAGTGCCGGGACTGCGGGACGTGTGTCCATCATAGGCGCTGCAGGCTCCAGAAGGCAGGAATTACAATGTGGCCACCGCGCCACTGTCAGAAGATCCCCTCTCAGCGCTCGGGCGGGTGGCTCTCCTCTCCTCTCATGTGTTATGGCTCTGGCTGCCTGGAGTGCACCGCACACTACGGCTGAGCTGCAGGAGGAGGTCACATGACCTGAAGTCAGGTAGGTCAGTGTATCATGTCAGTGTGGGTCAGTGTATGTCAGGTAGGTGAGTGTGGGTCAGGTAGGTCAGTGTATGTCAGGTAGGTGAGTGTAATGGTCAGTGTATGTCAGGTAGGCCAGTGTATGTCAGGTAGGCCAGTGTAATGATCAGTGTATGTCAGGTAGGTCAGTGTATGTCAGGTAGGTCAGTGTAGGTCAGTGTGGGTCAGGTAGGTCAGTATATGTCAGTGTGGGTCAGGTAGGTCAGTGTATGTCAGGTAGGTGAGTGTAATGGTCAGTGTATGTCAGGTAGGTGAGTGTAACGGTCAGTGTATGTCAGGTAGGTCAGTGTATGTCAGGTAGGTGAGTGTAATGGTCAGTGTATGTCAGGTAGGTCAGTGTGGGTCAGTGTATGTCAGGTAGGTCAGTGTAGGTCAGGTAGGTGAGTGTAATAGTCAGTGTATGTCAGGTAGGTCAGTGTATGTCAGGTAGGTGAGTGTAATGGTCAGTGTATGTCAGGAAGGTCAGTGTATGTCAGGTAGGTGAGTGTAATGATCAGTGTATGTCAGGTAGGTGAGTGTAATGGTCAGTGTGGGTCAGTGTATGTCAGGTAGGTCAGTGTATGTCAGGTAGGTGAGTGTAATGGTCAGTGTATGTCAGTTAGGTCAGTGTGGGTCTCCTCTCATGTGTCATGGCTCTGGCTGCCTGGAGTGCCTGCTGTCTACTCTACGGGCGCACCGCACACTACAGCTGAGCTGCAGGAGGAGGTCACATCACCTGAAGTCAGGTAGGTTAGTGTATCATGTCAGTGTGGGTCAGTGTATGTCAGGTAGGTGAGTGTGGGTCAGGTAGGTTAGTGTATGTCAGGTAGGTCAGTGTAATGGTCAGTGTATGTCAGGTAGGTCAGTGTATGTCAGGTAGGTCAGTGTGGGTCAGGTAGGTCAGTGTGGGTCAGGTAGGTCAGTGTGGGTCATGTAGGTCAATATATGTCAGTGTGGGTCAGGTAGGTCAGTGTATGTCAGGTAGGTGAGTGTAATGGTCAGTGCATGTCAGTGTATGTCAGGTAGGTCAGTGTATGTCAGGTAGGTGAGTGTAATGGTCAGTGTATGTCAGGTAGGTCAGTGTATGTCAGGTAGATGAGTGTAATGGTCAGTGTATGTCAGGTAGGTCAGTGTATGTCAGGTAGGTGAGTGTAATGGTCAGTGTATGTCAGGTAGGTCAGTGTGGGTCAGTGTATGTCAGGTAGGTCAGTGTAGGTCAGGTAGGTGAGTGTAATGGTCAGTGTATGTCACGTAGGTCAGTGTATGTCAGGTAGGTGAGTGTAATGATCAGTGTATGTCAGGTAGGTGAGTGTAATGGTCAGTGTCAGTCAGTGTATGTCAGGTAGGTCAGTGTATGTCAGGTAGGTGAGTGTAATAGTCAGTGTATGTCAGGTAGGTGAGTGTAATGGTCAGTGTATTTCAGGTAGGTCAGTGTATGTCAGGTAGGTGAGTGTAATAGTCAGTGTGGGTCATTTAGGTGAGTGTAATGGTCAGTGTGTCAGGTAGGTGAGTGTAATGGTCAGGTAGGTCAATGTATATCAGGTAGGTCAGTGTGCGTCAAGGAGGTCAGTGTATGTCAGGTAGGTCAGTGTATGTCAGGTAGGTGAGTCTAATGGTCAGTGTGGGTCAGTTTATGTCAGGTAGGTCAGTGCGCATCAGGAAGGTAACACACAAATTCCTGCATTATACATGATGATGTTGAGGCTTCACCCACTGATTGAGAAAGGAGAGTGCACAAGAGTCAGCTGTAGCAGGTAAGTAACACAGCCTCTTCTTACTGAAAGGTTTAAATGCTTGTTTAGGTCTAGGGGGCTGCAAAAAGAATTCCCCAATGCTTAAACGGTCACAGGTCCTCTGATGCCATGAAGTGCCCAAAGCCATGCATTGGATGAGAGGATGCTGAAAGACAGTCTAAAATTAAATTCTGTGAGACAAGAGGAGGAGTGAGTGGAATGAATTGCCTGTCTGTGGTTGTGAACTTGCAAACGCAACGACAATTTCCGACCTTGGTCTGTTCAAGCGTCTGCACCAAAGGCTTAGTCCTTGTGGTGGATTTAAAATCACGTTAGGAGAGTGTTACATCAGTATGGGGGGGGGAGGGATTCACTTATGGTGATTCTTGTTGCCTCGAGATGGAAAACTTTTAATGAAATTGGACTTTTTTTTTGTATTTCAGAATACTTTTTTTTATACAAATGCATACTGGCCTATGAGTGAACTAACAATTTCATACACAGTAGGCTTTCAAAGCTAACCATAAGGGCAAACAGGTTAGCATCCAGTGATTACCTTTCCCCAAGGTCACTTTGTCTCACTCTCTGTATGCTTCAGTGGTGGTCTTCTTGCTGTCTAGGAATTTGCTTTGTATACATGCCTAAATCAACACACAAAAAAATAAAAATCAAATAGATCTCCACACACCTACATGAGTTGAACTACAATAATTTTATCGCCTATAAAAACGATATACATAGAAAAAAGCACACATACCTATATCCCCCATATGTTAGGCCAGGGGGGAAGGCCCCCAAGAGAAGGGGGGGGTCTCCCTAGTGGTCTAACCTTGCCCGAAAGCTAAAACACAAACTGTGTAAGTGATGTATAGAGGAACCCATCACAAATAGGAGGGGCAAACAGATCACACAGTCTGCAGACCTAATCCCTCCCCTAGTAAAAGAGCACTCCCTAAATATACCTGATAAAGACACGTAGATCATCCATAAGGCCAAAATCATGCAAACGATTGCTAATGTGGGGCAGTGTATTCCTGAAAAACAGGTTAAATCTCACTGTCCCACAGTGGAATGGGGCACAGCCTAATGCCCTGTACACACAAGCAGATTTTTCGACCGGATTAGTCCAACGGACCGAATCCGTCGGACAATCCGACCGTGTGTGGGCTTCATCGGACTTCCGATTTCGACGGACTTTGGATTTAAAACATGTTTTAAGTCTTTCCTTTCCTATCGGGAAGCCCGCTCTTCTGTATGCTGGTCTGACGGACCAAATATGACGCAAGGGCAGCTATAGTACCCTGTCGCACTGGTTCTCGGTGACAGGGTACTATGCATCTCGCGCTCGCTGCAATAGGAAAAACACATTTTCCTATTGCAGCGAGAGGGAGGTGACAATGTCCCTTAGGTCTGGTATGGATTTTAAGGGGAACCCCCTACGCCGAAAAAACGGTGTAGGGTCCCCCCAAAATCCATACCAGACCCTTATCCGAGCACGCATCCCGGCCGGTCAGGAAAGGGGGTGGGGACGAGTGAGCGCCCCCCCAAACTGTGCCAGGCTGCATGCCCTCAACATGGGGGGTGGGTGCTTTGGGGAAGGGGGGCGCTCTGCAGCCCCCCAAGCACAAAGTACCTTATCCCAATGTTGATGAGGACAAGGGCCTCTTCCCAACAACATTGGCTGTTGGTTGTTGGGGTCTGCGGGCGGGGGGCTTATCAGAATCCGGGAGCCCCCTTTAAGAAGGGGGCCCCTCGCCCTATGTGAATGAGTATGGGGTACATCGTACCCCTACCCATTGACCTGGAGAAAAAAGTGTCAATAAAAAAACACACTAGACAGGTTTTTAGAGTAATTTATTAGGCAGCTCTGGGGGTCTTCTTCCGACTTCTCCGCTCTCTCCTGCCTCTTCTCCTGGTGTCCGGTTCTTCTCCCGCTCTCCGGCCTCTTCTCCGCTTCTTCTCACGTTCTCCGGTTCTTCTGCTGGGCTCCTCCACTATCTACTGCTCTTTTGCTGCTCTCTTGTTAGCGGTGGCCCGGTCTTCTCCATGGTCTTTTTCCCTATTCTCTTCTTCCGATGTTGACATGACACTCTCTCCCGCTGTAATGCTGTGTTCACGGCGCGCAACGATTTATATAGGCATGGGGCGTGGTCACCGGGTGATGTCACCCGGTGAACCCGCCCCTTATGATGTCACAGTCCCGGGGCATGCTGAGACTGTGCCGTCATAAGGCTTGGGGTCACCACTACGCCCCATGCCTATATAAATCGTTGCGCACCGTGAAAACAGCATTACAGCAGGAGAGGGCATCGTGTCAACATCGGAAGAAGAGAAGAGGGAAGAAGACCGGGCCACTGCTAGCAAGGGAGCGGCAAAAGAGCAGAAGATAGCGGAGGAGCCCGGCAGAAGAACCGGAGGCCGGAGAGAGTGGAGAAGTCGGAAGAAGACCCCCGGAGCTTCCTAATAAATTACTTTAAAAACCTCTCTAGTGTGTTTTTTTGTTGACACTTTTTTCCCCAGGTGAATGGGTAGGGGTACGATGTACCCCATACTCATTCAAATAGGGTGGGGGGCTGGGATCTAGGGGCCCCCTTTTTAAAGGGGGCTCCCGAATTCCGATAAGCCCCCCACCCGCAGACCCCGAAAACCAACGGCGAGGGTTGTCGGGAAGAGGCCCTTGTCCTCATCAACATGGGGACAAAGTGCTTTGGGGTGGGGGGGCCGCAGGGCACCCTCCTTTCCCAAAGCACCCACCCCCCCATGTTGAGGGCGTGCGGCCTGGTACGGTTCAGGAGGGGGAGCACTCGCTCGTCCCCACCCCCTTTCCTGACCAGCTGGGCTGCATGCTCGGATAAGGGTCTGGTATTGATTTTGGGGGGCCCCCATGCCATTTTTTTCGGCGTAGGGGGTTCCCCTTAAAATTCATACCAGACCTGAGTGCCTGGTATGCTCTGCGACGGGGCTCGCAAGGTGTTAATCTCACCGATAAAAGCGGCGAGATTGACTTCCTTTTCTAGTCCCGTCGTACTTAATCACGTTGAAAATGAACGTGTGTGGGCAAGTCCGGAAGTCCATCGAAAGTCCGTCGGGAAGACCGTCGGACCTATTCTGCCAGAAAGTCCGGTCGTGTGTACGCGAGTCCGTTCGTTTGAAAAGTCCGCCGAAAGTCCGTCGGATAGACCGTCAGACCAGTCCGGTCAAAAAGTCAGTTCGTGTGTACGCGGCATTGGATGCATTTGATGAAATCCACCCGAAGGGCTCCCAGTCGTCAGTCAGTCAGTCAACAAATGAATATATAGTACATCCTACTTTTCCTGATTAATAGTATATGACTAGAGAAAAGGAAGGGTTTTCAGATGCTCCAAGGACTATATAAAGCACTCTGTATACAGTGGCAAGTTGTTCAATTGTCACAGGGTGTGAAACAATAGCACTAATTCCTTATTTGTAATAAGAAAGTATATGGCCTCACAATGCAAGATAAACAGGGTGTATCTCAATAAAATGTACCATCATCCATATTACTCTTTTACTATCATTTCATTATTATGGCCCTGTTTTATAATCTATTCCATTTAATTTACCTCTGGTTATTTATTGCTGTAGCTAACATGTTTAAATGCCCCCACCCTTCCACAGTTTGAACCCACTGGGGTGGATGGGTGGTCTGGAGGCTTTCAGCCCGGTCTTATATTGTCTATAGTACACAGATTACTCATACACTTTACTTTTTCCTTTTTTTTAATTTTTCATTCATTCACTCTTTATTGTAAGTCACAATATATTCATATACTTATCAAAAAGTAATTGATATTGACAGTATCCCATGTACCAATTTTTATATTCTATTGTTTTTATTTATGTAAATCTCAATAAAAACATTGAACGAGGAAATATCAAGGACAATTATCACTCGGCTGGCAATTTGTGTTGATTGGACATACACTGATAGATTGATCTTGATTCAATCTTGTGAAAAACTTTACATAAAGCAGCGATTGTAAAGCAACTATATACCTATATGTGTGACTAATGACTAAATCATGATAATTAGCTACAGGCTGTGGGAATAACTTCATATTATTACAAATAAGAAGAAAATAATTCAGGAGTATGGGCCCCACCCCAGACTCACCAAAAGAAAAACAGCAAGTGGACTATTGCTGTACATGTACAGGAGGTATAACTAATAATACAAATAACTGGTAAAATTTCACAAAATTTATTTATACAAAAATATTAAAAGACAACAAAACATGTAATTTAAAAGGGTTCAGATGACATGGAATTTCAACATGTTTTGCGGATTTACCGCTTCATCAGGACAATACATCTGTAACTGTAAATCAAAATACAAAGATAAATACCATATAGGGGGTTTTTATACAATCAAAAAATGGGGAGGATGACATGAAGTAGTAGAACTGCTTACCCGAGCCTCGAGGGGTATACAGCAGGGAGGTAGCCCGGCTGGGTCTCCCCCTGCGATTGGGAAGGGGATATAAACCACCAGCCAAGGTCTAGATAAGGTGATACGGGGACGAAAGATCATATAATCAGTGCAAGTACCCATCATGGAGAATGATGATGTGAGCGATGAAAGTGGAGGGAACATGCCGACATGTGGGAACTCATGTGGGGTGAAGGATGGGGCAGCATCCCATATGCGCAGTATCTGCGTCTACGATGCAACTGCGCACGCAAAGAGGATTTCTACATTCAATCCACTGCTTTACGTGTACGACTCCTCTTGAGGGGTTATTCCAAAACCAGTCTTAGAAGAGCCTTTAATAAGGTAGCTGGTCGTACCAGAACTTCTCTGCTATACCCCTCCCCACGTACCACTAACACCAATACAGTTAAAATTGTTACTCAATATTCAGCACACCATGAACAACTGAGGAGTATTATCTCTAAACATTGGCACCTTCTTGTCGATCACCATGTTCTCAAACACCATGTACGTGATACACCAGAATTGGTGTTTCGCAGGGCTAAATCTCTTAGAGACCGCTTGGTGAGCAGTCATTATAAACCCAACTCTGTTGACACTCCTCAACCTTTTGGCACCTTTCCATGTGGTCAGTGTTCTTCATGCCCATGGATACTTTCATGCACTTCTTTTAAGTTACCTAATGGAGAATTTTTTACTCCCCATACATTGGCCCAATGTGACACCACTGGGATTATTTACCTTATGCTTTACACATGTAAAGCATTTTATGTTGGTAAGACCATTAGGGAGTTTAGACAGAGAGTCAACGATCACGTTTATTATTCAACTAACGGCAAACTCACTACCGTTAGCCGCCATATTGGTCTATACCACAAATATAACTCCAAAGCTGTCGGGTTCCTTGCACTGGAAGTGGTACCAGCTGATGGGAGGGGAGGTGACCGAGACAAGATACTACTACAAAAAGAAGCCCTTTGGATAGAAAGGCTTAACACCACTGTCCCCCGGGCTTGAATGAAGTTAACTCTTTTAAACTATTCCTTTAATACACCGGTCATCACCTCCCCTCCATTTAATGTGCAGCTGTCACTTTGGGTCAAATAATCCCCTGCCAGTTACCTAGCTTGCTCTATCCATTATCCATGATTGTATCCCTAACCTGGGACCTTACAATTTGAGGACATTCAATCCTCTTTGCTTTCCCCATCCTCCTTTTAATTTTCAACAATCTCTATGCTTAATTTAAATATATTCATATTTTCCATATGATCTTTGTAAATGTTTTGATGTGTTTATCTTATTTTTAATGTCTTTTTTTGACTTCTTGCCTTTGACTCTGGGTTGGTATTGCAGTTGACCCCCCCTGGCTCTGTCTATTTTCCCGGCGATTGTTAGGTTCCCTGGTGGTCAGGTGTAGGCTTTCCCCATGGTACTGACCAACCAAATTAGCCTGTCTAACCGTATGTTAAAAGCAGGGGTTTAGTTAGCACACATTTGCAAATGCATGTGAAAGCTGCAAGGCCTTTGTCTTACATGTATATGCCCTCCATGTGCTCCTTACTGTGAAGGCCAGTTATGGGTGTGGGCAGTGGCCAGTGTTTTGTTACTGTTCGTAAATGTGGATCGGGGACACACTGGACACCTTTGCTGCCATTGTGCTCTTGCTGGGTGTCCAGTGTGCTCCTGTCCCTTTAAGGGGGCTTGGGCCGCCTCCAGGCTCACCTGTCTCACACCTATCCATTTAATGCATGTGCTTCCACTGTGGAGACACTTATAAATTTAGTAGTGTTAGGACTGCAAGTAATACAGGGTGCCTTGACGAGGCCTTGCAGCTTTCAAATGCGTTTGCAAATGTGTGCTAACTAAACCCCTGCTTTTAACATACGGTTAGACAGGCTAATTTGGTTGGTCAGCAGACTGGTTGGTGAGTTGAGCTATGGAATTGTCTTTGTCTTACATGTATATGCCCTCCATGTGCTCCTTACTGTGAAGGCCAGTTATGGGTGTGGGCGGTGGCCAGTGTTTTGTTTCCCCATGGTACTGCCTCCCTGACTGCTTGCATTCGCCACATTGAGGACCTTCGGGTCCCGCCCCCCTGTGCAGGCCTGTGTACGATATCACTGTGCGCACGCCTTGCCACAGCCTAGTGGCTTGGGGGATGCGTGCGCATCAGGCGCGTGTCACCCCTGGTCCACTGTCCCTGACAGACGGTACCCGCACGTGCGCACTGAGGGACCCTTGACCCCGTGATGATTTGGGACGTTGGTGCCGATCTACGTCACAGGGTTGAAGGGGATTTATATGGCGGTATGATACCGCCACAGACCTCAGCCAACAGGAGACCCAGACGAGCCTTGGAACACAGCATCAAAGGTGAGCCCTACCTGCACCTACAATTATTTATGTCTGGCCACACTTATGTTGGCGCTAGACTGCTACATCACAATTTACCTTCATGAGTTTACTGAACTGGTTACCAATGATGTCTTTGTCATAATTTTACTCTTTTTTAGATCTTGGACATCAACCTCCATGTCCCTATGTGTGTTGCTTTACATGCTTGATGCAGCCAAACTATACCTACCCAAACCTGTGATGTCTGTATACCCCTATAGCTCCACACCTCTGGGCTCTATACACTAATACATGTATGACCTAGGTAGATGTCAATCCTTTCAGCTTTGCACCTTTATCACTTTTGGTTCACAGATTTTGATTCTTCACTTGTTCACGGACCCCACTCACTATATGGTTTTCAGATAGTTTTCATGGTAATTGTTTTAACACTTCACGCTTGTTTTTCACAATCATTAGCTTTTTCATCTGTATGGTGTGTTGGTTTTGAGCTTCCAGTTTCTTCCACACCCCACTGGTATTCACTCCTTCCTTTCATTTCCCCTTTTTCCCCTCTTCCTCTCCCTTCCCTCCCTCCTTTTTTCCCCCTCCTTCCCTTTTTTCCTTTCTTTCTCTCCCACCTTTCCTCACCCCCTTATCTTGACTGTTCTCTTCTTTCCCCCATCCTTCACCCCACACGAGTTCCCACATGTCGGCATGTTCCCTCCACTTTCGTCGCTCACTTATCACTTCATTCTCCATGATGGGCACTTGCACTGATTACAGTCAGGTCCATAAATATTGGGACATCGACACAATTCTTATCTTTTTGGCTCTATACACCACCACAATGGATTTGAAATGAAACGAACAAGATGTGCTTTAACTGCAGACTTTCAGCTTTAATTTGAGGGTATTTACATCCAAATCAGGTGAACGGTGTAAGAATTACAACAGTTTGTATATGTGCCTCCCACTTTTTAAGGGACCAAAAGTAATGGGACAGATTTACAATCATTCATCAGACTTTCACTTTTTAATACTTGGTTGCAAATCCTTTGCAGTCAATTACAGCCTGAAGTCTGGAACGCATAGACATCACCAGACACTGGGTTTCATCCCTGGTGATGCTCTGCCGGGCCTCTACTGCAACTGTCTTCAGTACCTGCTTGTTCTTGGGGCATTTTCCCTTCAGTTTTGTCTTCAGCAAGTGAAATGCATGCTCAATCGCATTCAGGTCAGGTAATTGACTTGGCCATTGCATAACATTCCACTTCTTTCCCTTAACAAAAAACTCTTTGGTTGCTTTCGCAGTATGCTTCGAGTCACTGTCCATCTGCACTGTGAAGCACCATCCAATGAGTTTTGAAGCATTTTTCTGAATATGAGCAGATAATATTGCCCGAAACACTTCAGAATTCATCCTGCTGCTTTTGTCAGCAGTCACATCATCAATAAATACAAGAGAACCAGTTCCATTGGCAGCCATACATGCCCACGCCATGACACTACCACCACCATGCTTCACTGATGAGGTGGTATGCTTTGGATCATGAGCAGTTCCTTTCCTTCTCCATACTCTTCTCTTCCCATCACTCTGGTACAAGTTGATCTTGGTCTCATCTGTCCATAGGATATTGTTCCAGAACTGTGAAGGCTTTTTTAGATGTTGTTTGGCAAACTCTAATCTGGCCTTCCTGTTTTTGAGGCTCACCAATGGTTTACATCTTGTGGTGAACCCTCTGTATTCACTCGGGTGAAGTCTTCTCTTGATTGTTGACTTTGACACACATACACCTACCTCCTGGAGAGTGTTCTTGATCTGGCCAACTGTTGTGAAGGGTTTTCTTCACCAGGGAAAGAATTCTTCGGTCATCCACCACAGTTGTTTTCCGTGGTCTTCCGAGTCTTTTGGGGTTTCTGAGCTCACCGTTGCGTTCTTTCTTTTTAAGGATGTTCCAAACAGTTGATTTGGCCACACCTAATGTTTTTGCTATCTCTCTGATGGGTTTGTTTTGTTTTTTCAGCCTAATGATGGCTTGCTTCACTGATAGTGACAGCTCTTTGGATTTCATATTGGGAGTTGACAGCAACGGATTCCAAATGCAAATAGCACACTTGAAATGAACTCTGGCCCTTTTATCTGCTCCTTGTAAATGGGATAATGAGTGAATAACACACACCTGGCCATGGAACAGCTGAGCAGCCAATTGTCCCATTACTTTTGGTCCCTTAAAAAGTGGGAGGCACATATACAAACTGTTGTAATTCCTACACTGTTCACCTGATTTGGATGTAAATACCCTCAAATTAAAGCTGAAAGTCTGCAGTTAAAGCACATATTGTTTTGTTTCATTTCAGATCTATTGTGGTGGTGTATAAAGTCAAAAAGATTAGAATTGTGTCAATGTCCCAATATTTATGGACCTGACTGTATATGATCTTTTATCCCCATATCACCTTATCTAGACCTTGGCCCGGTGGTTTATATCCCTTTCCCAATCGCCGGGGGAGACCCAGCTGGGCTACCTCGCTGCTGTATACCCCTTGAGGCTCAGGTAAGCAGTTCTACTACTTCATGTCACCCTCCCCATTTTTTAATTGTGTAAAAACCCCCTATATGGTATTTATCTTTGTATTTTGATTTATAATTACAGATGTATTGTCCTGATGAAGCGGTAAATCCCGTTGAAATTCCATGTCATCTGAACCCTTTTAAATTACATGTTTTGTTGTCTTTTTGATATTTTTGTATGAATAAATTTTGTGAAATTTTACCAGTTATTTGTATTATTAGTTATACCTCCTGTACATGTACAGCAATAGTCCACTTGCTGTTTTTCTTTTGGTGAGTCTGGGGTGGGGCCCATACTCCTGAATTATTTTCTTCTTATTTGTAATAATATGAAGTTATTCCCACAGCTTGTAGCTAATTATCATGATTTAGTTATTAGTCACACATATAGGTATATAGTTGCTTTACAATCGCTGCTTTATGTAAAGTTTTTCACAAGATTGAATCAAGATCAATCTATCAGTGTATGTCCAATCAACACAAATTGCCAGCCGAGTGATAATTGTCCTTGATATTTCCTTGTTCAATGTTTTTATTGAGATTTACATAAATAAAAACAATAGAATATAAAAATTGGTACATGGGATACTGTCAATATCAATTACTTTTTGATAAGTATATGAATATATTGTGACTTACAATAAAGAGTGAATGAATGAAAAATAAAAAAAAAGGAAAAAATAAAGTGTATGAGTAATCTGTGTACTATAGACAATATAAGACCGGGCTGAAAGCCTCCAGACCACCCATCCACCCCAGTGGGTTCAAACTGTGGAAGGGTGGGGGCATTTAAACATGTTAGCTACAGCAATAACCAGAGGTAAATTAAATGGAATAGATTATAAAACAGGGCCATAACACTCTTATTTGCTGAATTTGATTTCTCAAATCAAACATTTAGATGCAATATTTCATACTAATTGTAAGTAGTAAATAATGAAATGATAGTAAAAGAGTATCCCAAATGTATTTATCATATAGTGAAAAGATAGAGTAAGAAAGTAGGATATAGGAATGATTAGGAAAAAAAAGCGCACTACGAGTTATATTACAGATAGATGAACCTCAAATATAATTAATCTCATAGTAATCTAATAGATTAGCTTTAAAAAGGGAGAAAAAATAGTTAAAAAGAAATAAGGGAAAAAAAAAAAAAAAGGTAAGAAAATGAAGAAGAAGAATCTCTCCAGGTGCTGGCCCAACCCCCAATACTAACACTTATTTAGATGGTAAGTAATCAAGAATCCTAGTAGGGTAACAGCAATGACTGGTCAAAATCAGAGGAGAAGTAATGTTTAACCCATGGTTGCTAAATCTTGCAAAATGTATTAATGTTGTTATCCTCAATAGCTGTCTGTCACAGACCTAGCCGGGACAGAGGCTGTTGGAGAGGACTGTATGCAAGCCTGTTGCCTTTTGATTATGGGCCCTGGATTTTCAATGGATTCATTCTGTTGGGACACATACTGTGAGGAGATGCTAATGTCATCAACTCCACTCACCTGTCTGATGTCAGCTATAATGTGTTTAATGTAAATAAGTTTAGTCTAGGTTCTAAGGGTATTCAACTCATTGTTGTTTGTTCTAATTAACCCTGTGTTGATGTTTATGGTAATGTGTGCAAATTGAATGAGCTGATCACATTGTCCTCTATACAATGTAGGAGACGGGACGACTCCTATTGGAGCTCATGTTAATTAGGTTAGCTTTGAGTCATCCTGGTGTATAAATGTGTGGGAGATCTCAAATAAAGAGTAGTTCTGATGTACTCCAAGACTGGTGTTGTCTAGTTCTTGGGGGTTCCTATAGCCAGATCCATTGGACTCGTGTTCCAGAACTTAGGAAGCGGTATACTGACGGAAGCACTCAAGCGGAGTGTGGGACGTTCCGTGACATTGGTGGCAAGCAGCGGGAAAGCTTCCTGAAGTCTGGGACATCCAAACCTCCAACTGGATCCAAGATCACCATAGCAGACTTCAGTCACCCCAGCGGAGATATGGACCTGGCATCAGAATTCCCGGGGCTGCTGCGGATCATCCTTTCAACATACACCAGGACTGTGTCTGAGGATGAATACCTGGAGCTTAGGCAGCAAATTCGGGTGGAGCTCTGGATTGCAGCCCTCCGTCTCGCTGGTATAAAACAGGGCAAGTGCTTTCCAACCCAAGAGCAACGGGCCAGTGACCAACGGGCATTGCGGATGGCATTCCTGGGAGAGCAGCCCCAGGAGCAATGGGTGACTGAGTTGGACAGGTTGGTCCAGCAGGAGATAGAGCTGGACAATCGTTATCGGGCTGTGCAATGGCACGCAGAGGAGGGATATTTAGGGGAGACAACAGAATGCTCTGCGGAGGGATATGACTTTGGCGGCCCTGGATTGCTGTGGGAGAGCCTTACAGATCTTTTTATGTTTGGCGATGAAGGGGAACCTGACCTTGAGGACCTGAGAGACTATAGAGAGTCTATGCTCGGTCTTGCAGGGGTCTCAGAGCTCAAACCTGATCTGGACCATTTGCTAAGGAAGGAACAGCATCTGGAAAGGGCATACAGGAAACTGCTAGAACAAGTTCAGCAGTATGCCAGAGAATCGGCAGTGGAAAATCCGGAGATTGCCGTCCCCAAACCTGAAGTGCTGACAACAGGGCAGAGCTCTGCTAACCTCTGCCCAGAAATGATAGCATCTTCTGGGTTCCATGGACAGGAGATGGTGAACCTCTATCCCCAGACATCAGTTGCAGAGACATGGGATTTGATAGACTTTTCTGCTGAGGAAGAACAACCTGATGAGCCTCCAGCAGAAGAGCTGCTATCAGGGCCAAAGCTCACTGTGTTCTGCCCAGCACCAACAGTGGCTTCAGCCTTCCTGAGAGAAGAGGTAGTCGGCCTTTCTCCCACAACACTGACAGGGACATGTGATTTTCTGCCAGCAGCATCTATGGAGTTAAAACAAACTTCTTCAGCTGAAGATCTGGTAACTGAACAGAGGGTCCAAGACCTCTGTCCCACACTTTTACCAATTCCAGAGACTGGGGATTTAATAGACATTTCTGTAGAGGAGGAACCACCTGGCAAACCCCCAGCAGAAGTGCTGGCAACCGGACAGAGGGTCCAAGACCTCTGCCCCACACCTGCAGCAATTGTGGAGGCTCAGGCTGAGAAGATGGCAATCACTTCCCAGCAGCAGATACAGGGGGAGAAGGGAGGGGAGGTGTGTGTTGTCCCTCCCCAACAGTTGGCCAGGGTGGAGGAAGTGGGCTTTCCTCCCCAGCAAAGATCCGTGTACCTGGGAGACAGTACCATCGACATGTTGTCCCAGCAGCCAGATGAGGGAATGGAAAAGGAAGCAGCCGGCTCACCTCCCCAATGGCAGCTACACAGTTTGGGAGTGGAGGAAGCCAGCCTCCTGCCCCAACAGTTAGCCGGAGCGGAGGATGCGGAGTCCCCAGCAGAAGTGCTGGCAACAGGGCAGAGTGCTACCAACCTCTGCCCAGCACCGGCAACAACTACAGAGTTCCAGGGAGGCGGGGCAGTCGGCCTCCCTCTCCAACAGTTAGCCGGAACAGATGGTGTGGGGTTTCCAGCAGAAGGGCTGGCAACAGGGCCGAGGACTGCTGGACTCTGCCCTCAACTAACAGAGGATGGATTTCCTGTGAAGGTGGATGGGACTTCAGTCTTCCCCTGTATACCCCAGGGAGGCTGGGCAGTGGGCCCCGATCCCCAACAGCATGACAGAGTGAGCCCAGACACCCTGTCTTCTCTCCAGCGGCAGAAAGGATTCCAGGGAGAAGAGCCAGTCCAGGCCTCTCCCCAGCGGCAGATATGTTCTCTGAGAGAGGCAGAGGTTGGCTGGGTGAGTAATACTCTGTTTGGAACAATTTGTTTGGGGTACTGTGTGGGTACAGGCAGTAGAGGACTGGAACTATGGACTAACTTCGGAGTCAACCCGTCTGGGGTCTCCTCCTGTGTTAGTCTCCTGCCGAAAGGGGAGAAATGTCACAGACCTAGCCGGGACAGAGGCTGTTGGAGAGGACTGTATGCAAGCCTGTTGCCTTTTGATTATGGGCCCTGGATTTTCAATGGATTCATTCTGTTGGGACACATACTGTGAGGAGATGCTAATGTCATCAACTCCACTCACCTGTCTGATGTCAGCTATAATGTGTTTAATGTAAATAAGTTTAGTCTAGGTTCTAAGGGTATTCAACTCATTGTTGTTTGTTCTAATTAACCCTGTGTTGATGTTTATGGTAATGTGTGTAAATTGAATGAGCTGATCACATTGTCCTCTATACAATGTAGGAGACGGGACGACTCCTATTGGAGCTCATGTTAATTAGGTTAGCTTTGAGTCATCCTGGTGTATAAATGTGTGGGAGATCTCAAATAAAGAGTAGTTCTGATGTACTCCAAGACTGGTGTTGTCTAGTTCTTGGGGGTTCCTATAGCCAGATCCATTGGACTCGTGTTCCAGAACTTAGGAAGCGGTATACTGACGGAAGCACTCAAGCGGAGTGTGGGACGTTCCGTGACACTGTCATTTTGGCATATATGAGGACTCTATTTATTCTGTGTTTAGCTTCCGCAACTATCAAGGTTTGAGACTTCTAAGCCTTTGCTATAGTTTGCTTGGCTGCAGTCCTAAGCTGGATAAATAACTGAAATTGAGTGCGGGTTAGCGTAGCAGGTTTCAAATTTAGGAGTGCCAAGGCTGGGTCTGGGAGAATAGAGGTTTCCAGAGCTTTAGAGGCCATCATGAAAATATTCTTCCAGAATTCTTGGGTCACCGGGCATTGCCACCATATATGGAAGTGAGTACCTGGTGTAGAACAGCCTCTAATTAGGTGTGTCGGGACAAATTTTGCAATTCTGGCTGGTACTAAGTACCATCGTGCTAAGGCTTTAAAATTTGTTTCTAAAGCATAGCAGTTTGGAGAGGAATTTTTAGTGGCTAACCATATATTAGACCAGTCATTAGTGTCAAATACTCGGTTCATGTCCTGTGCCCATTTATCTGTGTAAGAGGGTAATGCTCCATGAGGAATCTCATTAAGTTGTTGGTATAAAGATGAAATTAATCCTCTTACATGTGGGTCGCTTTTACAAATACGCTCAAATTGTGACATTTGATTAAGTGCTGAGCCTGTAATAAGGAAGGGAGTGTAGAAATTTTTGATTTGCAAGTAGCGAAAAATTTCAGATCTGGGAAGCCCATAAGTTTTACATAGCACAGGAAATGCATGAATAGTGGTATTGGTGCTTAATTGATAAAATCTAATTAAATTTGTAGAAGACCATGCAGAGAATGACTTTGGGAATTTCCAAGCAGGATAAAAGACTGGGTTCCTGGGGAACGAAAGAAGAGGATTATGTGGGGATTGGAGATTACAAGCTCTGCTAAATTTATCCCAGATAGCCAAGGAATGTTTCATTATGGGATTAGAAAGGTGCGATCTATCTTTAGGTTGGAGCCATAACATATTGGCCATAGAGATAGGATCGCTGTCAACAGATTCAATAAGAACCCAAAGGGGTGTTTCCACCATTGAGTGATATTTATGAAGGGGTGATAGTTGTGCAGCGTAGTAGTAGGAAGTGAAGTTTGGTAAACCCAACCCGCCATTCAATTTTTTGAGATACAGTGTAGTTTTAGGTATTCTGGGTTTAGTGTTTCCCCAAATAAAGGACATAACTCTACTTTGTGTGAGTCTTAAAAAATATGTAGGTAATGAGATGGGTAATACTCTAAATTAGTATAAAAATCTGGGTAATATCGACATTTTTATAGCATTGATCCGTCCCAGCCATGATAATAGAAGAGAGGTCCATTGTTTCATATAGCCTGTAACTTGTTTCAGTAGAGGAAGATAATTAGCCGTGAATAGATCTTTAATCGAGGTTGTAAGTTGTACTACTAAATATGGAATTTGATGGCCAGCCCAGTTGAAAGGTAAGGAGGTTTGGGCGTGTTGAAGTTCTGCTTGTGGCAAAGAGGTATTTAACACATTTGATTTTGTGGGGTTAACAAAAAGTCCAGAGACTTGGGCAAATTTTTCTAAAATATTTAGTAAGTTTGGGGCCGATATATGGGGATGAGATAAAAAGATAAGAATATTGTCTTCAAAAAGACATAATATGATGTGTGTCCGCCCATATGATGGGCGGACACTGATATCCGCCCGATTCAATTCCTTTGATATCAAGATTACACCTAATTAATTGTGCTAGTGGTTCTATAAGGAGAGCAAAAAGCAACAGGGATAGAGGGCAACCCTATCCCTCTTCTAATGTCCAACATTGCAGATTTATATCCCGCATATTTAATGTATGCCTTTGGGTTGTCATACAAAGAGTAGATCCATGTTGGAAAATGATTCCCAGATCCCCATTTTTGAAGCATGTACTGCAAATATGGCCAAGTGACAGAATCGAAAGCCTTTTGGATGTCTAAGGATAAGAGGCATGTCGGGATGTGTCTGACTTTTGCTGCGTGAATAAGTAAGAGAGCTCGTCTGATATTATCTCCTGCCTGACGTGTTGGCATAAATCCTGTTTGGTCCCGGTGAATTAGTCGACCTATAATGTTATTCAAACGAGTCGCCAGGATCTTGGCTAACAATTCAATGTCTAGGTTAAGGAGAGATATGGGGCGGTAATTGGTCCAAGAGATAAAGTCTGAGCGGGGTTTGGGAATCATTGCTATAATGGAGGTCAGTGTTTCAGACCTAAATCTGTAACCCTTCAGCCTGGTTTCACACATGTGCGGTGCGAATTGAAGCTCAGGTTTCACTGGGGAGATAACAATCTCCTGTTCAACGGATTCATTGCGTTTTTGCTCAGGATTAGAGAGCAGGGAGAGGGGGAGGGAGGGGGGGGGGAGAGGGGGAGGTGTAGTGAGGAGAAAGAGAAAATCCTTGTTCAGAACGCAATGCATCTGCGAATCAGATGCGTTCCCATAGGAGATAATAGGCTTGTAGTTCGCACCGCAATGCCCAAAAAACGCACACGTTTTTTGTGCAATGCGCAGTGCGAATGCAACGCACATATGTGAACCAGATACATTCATATGAATGTATTTTAAAATGTCCTGCGAATTAGATGCGGTGTAAGCCGCATCTAATTCGCATAGGTGTGAACCCGGGCTCAGGATAGAATTAAAGGATCTGGTCAGGATTGGTGCTAAGATGTGCGCATACTGTTTATAATATAATGCCGAGAACCCATCGGGACCTGGTCTCTTATGTAGTTTTAATATTTTTATGGCAGTCAGAATTTCAGGTGCTGTTATGGGACACTCAAGAATATCTCGCTGTTCCTGGTCTAAGGTAGGGAGCATAATATTGGAAAACAAAGTGTCTGCTTTTGTCTTGTCAAAGTCTTGAGCAGGGCAATACAATTTAGCTAAATTAGAGCGAAATACCTCTAGTATTTTAACTGGGTTGCTAGTATATCCATCACGGGATATTTTCAGTCTAAAAGAAGTCTGTGTATGTTGTATCGCCTTTAAACTACGCGCCATGGGGGTGTCTGGTTTATTAGCTTTGAGATATTGAATATGTTGGCGTTTACATAATAATTTATCTGCAGAGTCAGTTAGAAAAAGGTCTAGATCAAGACGGGCTTTCTCTAGCTTTGAGTTGTTGGTGGCATTTGGGGAAGATTGAAAGGCCATATGGCATTTATTGAAAACAGCCTCAAGCTTTGCGAACATAAGTTTGCATTCTTTTTTAATTGCTGTTGCTTGTTGTATCAATCTGCCCCGAATGACAGCTTTATGGGCCTCCCACAGTGTGAGGGCAGAGATATCGTCCGTGTCATTGGATGAAAGGTAAAAACTATATATAAGATATGTCAGGCGAGCTAGGAGATCCCAAAACGCTAGTAAGGATAAAACAGGAAGGCTTAAAGCGGTTGTATACCCGCTGTCTTTTTTTTTTTTCTACACCTGCAAGGGAAAAGGCATAATGAGCTAGTATGCACCGCATACTAGCTCATACCGCATACTAGCTCATTATGAGATACTTACCTTAGAACGAGGCATCGGCATCTCACCTGGTCCACGCCAAGGGAGCTGACATCTCCCCTCGGCGTGTCTTCCGGGTATCGCGGCTCCGGCGCTGTGAGTGGCCGGAGCCGCAATGTCGTCACTCCTGCGCATGCGCGCGGGAGACTTCTGCCCGGCAAGCTCCAGAGTTTGCCGGGCTGTCAGCCGAGAATCCCCTGTGCGCATGCGCCGCTGTCAGCGGCTCATTGCGAGGGGAATATCTCCTAAACCTTACAGGTTTAGGAGATATTTTTTTTACCTACAGGTAAGCCTTATTATAGGCTTACCTGTAGGTAAAAGTTAAAAATAAAGGTATACAACTGCTTTAAGGAGTCTTATCAACTTGAGGGGAAAAAACCTCAGAAAAATTATATATGATTGGTAGTGAGCGGGTACCAAGAGTGACTGAAGTCCTGGGGAAGAATAAGATAGCAGAGAAAAAATAAACGTTTAAGTTTCCAGATAGATGAAAAAAAAAAAGAAAAAATGTAAGAGTCCAGTAAGAATTTGTGACTTTATTGATGTCAGCAGAAGAGTGTATCAACCAGCGCCGAGTGCTGGGGTCTGACAGTGAATTGTGATCTGGACGAAGTGTACGGGTCAGTCCATGGAATCTTCATTAGATGGTGTTGGATTTTCAAATCGACCACGTTTATGGATATTCTGATGGGAAGAGGAAGAGGGATTATTGGAGCCTGCTGTTGTATTTTGTGGAGGGGAGCGTGAGGCCGATCGTCTACGAGATTGATCTCTAGGTAAGGTGTTATCTACAATACCCATTTCAATCATGGCCGACTGTAAGTCCTCTGAAGAGCGACAAACATACTTAGTTTCAAGGTGCGTAAATCGAAGAGAAAAGGGGAATCCCCAATGATAGGTGATTTGGTTTTGTTGTAGCACCTGTAAATGGGGGTTTGAGTGCTCGCCTCTTTGCTACTGTGAGTGGAGAAATATCTGCAAAGAGCTGATATGCATGGCCCTGGAAATTTAGAGAATCTCTCCCTCTAGCAGCTGCAAGTAATTGCTCTTTGGTTCTATAATAATGAAATCTGGCAATTATGTCTCTAGTGGGACCATTCGTTTTGCGAGGAGCTAAAGCCCTGTGCACTCTATCCATTTCCAGTCCTTCCACAGGAATACCAGGCTGTAATTCCTGGAATAATGCCATCATAGTGGCTTGAAGATCAAGGATAGTCTCAGGGATTTCCCTAATTCGCAGATTCGATTGTCTATCTCTATTTTCTTGGTCCTCCAAACGTGACTGTAGTATAAGATTTTCCTCTTTAAGGTTCTCAAATTCAGAGATATAGTGCTGCGTATGGCTATCTATTTCATCCACCCGCAATTCCAGCTCAGCTGTTCTCTCTCTCCCAGCTCCCTTATTTCTTTTGTTAATTTATCAGTAATGTGATCTGATGTTTGTTTGAGGGCTTTCTGTAGCATGCGTTCAAACATTTTAAACATGTCAGATTGAATCACTGTCTTTGAGCCACCAGTATCAGAGTCAGACTCAGCGGTGAAATCCTGAATCTTTGAGCTGTGTTGCAGTGCTTTCCTAGCGTGCGGTTTACAGGGCTGTGAGGTAACTGACGCCGCCATCTTGGAAGACTGCCTGGCCGGCGCTTCTTTAGCCATACCTGCTTTATATTTAAGTTTTGGGCCCCACAGGACCATGATAATAACACCTGAGGGCTCTAGAAAGTAACAGCTAACGCTGTGTATCATTCGCGGTGCCCCTGAGACCTGTAGTCCTCTGGTGTGTTCGTCCCAGGAGCGGAGCTCTAAGGCGGCATTACTGCTCTCTCAGGCTTCCGCGCGTGCGCCTCTGTCCTTGATATTTCAATATATATCTGTTTGTATGATATTGGTACCCGCACGCCTCACATTCAAAACGGGCTTGGTAAGGCACTGTGCAACCATCTCAGACTATTCTGAGGTAACATGAGATATGGAACAATATTCACAGATGTTGTGGTGTGGTATGTGAAACAGTCATCGCAGATACACTTGTAGTCACAAAAGGAGTTCCTGCAACCTGCAGGTAATTTCCAGTTGGTAGTATTAAATAATACAATTTATAATGTGGGTTACGGATCTGTTGATAGTACAGAGAACACTCAAAGATTTGATCGGGATCAATCTGTATATGTGTATCCAGTTGATTTAAATGTCCAACACACTGTTCCTTTTTCGTTAGTTGTTTCCTTATTTTCCCTTCTATTAGCACAGTGTTTTGCAATCAAAGGAGGGGATTTGTAGTTCTGCTGGAGTTTTTTATATAACCAACATTCACAATGTCCTGTTACCAATCCTCTTTTCCCAAGTCCTTCAGGAAATGATAGAAAGGGGGAAGAGGCCCTTGTCCTCATCAACATGGGGACAAGGTGCTTTGGGGTGGGGGGGGCGCAGGGTGCAGGGTTCAGGAGGGGGGGGGCGCTCGCTCGTCCCCACCCCCATTCCTGACCAGCCGGGATACATGCTCGGATGAGGGTCTGGTATGGATTTGGGGGGACCCCCACGCCGTTTGTTCGGCGTAGGGGAGTTCCCCTTAAAATCCATGCCAGACCCAAGGGCCTGGTATGCTCTTGGAGGGGGAACCCATGTCAGTTTTTTATTTAAAATTTGGCGCGTAGTTCCCCCTCAAGATTCATACCAAACACAATGCCTGGTATTGGCGGGGATCCAAGTCGGATCCCCGTTCATTGATAGTCGGACATATGTCGGCTTCTAGTCGCAGGACGGCTGTCCTGTCGCACCAGTGTGAACCCAGCCTATGTAAGATGAGTACCAGGTGTTACTAACCCATTTGTTACTTCACCCCAAGTGTGGTATTGCTATAAGGTTTAAAGCTTAAAACACAGTGGTGTGTTGCCCTGCACAAAAACAAAAAATTATAAAAAAAATATGTCACCAAATAATAGTCTATGTCTGCATCTAAATGATATTTGGTTCTATAATAATGAAATCTGGCAATTATGTCTCTAGTGGGACCATTAGTTTTGCGAGGAGCTAAAGCCCTGTGCACTCTATCCATTTCCAGTCTTTCCACAGGAATACCAGGCTGTAATTCCTGGAATAATGCCATCATAGTGGCTTGAAGATCAAGGACAGTCTCAGGGATTCCCCTAATTCGCAGATTCGATTGTCTATCTCTATTTTCTTGGTCCTCCAAATGTGACTGTAGTATAAGATTTTCCTCTTTAAGGTTCTCAAATTCAGAGATATAGTGCTGCGTATGGCTATCTATTTCATCCACCCGCAATTCCAGCTCAGCTGTTCTCTCTCCCAGCTCCCTTATTTCTTTTGTTAATTTATCAGTAATGTGATCTGATGTTTGTTTGAGGGCTTTCTGTAGCATGCGTTCAAACATTTTAAACATGTCAGATTGAATCACTGTCTTTGAGCCACCAGTATCAGAGTCAGACTCAGCGGTGAAATCCTGAATCTTTGAGCTGTGTTGCAGTGCTTTCCTAGCGTGCGGTTTACAGGGCTGTGAGGTAACTGACGCCGCCATCTTGGAAGACTGCCTGGCCGGCGCTTCTTTAGCCATACCTGCTTTATATTTAAGTTTTGGGCCCCACAGGACCATGATAATAACACCTGAGGGCTCTAGAAAGTAACAGCTAACGCTGTGTATCATTCGCGGTGCCCCTGAGACCTGTAGTCCTCTGGTGTGTTCGTCCCAGGAGCGGAGCTCTAAGGCGGCATTACTGCTCTCTCAGGCTTCCGCGCGTGCGCCTCTGTCCTTGATGTTTCAATATATATCTGTTTGTATGATATTGGTACCCGCACGCCTCACATTCAAAACGGGCTTGGTAAGGCACTGTGCAACCATCTCAGACTATTCTGAGGTAACATGAGATATGGAACAATATTCACAGATGTTATGGTGTGGTATGTGAAACAGTCATCGCAGATACACTTGTAGTCACAAAAGGAGTTCCTGCAACCTGCAGGTAATTTCCAGTTGGTAGTATTAAATAATACAATTTATAATGTGGGTTACGAATCTGTTGATAGTACAGAGAACACTCAACGATTTGATCGGGATCAATCTGTATATGCGTATCCAGTTGATTTAAATGTCCAACACACTGTTCCTTTTTCGTTAGTTGTTTCCTTATTTTCCCTTCTATTAGCACAGTGTTTTGCAATCAAAGGAGGGGATTTGTAGTTCTGCTGGAGTTTTTTATATAACCAACATTCACAATGTCCTGTTACCAATCCTCTTTTCCCAAGTCCTTCAGGAAATGATAGAAAGGGGGCAAGGTGCTTTGGGGTGGGGGGGCGCAGGGTGTAGGGTTCAGGAGGGGGGGCGCTCGCTCGTCCCCACCCCCATTCCTGACCGGCCGGGATACGTGCTCGGATGAGGGTCTGGTATGGATTTGGGGGGACCCCCACGCCGTTTGTTCGGCGTAGGGGAGTTCCCCTTAAAATCCATGCCAGACCCAAGGGCCTGGTATGCTCTTGGAGGGGGAACCCATGTCAGTTTTTTATTTAAAATTTGGCGCGTAGTTCCCCCTCAAGATTCATACCAAACACAATGCCTGGTATTGGCGGGGATCCAAGTCGGATCCCCGTTCATTGATAGTCGGACATATGTCGGCTTCTAGTCGCAGGACGGCTGTCCTGTCGCACCAGTGTGAACCCAGCCTATGTAAGATGAGTACCAGGTGTTACTAACCCATTTGTTACTTCACCCCAAGTGTGGTATTGCTATAAGGTTTAAAGCTTAAAACACAGTGGTGTGTTGCCCTGCACAAAAACAAAAAATTATAAAAAAAATATGTCACCAAATAATAGTCTATGTCTGCATCTAAATGATATGTGGGAGTGTTTGCTCTGATGTACTATATTTGGCTGGGTCATCCTATATGGCTCTCATATTGTATTATCTCCTCGTATGTGGATAGTAATAAAGGGATCCTTGGCTATAACCAGTCCCCAATCACCATTCTCCACACAATCCTACAAAGACCCATAAGGTAATCGGCCCATATATGGGATATATAGGCACCAATCAGTGCCCCAAGTCCCTATTGAGATCATATGCACCCAGGTGACTCCCAGAGACACATCGCACAATATCACATTAACATCTACCCGGAGTACATGGCATCCACCGGTAGTTTCATCTCCCAGATAATTTATCTAGGTGACTGTAATACTTATCCCGGGGACGTATGTTGCTAATCATCAGTACATTTAGCATGTCTAGTACATTGGATACAGACCATACACACTCAGATTGCATCTGAGTCTACCATAATGTGTCCAGATCTATTCAAGGTAGACAAAAGTATTTCTATAACTGAGTTGTCAGATCCATCAGTTCCATCAGGTACAGGCCTCACACACACCCAGATTAAATCTGAGTCCACCATAGTGTGTCCAGGTCTGTTAAGGATAGATAAAAAATACTTCTATCATTGAACTCAGTCATTAAAGGGAAACCAAACGGTGTTTATACAAAGGCCAATGGTTAGTGAGGGTAGGTAAAAAAAATAGTGTATTTCATTAGATTAGAAACTTGTATGAGGGTACCCCAAACCCATAGAGTACAGTGCACTCCGACATGAAGTAATAAGAATAACAGATGGGTATCAACACAAAAAGTGGACATACATATAGCATCTATAGGAAACATTGTAGGAACATGGCGCTATTTAACCCTTTAGGGGCCATGGAGTTCAGAAGAAAAATCCATTTTGCCTCTTTCTGCAACAACGTTTTATCCCAGTATCCTCTTTTATTGGACAACTCCAATTTATGGATAATCATGCACTGCAATCCAGCCGGTTTTGCATCATGGCTATCCCTAGAATGGATTCCCACTGGATATGGGTCATACTTAGTGACAATGCTTGAAATATGCTCTCCTATTCTTTTGCGGAACTCTCTAATGGTATTACCCACTTATATTTTCCCGCAAAGGCAAATGATTTGATATATGATGTAAGTGGTAGAGCAGTTTACAAAGTGTTTAATCCCAAAGATATGCTTCCCAGTAGAGTCACTAAAGGTACTGGTTCTTTTAACATACTTACATACAGCGCAATGCCCACAAGGGTACATATCCTCAGTGTGTGCTGCAACTGATGTTAAAGCGGACTTTTTTGCCACTGAACGGGTGTATTCACTATGCACTAAGGTATCTCCTATTGTCGGTGCACGTTTCTACCTATAGGCTGTAGGAATAACTTCATATTATAACAAATAAGGAATTAGTGCTATTGTTTCACACTTGAACAACTTGCCACTGTATACAGAGTGCTTAATATAGTCCTTGGAGCATCTGAAAACCCTTCCTTTTCTCTAGTCATATACTAGTTATATACTATTAATCAGGAAAAGATTACAAGTAGGATGTACTATATATTCATTTGTTGACTGACTGACTGACTGACGACTGGGAGGCCTTCGGGTGGGTTTCATCAAGTGCATAGGCATGTGCACAGGGTGTGCCGGGTGTGCCTGGGCACACCCTAATCACCTCATGTGCATTAGCATTATCCAGGAGCAGCACCAGGTGGGTGGATGGGGGTGCCAGTGGCCAGTGTAAATGCCCCCATTATATTAAAGTCTAGGTTCAACTTTAGGAAAATGTTACACTCGTATTTAGGGTGCACCGTAATATGCTCTCAATCAACTGTCTCCCACCGTCACAGGCCCCTTCCTGTGACAGCAGGTAGCGTTCATGTGTGTTTGAACATTGGGGTGCACACCCTAATGCAATAGGCTGCGCACACCTATGCCCCCACTGTAATATCCACAATCTCCCCCACTGTAATATCCACAACCTCCCCCACTGCTGTAATATCCACAATCTCCCCACTGTAATATGCACAATCTCCCCCACTGTAATATCCACAATTTCCCCCACTGTAATATCCACAATCTCCCACACTGCTGTAATATCCACAATCTCCCCACTGCAATATCCACAATCTCCCCCACTGCTGCAATATCCGTGTCATCTCCCCCACTGTAATATCCACAATCTCCCCCACTGTAATATCCACTTCATCCCCCCCACTGTAATATCCATGTCATCTCTCCCACTGTAATATCCACAATCTCCCCACTGTAATATCCACAATCTCCCCACTGTAATATCCACAATCTCCCCCACTGCTGTAATATCCACGTAATCTCCCCCACTGTAATATCCATGTCATCTCCCCACTGTAATATCCATGTCATCTCCCCCACTGTAATATCCACGTCATCTCCCCCACTGTAATATCCACAATCTCCCCACTGTAATATCCACAATCTACCCCACTGTAATATTCACAATCTCCCCAATATAATATCCACAATCCCCCCCCCCCCCGTAATAATATCCACAATCTCCCCCACTGTAATATCCACAATCTCCCCCACTGCTGAAATATCCACGTCATCTCCCCCACTGCTGAAATATCCACGTCATCTCCCCCACTGTAATATCCACAATCTCCCCCACTGTAATATCCACAATCTCCCCACTGTAATATCCATGTCATCTCCCCCACTGTAATATCCACAATCTCCCCCACTGCTGAAATATCCACGTCATCTCCCCCACTGTAATATCCACAATCTCCCCCACTGTAATATCCACAATCTCCCCTACTGCTGTAATATCCACGTCAACTCCCCCACTGTAATATTCACAATCTCCCCACTGTAATATCCACAATCTCCCCCATTGTAATAATATCCACAATCTCCCCCACTGTAATATCCACAATCTCCCCCACTGCTGTAATATCCACAATCTCCCCACTGTAATATCCATAATCTCCCCCACTGTAATGTTCACAATCTCCCCCACTGCTGTAATACCCACAATCTCCCCACTGTAATATCCACAATCTCCCCCACTGTAATATCCACAATCTCCCCCACTGCTGTAATATCCACAATCTCCCCACTGTAATATCCACAATCTTCCCCACTGCTGTAATATCCACAATCTCCCCACTGTAATATTCACAACATCTCCCCCACTGCTGTAATATCCACGTCATCTCCCCCACTGTAATATCCATAATCTCCCCCACTGTAATATCCACAATCCCCCCACTGTAATATCCACAATATCCCCCACTGTAATATCCACAATCTCCCCCACTGTAATAATATCCAAATCTCCCCCACTGTAATATCCATAATCTCCCCCATTGTAATATCCACAATCTCCCCACTGTAATATCCACAATCTCCCCCACTGTAATATCCACAATCTCCCCCACTGCTGTAATATCCACAATCTCCCACACTATAATATCCACATCATCTCCCCTACTGTAATATCCACAATCTCCCCCACTGTAATATCCACAATCTCTCCCACTGCTGTAATATCCACGTCATCTCCCCCACTGTAATATCCACATCATCTCCCCCACTGTAATATCCACAATTTACCCCACTGCTGTAATATCCAGGTCATCTCCCCCACTGTAATATCCACGTCATCTCCCCCACTGTAATATCCACAATCTCCCCACTGTAATATCCATGTCATCTCCCCCACTGTAATATCCACAATCTCCCCCACTGCTGGAATATCCACGTCATCTCTCCACTGTAATATCCTCGTCATCTCCCCCACTGTAATTTCCATGTCATCTCCCCCACTGTAATATCCACAATCTCCCCACTGTAATATCCACAATCTCCCCCACTGTAATAATATCCACAATTTCCCCCACTGTAATATCCACACTCTCCCCCACTCAGGGGCGGATCCAGGGGGGGCAACGGGGCAATTGCCCCCTCCGAGAAATGCAGGTGAGTGACTGTCACTGTGAGAGAGCCGCCGGGCGGCTCCGTGAGTGAAAGAGCCGCCGGGCGGCTCCGTGAGTGAGAGAGAGAGAGTAAAAGAGCCGCCGGGCGGCTCCGTGAATAAAAAGAGCCGCTGGGCAGCTTCGTGAGAGAGAGAGAGCCGCTGGGCGGCTGCGTGAGAGAGCTGCTGGGCGGCTGTGTGAGTAAAAGCCGCTGGGCGGCTCCGTGAGAGAGAGAGAGCCGCTGGGCGGCTCTGTGAGTAAAAGAGCCGCCGGGTGGCTCCGTGAGTAAAAGAGCCGCTGGGCGGCTCCGTGAGTAAAAGAGCCGCCGGGCGGCTCCATAGGTGAGAGAGCCGCCGCTCGATGTGTTTGTGAGCGGCTGCTGGCCAATCAGGGAGCAGGCGGGCAGGGGAGCAGAGAGATAACATAATCTCTCAAGCCCGGCGCCCGCCCAGCATCCCTGCAGTTCCCCCCACCATGCAGGCAGCTGCAGCAGCAGAGAGATTACATCATCTCTCTGCTGCCTGTTTCTGGGACACAAGAGACCACCTTAGCAGGTGGCAAGTGACAATCTGCATCTGGTGACAGGCGACATGGCAAGTGACAATCCGCAACATGTGGCAGGCGACGTGGCAAGTGACATGGCAAGTGACGATCCGCAACGTGGCAGGCGACATGGCAAGTATCAATCTGCATCTGGTGACAGGCGATGTGGCAAGTGACAATCCGCAACATGTGGCAGGCAACGTGGCAAATGACAATCTGCATCTGGTGACAGGCGACGTGGCAAGTGACAATCCACAACATGTGGCAGGCGACGTGGCAAGTGACAATCTGCATCTGGTGAAAGGTGACGTGGCAAGTGACAATCCGCAACATGTGGCAGGCGACGTGGCAAGTGACATGGCAAGTGACAATCGGCGACGTGGCAAGTGACAATCTGCATCTGGTGACAGGCGACGTGGCAAGTGACAATCCGCAACATGTGGCAGGCGACGTGGCAAGTGACAATCTGCATCTGGTGACAGGCGACGTGGCAAGTAACAATCCGCAACATGTGGCAGGCGACGTGGCAAGTGACAATATGCATCTGGTGACAGGTGACATGGCAAGTGACACGCTCAGGGCTCCCACTGATTCTGCATTATGGTGAGTTAAACTATTTAATTTTTTATAACAATGTAATAATAGTAATAATGCGCTTCAATCATCCTGACACCATAACAACCATGGTGCCATGATGATTGAAGCGCCAACACCAGCCATTTCCCCGATAGATGTACCCCAAAAAAATATATTTTCTGGCAGTGCCCCTCCCGAGACTAGACTCTGGATCTGCCCCTGCCCCCACTGCTGTAATATCCACAATCTCCCCCACTGTAATATCCACAATCTCCCCCACTGCTGTAATATCCACAATCTCCCCACTGTAATATCCACAATCTCCCCACTGTAATATCCACAATCTCCCCCACTGTAATATCCACAATCTCCCCCACTGCTGAAATACCCGCAATCTCCCCACTGTAATATCCACAATCTCCCCCACTGCTGTAATATCCACAATCTCCCCCACTGTAATATCCACAATCTCCCCCACTGTAATATCCACAATCTCCCCCACTGTAATATCCACAATCTCCCCCACTGCTGTAATATCCACGTCATCTCCCCCACTGTAATATCCGCAATATCCCCCACTGTAATATCCACAATCTCCCCCACTGAAATAATATCCAAATCTCCCCCACTGTAATATCCATAATCTCCCCCACTGTAATATCCAAAATCCCCCCACTGTAATATCCAAAATCTCCTCCACTGTAATATCCACAATCTCCCCCACTGTAATATCCACAATCTCCCCCACTGCTGTAATATCCACAACCTCCCCACTGTAATATCCACAATCTCCCCACTGTAATATCCACAAACTCCCCCACTGTAATATTCACAATCTCCCCCACTGCTGTAATACCCACAATCTCCCCCACTGTAATATCCACAATCTCCCCCACTGTAATATCCACAATCTCCCCCACTGCTGTAATATCCACAATCTCCCCCACTGTAATATCAACAATTTCCCCCACTGTAATATCCACAATCTCCCCCCCTGCATTAATATCCACGTCATCTCCCCCACTGTAATATCCACGTCATCTCCCCCACTGTAATATCCACAATCTCCCCAATGTAATATCCAAATCTCCCCCACTGTAATATCCATAATCTCCCCCACTGTAATATCCACAATCTCCTCCACTGTAATATCCACAATCTCCTCCACTGTAATATCCACAATCTCCCCCACTGTAATATCCACAGTCTCCCTCACTGCTGTAATATCCACTATCTCCCCCACTGCTGTAATATCCACTATCTCCCCCACTGCTGTAATATCAACGTCATCTCCCACACTATAATATCCACGTCATCTCCCCCACTGTAATATCCACAATCTCCCCCACTGTAATATCCAAAATCTCTCCCACTGCTGTAATATCCACGTCATCTCCCCACTATAATATCTACGTTTAGCGCTGGTAGATTTTAATCTACCGCTGATAGGTAAATCTAGTGGGTCACTTATTATAGGAAGTTATATTTGCCTCTGTTCCAGCCTGGCTGATGTTGCGTGTAGTTCCACACTGTGCCGGTGGGTGTCGTTGTCGCCATGGGCCAGTGTTGGAAAAGAAACGTGTTGAAGCGTATGAGTGCTCCTCTGTCCCGGAGATAACTTGGTGGAGGTGGTCCTCCGAGTTGCATTTTTGGGAGAGGGTATGTATGGGACAGACGCCATGTTCTGGGGTTCGTTTTCAACCACCTGATGCCCTTCCTGGCCGACAGATATGTGTTAAGAGTACCACCTCGTGGTCCTGCGTTACGGAGGCCCACGTCGCTCCGGCGTGTGGGTGGGCCCAGAAGCCTGTCTGGGGCCTACCACAGCAGCAGAGGAATGGTCCTGAGCTGTCTATCCTGAGTGAAGAAGCTGGACAACCGAGAAAATCCCAGGGGAGGACCCGTCATGGAAGGATCATGCGGAGTGCTGGTCTGGAGAGGGGCCTGGTGACTCGGTTGGAGAATGTATCCTGAAGTAGTATTACTGCATAGTACTGCCGGGTTGGCTTAAAGGTTCAAGTACTGTGTCTGACATTCATCGCAAACCATTACATCCTGTGGCAGAGGATCGTACGTATTTTATTTCAAACAAGTCTGGGGCAGAGACTTTTGTTCGTGCTACGTACTGGTTGCTAGACAAATGAGAGAGGTCTATACAGGCGGACAAAGATTGAATCCCACAAGGGGAGCGCATTCAACTACAAGTGTTCAATTACTAAGAATGTTCTGAAGAATGCTAAGGAAAGGTATTTGAGCTTCCCTGCAGCTTTCTTTCTGCCTCTTTCCTGC
This sequence comes from Aquarana catesbeiana, assembly GCF_042186555.1. Taxonomy (NCBI): domain Eukaryota; kingdom Metazoa; phylum Chordata; class Amphibia; order Anura; family Ranidae; genus Aquarana; species Aquarana catesbeiana. The sequence goes on from NC_133336.1 coordinate 128,090,351, forward strand.
TACTTCCTTTATTTGTTCATTAAAGCATTGGAAAACCTACTCAAGTGTTTGGTGCTTATATCGTCCAGAGGTAAACTCAACGGAACCTTAGACCCGGTGCCGGTGAAACAGAGGTATCGAGAGTGAAGGTAACAAGCCCGCTTTAAACCATCAGCTCCACCGAGAGTTAGTGCTACACACTTCATCTCCCCCACTGTAATATCCACGTCATCTCCCCCACTGTAATATCCACAATCTCCCCACTGTAATATCCACAATCTCCCCCACTGTAATATCCACAATCTCCCCCACTGTAATATCCACAATTTCCCCACTGTAATATCCAAAATCTCCCCCACTGTAATATCCACAATCTCCCCCACTGTAATAATATCCAAATCTCCCCCACTGTAATATCCACAATCTCCCCACTATAATATCCACAATCTCCCCCACTGTAATAATATCCAAATCTCCCCCACTGTAATATCCACAATCTCCCCACTGTAATATCCACAATCTCCCCACTGTAATATCCACAATCTCCCCACTGTAATATCCATAATCTCCCCCACTGTAATATCCACAATCTCCCTCACTGTAATATCCACAATCTCCCCCACTGTAATATCCATAATCTCCCCCACTGCTATAATATCCACGTAATCTCCCCCACTGTAATATCCACATCATCTCCCCCACTGTAATATCCACGTCATCTCACCCACTGTAATATCCACAATCTCCCCTCTGTAATATCCAGGATCTACCCCACTGTAATATCCACAATCTCCCCACTTTAATATCCACAATCCCCCCCCCGTAATAATATCCATAATCTCCCCCATTGTAATATCCACAATCTCCCCACTGTAATATCCACAATCTCCCCCACTGTAATATCCACAATCTCCCCCACTGCTGTAATATCCACAATCTCCCACACTATAATATCCACATCATCTCCCCACTATAATATCCACAATCTCCCCCACTGTAATAATATCCAAATCTCCCCCACTGTAATATCCACAATCTCCCCCACTGCTGTAATATCCACAATCTCCCCCACTGTAATATCCACAATCTCCCCCACTGTAATATCCACAATCTCCCCACTGTAATATCCACAATCTCCCCCACTGCTGTAATATCCACAATCTCCCCACTGTAATATCTACAATCTCCCCACTGTCATATCCACAATCTCCCCCACTGTAATATCCACAATCTCCCCACTGTAATATTCACAATCTCCCTCACTGCTGTAATACCCACAATCTCCCCACTGTAATATCCACAATCTCCCCCACTGTAATATCCACAATCTCCCCCACTGCTGTAATATCCACGTCATCTCCCCCACTGTAATATCCATAATCTCCCCCACTGTAATATCCACAATCTCCCCACTGTAATATCCACAATATCCCACACTGTAATATCCACAATCTCCCCCACTGTAATAATATCCAAATCTCCCCCACTGTAATATCCATAATCTCCCCCACTGTAATATCCACAATCTCCCCCACTGTAATATCCACAATCTCCCCCACTGTAATATCCACAATCTCCCCCACTGCTGTAATATCCACAATCTCCCCCACTGCTGTAATATCCACAATCTCCCCCACTGTAATATCCACAATCTCCCCCACTGCTGTAATATCCACAATCTCCCCCACTGCTGTAATATCCACGTCATCTCCCACACTATAATATCCACGTCATCTCCCCCACTGTAATATCCACAATCTCCCCCACTGTAACATCTCCCCCACTGTAATATCCACAATCTCTCCCCCACTGTAATATCCACAATCTCTCCCCCACTGTAATAATATCCACAATTTCCCCCACTGTAATATCCATACTCTCCCCCACTGTTGTAATATCCACAATCTCCCCACTGTAATATCCACAATCTCCCCACTGTAATATCCACAATCTCCCCCACTGCTGTAATACCCACAATCTCCCCACTGTAATATCCACAATCTCCCCCACTGCTGTAATATTCACAATCTCCCCCACTGTAATATCCACAATCTCCCCCACTGTAATATCCACAATCTCCCCCACTGTAATATCCACAATCTCCCCCACTGCTGTAATATCCACGTCATCTCCCCCACTGTAATATCCATAATCTCCCCCACTGTAATATCCACAATCTCCCCCACTGTAATATCCACAATATCCCCCACTGTAATATCCACAATCTCCCCCACTGTAATATCCACAATCTCCCCCACTGTAATAATATCCAAATCTCCCCCACTGTAATATCCATAATCTCCCCCACTGTAATATCCACAATCTCCCCCACTGTAATATCCACAATCTCCCCCACTGTAATATCCACAATCTCCCCACTGTAATATCCACAATCTCCCCCACTGTAATATCCACAATCTCCCCCACTGCTGTAATATCCACAATCTCCCCCACTGCTGTAATATCCACAATCTCCCCCACTGCTGTAATATCCACAATCTCCCCACTGTAATATCCACAATCTCCCCCACTGCTGTAATACCCACAATCTCCCCACTGTAATATCCACAATCTCCCCCACTGCTGTAATATCCACAATCTCCCCCACTGTAATATCCACAATCTCCCCCACTGTAATATCCACAATCTCCCCACTGTAATATCCACAATCTCCCCCACTGCTGTAATATCCACAATCTCCCCACTGTAATATCTACAATCTCCCCACTGTCATATCCACAATCTCCCCCACTGTAATATCCACAATCTCCCCACTGTAATATTCACAATCTCCCCCACTGCTGTAATACCCACAATCTCCCCACTGTAATATCCACAATCTCCCCCACTGTAATATCCACAATCTCCCCCACTGCTGTAATATCTACGTCATCTCCCCCACTGTAATATCCATAATCTCCCCCACTGTAATATCCACAATCTCCCCACTGTAATATCCACAATATCCCACACTGTAATATCCATAATCTCCCCCACTGTAATAATATCCAAATCTCCCCCACTGTAATATCCATAATCTCCCCCACTGTAATATCCACAATCTCCCCCACTGTAATATCCACAATCTCCCCCACTGCTGTAATATCCACAATCTCCCCCACTGTAATATCCACAATCTCCCCCACTGCTGTAATATCCACAATCTCCCCCACTGCTGTAATATCCACAATCTCCCACACTATAATATCCACGTCATCTCCCCCACTGTAATATCCACAATCTCCGCCACTCTAATATCCACAATCTTTCCCACTGCTGTAATATCCACGTCATCTCCCCCACTGTAATATCCACATCATCTCCCCCACTGTAACATCTCCCCCACTGTAATATCCACAATCTCTCCCCCACTGTAATATCCACAATCTACCCCACTGCTGTAATATCCAGGTCATCTCCCCCACTGTAATATCCACGTCATCTCCCCCACTGTAATATCCACAATCTCCCCACTGTAATATCCATGTCATCTCCCCCACTGTAATATCCACAATCTCCCCCACTTCTGGAATATCCACATCATCTCCCTACTGTAATATCCTCATCATCTCACCCCACAGTAATATCCATGTCATCTCCCCCACTGCAATATCCACGTCATCTCCCCTACTGTAATATCCACGATCTCCCCCACTGTAATAATATCCACAATTTCCCCCACTGTAATATCCACACTCTCCCCCACTGCTGTAATATCCACAATCTCCCCACTGTAATATCCACAATTTCCCCCACTGTAATATCCACAATCTCCCCCACTGCTGTAATACCCACAATCTCCCCCACTGCCTTAATATCCACAATCTCCCCACTGTAATATCCAAATCTCCCCCACTGTAATATCCACAATCTCCCCCACTGTAATATCCACAATCTCCCCCACTGCTGTAATATCCTCAATCTCCCCCACTGCTGTAATATCCACAATCTCCCCCACTATAATATCCACGTCATCTCCCCCACTGTAATATCCACAATCTCCCCCACTGTAATATCCACAATCTTTCCCACTGCTGTAACATCCACGTCATCTCCCCCACTGTAATATCCACATCATCTCCCCCACTGTAACATCTCCCCCACTGTAATATCCACAATCTCTCCCCCACTGTAATATCCACAATCTCCCCCCCACTGTAATATCCACAATCTACCCCACTGCTGTAATATCCAGGTCATCTCCCCCACTGTAATATCCACGTCATTTCCCCCACTGTAATATCCACAATCTCCCCACTGTAATATCCATGTCATCTCCCCCACTGTAATGTCCACAATCTCCCCCACTTCTGGAATAACCACGCCATCTCTCCACCGTAATATCCTCATCATCTCCCCCACTGTAATATTCATGTCATCTCCCCCACTGCAATATCCACGTCATCTCCCCCACTGTAATATCCACAATCTCCCCACTGTAATATCCACAATCTCCCCCATTGTAATAATATCCACAATTTCCCCCACTGTAATATCCATACTCTACCCCACTGCTGTAATATCCACAATCTCCCCACTGTAATATCCACAATCTCCCCACTGTAATATCCACAATTTCCCCCACTGTAATATCCACAATCTCCCCCACTGCTGTAATACCCACAATCTCCCCACTGTAATATCCACAATCTCCCCCACTGCTGTAATATCCCCGTCATCTCCCCCACTGTAATATCCATAATCTCCCTCACTGTAATATCCACAATCTCCCCACTGTAATATCCACAATATCCCCCACTGTAATATCCACAATATCCCCCACTGTAATATCCACAATCTCCCCCACTGTAATATCCACAATCTCCCCCACTGTAATAATATCCAAATCTCCCCCACTGTAATATCCATAATCTCCCCCACTGTAATATCCACAATCTCCCCACTGTAATATCCACAATCTCCCCCACTGTAATATCCACAATCTCCCCCACTGTAATATCCACAATCTCCCCCACTGCTGTAATATCCACAATCTCCCCCACTGCTGTAATATCCACAATCTCCCCCACTGCTGTAATATCCACAATCTCCCCACTGTAATATCCACAATCTCCCCCACTGTAATATCCACAATCTCCCCCACTGTAATATCCACAATCTCCCCCACTGCTGTAATACCCACAATCTCCCCACTGTAATATCCACAATCTCCCCCACTGCTGTAATATCCACAATCTACCCCACTGTAATATCCACAATCTCCCCCACTGTAATATCCACAATCTCCCCACTGTAATATCCACAGTCTCCCCCACTGCTGTAATATCCACAATCTCCCCACTGTAATATCCACAATCTCCCCACTGTAATATCCACAATCTCCCCCACTGTAATAATATCCACAATTTCCCCCACTGTAATATCCACACTCTCCCCCACTGCTGTAATATCCACAATCTCCCCACTGTAATATCCACAATTTCCCCCACTGTAATATCCACAATCTCCCCCACTGCTGTAATACCCACAATCTCCCCCACTGCCTTAATATCCACAATCTCCCCACTGTAATATCCAAATCTCCCCCACTGTAATATCCACAATCTCCCCACTGTAATATCCACAATCTCCCCCACTGCTGTAATATCCTCAATCTCCCCCACTGCTGTAGTATCCACAATCTCCCCCACTATAATATCCACGTCATCTCCCCCACTGTAATATCCACAATCTCCCCCACTCTAATATCCACAATCTTTCCCACTGCTGTAACATCCACGTCATCTCCCCCACTGTAATATCCACATCATCTCCCCCACTGTAACATCTCCCCCACTGTAATATCCACAATCTCTCCCCCACTGTAATATCCACAATCTCCCCCCCACTGTAATATCCACAATCTCCCCCACTGTAATATCCACAATCTCCCCCACTGTAATAATATCCAAATCTCCCCCACTGTAATATCCATAATCTCCCCCACTGTAATATCCACAATCTCCCCACTGTAATATCCACAATCTCCCCCACTGTAATATCCACAATCTCCCCCACTGTAATATCCACAATCTCCCCCACTGCTGTAATATCCCCGTCATCTCCCCCACTGTAATATCCATAATCTCCCTCACTGTAATATCCACAATCTCCCCACTGTAATATCCACAATATCCCCCACTGTAATATCCACAATATCCCCCACTGTAATATCCACAATCTCCCCCACTGTAATATCCACAATCTCCCCCACTGTAATAATATCCAAATCTCCCCCACTGTAATATCCATAATCTCCCCCACTGTAATATCCACAATCTCCCCACTGTAATATCCACAATCTCCCCCACTGTAATATCCACAATCTCCCCCACTGTAATATCCACAATCTCCCCCACTGCTGTAATATCCACAATCTCCCCCACTGCTGTAATATCCACAATCTCCCCCACTGCTGTAATATCCACAATCTCCCCACTGTAATATCCACAATCTCCCCCACTGTAATATCCACAATCTCCCCCACTGTAATATCCACAATCTCCCCCACTGCTGTAATACCCACAATCTCCCCACTGTAATATCCACAATCTCCCCCACTGCTGTAATATCCACAATCTCCCCCACTGTAATATCCACAATCTCCCCCACTGTAATATCCACAATCTCCCCACTGTAATATCCACAGTCTCCCCCACTGCTGTAATATCCACAATCTCCCCACTGTAATATCCACAATCTCCCCCACTGTAATATCCACAATCTCCCCCACTGTAATAATATCCACAATTTCCCCCACTGTAATATCCACACTCTCCCCCACTGCTGTAATATCCACAATCTCCCCACTGTAATATCCACAATTTCCCCCACTGTAATATCCACAATCTCCCCCACTGCTGTAATACCCACAATCTCCCCCACTGCCTTAATATCCACAATCTCCCCACTGTAATATCCAAATCTCCCCCACTGTAATATCCACAATCTCCCCACTGTAATATCCACAATCTCCCCCACTGCTGTAATATCCTCAATCTCCCCCCCTGCTGTAATATCCACAATCTCCCCACTGTAATATCCACAATCTCCCCACTGTAATATCCACAATCTCCCCCACTGTAATAATATCCACAATTTCCCCCACTGTAATATCCACACTCTCCCCCACTGCTGTAATATCCACAATCTCCCCACTGTAATATCCACAATTTCCCCCACTGTAATATCCACAATCTCCCCCACTGCTGTAATACCCACAATCTCCCCCACTGCCTTAATATCCACAATCTCCCCACTGTAATATCCAAATCTCCCCACTGTAATATCCACAATCTCCCCACTGTAATATCCACAATCTCCCCCACTGCTGTAATATCCTCAATCTCCCCCACTGCTGTAATATCCACAATCTCCCCCACTATAATATCCACGTCATCTCCCCCACTGTAATATCCACAATCTCCCCCACTCTAATATCCACAATCTTTCCCACTGCTGTAACATCCACGTCATCTCCCCCACTGTAATATCCACATCATCTCCCCCACTGTAACATCTCCCCCACTGTAATATCCACAATCTCTCCCCCACTGTAATATCCACAATCTCCCCCCCACTGTAATATCCACAATCTCCCCCACTGTAATATCCACAATCTCCCCCACTGTAATAATATCCAAATCTCCCCCACTGTAATATCCATAATCTCCCCCACTGTAATATCCACAATCTCCCCACTGTAATATCCACAATCTCCCCCACTGTAATATCCACAATCTCCCCCACTGTAATATCCACAATCTCCCCCACTGCTGTAATATCCCCGTCATCTCCCCCACTGTAATATCCATAATCTCCCTCACTGTAATATCCACAATCTCCCCACTGTAATATCCACAATATCCCCCACTGTAATATCCACAATATCCCCCACTGTAATATCCACAATCTCCCCCACTGTAATATCCACAATCTCCCCCACTGTAATAATATCCAAATCTCCCCCACTGTAATATCCATAATCTCCCCCACTGTAATATCCACAATCTCCCCACTGTAATATCCACAATCTCCCCCACTGTAATATCCACAATCTCCCCCACTGTAATATCCACAATCTCCCCCACTGCTGTAATATCCACAATCTCCCCCACTGCTGTAATATCCACAATCTCCCCCACTGCTGTAATATCCACAATCTCCCCACTGTAATATCCACAATCTCCCCCACTGTAATATCCACAATCTCCCCCACTGTAATATCCACAATCTCCCCCACTGCTGTAATACCCACAATCTCCCCACTGTAATATCCACAATCTCCCCACTGTAATATCCACAATCTCCCCCACTGTAATATCCACAATCTCCCCCACTGTAATATCCACAATCTCCCCCACTGCTGTAATATCCACAATCTCCCCCACTGTAATATCCACAATCTCCCCCACTGTAATATCCACAATCTCCCCACTGTAATATCCACAGTCTCCCCCACTGCTGTAATATCCACAATCTCCCCACTGTAATATCCACAATCTCCCCACTGTAATATCCACAATCTCCCCCACTGTAATAATATCCACAATTTCCCCCACTGTAATATCCACACTCTCCCCCACTGCTGTAATATCCACAATCTCCCCACTGTAATATCCACAATTTCCCCCACTGTAATATCCACAATCTCCCCCACTGCTGTAATACCCACAATCTCCCCCACTGCCTTAATATCCACAATCTCCCCACTGTAATATCCAAATCTCCCCCACTGTAATATCCACAATCTCCCCACTGTAATATCCACAATCTCCCCCACTGCTGTAATATCCTCAATCTCCCCCACTGCTGTAGTATCCACAATCTCCCCCACTATAATATCCACGTCATCTCCCCCACTGTAATATCCACAATCTCCCCCACTCTAATATCCACAATCTTTCCCACTGCTGTAACATCCACGTAATCTCCCCCACTGTAATATCCACATCATCTCCCCCACTGTAACATCTCCCCCACTGTAATATCCACAATCTCTCCCCCACTGTAATATCCACAATCTCCCCCCCACTGTAATATCCACAATCTCCCCCACTGTAATATCCACAATCTCCCCCACTGTAATAATATCCAAATCTCCCCCACTGTAATATCCATAATCTACCCCACTGTAATATCCACAATCTCCCCACTGTAATATCCACAATCTCCCCCACTGTAATATCCACAATCTCCCCCACTGCTGTAATATCCACAATCTCCCCCACTGTAATATCCACAATCTCCCCCACTGTAATATCCACAATCTCCCCACTGTAATATCCACAATCTCCCCCACTGCTGTAATATCCACAATCTCCCCACTGTAATATCCACAATCTCCCCACTGTAATATCCACAATCTCCCCCACTGTAATAATATCCACAATTTCCCCCACTGTAATATCCACACTCTCCCCCACTGCTGTAATATCCACAATCTCCCCACTGTAATATCCACAATTTCCCCCACTGTAATATCCACAATCTCCCCCACTGCTGTAATACCCACAATCTCCCCCACTGCCTTAATATCCACAATCTCCCCACTGTAATATCCAAATCTCCCCACTGTAATATCCACAATCTCCCCACTGTAATATCCACAATCTCCCCCACTGCTGTAATATCCTCAATCTCCCCCACTGCTGTAATATCCACAATCTCCCCCACTATAATATCCACGTCATCTCCCCCACTGTAATATCCACAATCTCCCCCACTCTAATATCCACAATCTTTCCCACTGCTGTAACATCCACGTCATCTCCCCCACTGTAATATCCACATCATCTCCCCCACTGTAACATCTCCCCCACTGTAATATCCACAATCTCTCCCCCACTGTAATATCCACAATCTCCCCCCCACTGTAATATCCACAATCTCCCCCACTGTAATATCCACAATCTCCCCCACTGTAATAATATCCAAATCTCCCCCACTGTAATATCCATAATCTCCCCCACTGTAATATCCACAATCTCCCCACTGTAATATCCACAATCTCCCCCACTGTAATATCCACAATCTCCCCCACTGTAATATCCACAATCTCCCCCACTGCTGTAATATCCCCGTCATCTCCCCCACTGTAATATCCATAATCTCCCTCACTGTAATATCCACAATCTCCCCACTGTAATATCCACAATATCCCCCACTGTAATATCCACAATATCCCCCACTGTAATATCCACAATCTCCCCCACTGTAATATCCACAATCTCCCCCACTGTAATAATATCCAAATCTCCCCCACTGTAATATCCATAATCTCCCCCACTGTAATATCCACAATCTCCCCACTGTAATATCCACAATCTCCCCCACTGTAATATCCACAATCTCCCCCACTGTAATATCCACAATCTCCCCCACTGCTGTAATATCCACAATCTCCCCCACTGCTGTAATATCCACAATCTCCCCCACTGCTGTAATATCCACAATCTCCCCACTGTAATATCCACAATCTCCCCCACTGTAATATCCACAATCTCCCCCACTGTAATATCCACAATCTCCCCCACTGCTGTAATACCCACAATCTCCCCACTGTAATATCCACAATCTCCCCACTGTAATATCCACAATCCCCCCCACTGTAATATCCACAATCTCCCCCACTGTAATATCCACAATCTCCCCCACTGCTGTAATATCCACAATCTCCCCCACTGTAATATCCACAATCTCCCCCACTGTAATATCCACAATCTCCCCACTGTAATATCCACAGTCTCCCCCACTGCTGTAATATCCACAATCTCCCCACTGTAATATCCACAATCTCCCCACTGTAATATCCACAATCTCCCCCACTGTAATAATATCCACAATTTCCCCCACTGTAATATCCACACTCTCCCCCACTGCTGTAATATCCACAATCTCCCCACTGTAATATCCACAATTTCCCCCACTGTAATATCCACAATCTCCCCCACTGCTGTAATACCCACAATCTCCCCCACTGCCTTAATATCCACAATCTCCCCACTGTAATATCCAAATCTCCCCCACTGTAATATCCACAATCTCCCCACTGTAATATCCACAATCTCCCCCACTGCTGTAATATCCTCAATCTCCCCCACTGCTGTAGTATCCACAATCTCCCCCACTATAATATCCACGTCATCTCCCCCACTGTAATATCCACAATCTCCCCCACTCTAATATCCACAATCTTTCCCACTGCTGTAACATCCACGTAATCTCCCCCACTGTAATATCCACATCATCTCCCCCACTGTAACATCTCCCCCACTGTAATATCCACAATCTCTCCCCCACTGTAATATCCACAATCTCCCCCCCACTGTAATATCCACAATCTCCCCCACTGTAATATCCACAATCTCCCCCACTGTAATAATATCCAAATCTCCCCCACTGTAATATCCATAATCTACCCCACTGTAATATCCACAATCTCCCCACTGTAATATCCACAATCTCCCCCACTGTAATATCCACAATCTCCCCCACTGCTGTAATATCCACAATCTCCCCCACTGTAATATCCACAATCTCCCCCACTGTAATATCCACAATCTCCCCACTGTAATATCCACAATCTCCCCCACTGCTGTAATATCCACAATCTCCCCACTGTAATATCCACAATCTCCCCACTGTAATATCCACAATCTCCCCCACTGTAATAATATCCACAATTTCCCCCACTGTAATATCCACACTCTCCCCCACTGCTGTAATATCCACAATCTCCCCACTGTAATATCCACAATTTCCCCCACTGTAATATCCACAATCTCCCCCACTGCTGTAATACCCACAATCTCCCCCACTGCCTTAATATCCACAATCTCCCCACTGTAATATCCAAATCTCCCCACTGTAATATCCACAATCTCCCCACTGTAATATCCACAATCTCCCCCACTGCTGTAATATCCTCAATCTCCCCCACTGCTGTAATATCCACAATCTCCCCCACTATAATATCCACGTCATCTCCCCCACTGTAATATCCACAATCTCCCCCACTCTAATATCCACAATCTTTCCCACTGCTGTAACATCCACGTCATCTCCCCCACTGTAATATCCACATCATCTCCCCCACTGTAACATCTCCCCCACTGTAATATCCACAATCTCTCCCCCACTGTAATATCCACAATCTCCCCCCCACTGTAATATCCACAATCTCCCCCACTGTAATATCCACAATCTCCCCCACTGTAATAATATCCAAATCTCCCCCACTGTAATATCCATAATCTCCCCCACTGTAATATCCACAATCTCCCCACTGTAATATCCACAATCTCCCCCACTGTAATATCCACAATCTCCCCCACTGCTGTAATATCCACAATCTCCCCCACTGCTGTAATATCCACAATCTCCCCACTGTAATATCCACAATCTCCCCCACTGTAATATCCACAATCTCCCCCACTGTAATATCCACAATCTCCCCACTGTAATATCCACAATCTCCCCCACTGCTGTAATATCCACAATCTCCCCACTGTAATATCCACAATCTCCCCACTGTAATATCCACAATCTCCCCCACTGTAATAATATCCACAATTTCCCCCACTGTAATATCCACACTCTCCCCCACTGCTGTAATATCCCCAATCTCCCCACTGTAATATCCACAATTTTCCCCACTGTAATATCCACAATCTCCCCCACTGCTGTAATACCCACAATCTCCCCTACTGCCTTAATATCCACAATCTCCCCACTGTAATATCCAAATCTCCCCCACTGTAATATCCACAATCTCCCCACTGTAATATCCACAATCTCCCCCACTGCTGTAATATCCTCAATCTCCCCCACTGCTGTAATATCCACAATCTCCCCCACTATAATATCCACGTCATCTCCCCCACTGTAATATCCACAATCTCCCCCACTCTAATATCCACAATCTTTCCCACTGCTGTAACATCCACGTCATCTCCCCCACTGTAATATCCACATCATCTCCCCCACTGTAACATCTCCCCCACTGTAATATCCACAATCTCTCCCCCACTGTAATATCCACAATCTCCCCCCCACTGTAATATCCACAATCTACCCCACTGCTGTAATATCCAGGTCATCTCCCCCACTGTAATATCCACGTCATTTCCCCCACTGTAATATCCACAATCTCCCCACTGTAATATCCATGTCATCTCCCCCACTGTAATGTCCACAATCTCCCCCACTTCTGGAATAACCACGTCATCTCTCCACCGTAATATCCTCATCATCTCCCCAATGTAATATTCATGTCATCTCCCCCACTGCAATATCCACGTCATCTCCCCCACTGTAATATCCACAATCTCCCCACTGTAATATCCACAATCTCCCCCACTATAATAATATCCACAATTTCCCCCACTGTAATATCCATACTCTACCCCACTACTGTAATATCCACAATCTCCCCACTGTAATATCCACAATCTCCCCACTGTAATATCCACAATTTCCCCCACTGTAATATCCACAATCTCCCCCACTGCTGTAATACCCACAATCTCCCCACTGTAATATCCACAATCTCCCCCACTGCTGTAATATTCACAATCTCCCCCACTGTAATATCCACAATCTCCCCCACTGTAATATCCACAATCTCCCCCACTGCTGTAATATCCACGTCATCTCCCCCACTGTAATATCCATAATCTCCCCCACTGTAATATCCACAATCTCCCCACTGTAATATCCACAATATCCCCCACTGTAATATCCACAATATCCCCCACTGTAATATCCACAATCTCCCCCACTGTAATATCCACAATCTCCCCCACTGTAATAATATCCAAATCTCCCCACTGTAATATCCATAATCTCCCCACTGTAATATCCACAATCTCCCCCACTGTAATATCCACAATCTCCCCCACTGCTGTAATATCCACAATCTCCCCCACTGCTGTAATATCCACAATCTCCCCACTGTAATATCCACAATCTCCCCCACTGTAATATCCACAATCTCCCCCACTGTAATATCCACAATCTCCCCCACTGCTGTAATACCCACAATCTCCCCACTGTAATATCCACAATATCCCCCACTGCTGTAATATCCACAATCTCCCCCACTGTAATATCCACAATCTCCCCCACTGTAATATCCACAATCTCCCCACTGTAATATCCACAATCTCCCCCACTGCTGTAATATCCACAATCTCCCCACTGTAATATTCACAATCTCCCCACTGTAATATCCACAATCTCCCCCACTGTAATAATATCCACAATCTCCCCCACTGTAATATCCACAATCTCCCCACTGTAATATTCACAATCTCCCCCACTGCTGTAATACCCACAATCTCCCCACGTAATATCCACAATCTCCCCCACTGTAATATCCACAATCTCCCCCACTGCTGTAATATCCACGTCATCTCCCCCACTGTAATATCCATAATCTCCCCCACTGTAATATCCACAATCTCCCCACTGTAATATCCACAATATCCCACACTGTAATGTCACGGAGCGTCCCACACTCCGCTTGAGTGCTTCCGTCATATACCGCTTCCTAAGTTCTGGAACGCGAGTCCAATGGATCTGGCTATAGGAACCCCAAGAACTAGACAACACCAGTCTTGGAGTACATCAGAACTAACTTTTTATTTGAGATCTCACACACATTTATACACCAGGATGACTCAAAGCTAACCTAATTAACATGAGCTAATTTACTACAAAATGTACCCAGACCAGATGACAGACTTGTGGGCACCGAGCTTCATACATTAATATAAACACAATAGCTGGAGCTAATTACAATTAACAATACAAACAACAATCTACCCCCTCCTCAGCCTAGACCATTCGTCTCCTAGCCAGGGCTGGTGGCTAATGTGATCAGCTCTCTCAATTAACATAAACACAGGTTGATGAAATTGATGACACCAGCATCTCCTCACAAGATGTGTCCCAACATAATGAATCAGTCTTATCAGCAGGGGGCTGCTGGAGGAATCCCCCCTCCCTCTTCAGGGACACAAATCTACAGTAAGGAGTCCCCAACAGAATTAAACAACATACAATATATACATATATACACGACTGAGTCCGATTAGTACAGTTCAGCCTGGATTTCTCATTCACTTCACAAAGAGTATTGTTCCATTGAAAATCCAGGGCCCATAATCAAAAGGCAACAGGCTTGCATACAGTCCTCTCCAACAGCCTCTGTTCTGGCTAGGTCTGTCACATTTCTCCCCTTTCGGCAGGAGACTAACACAGGAGGAGACCCCAGACGGGTTGACTCCGAAGTTAGTCCATAGTTCCAGTCCTCTACTGCCTGTACCCACACAGTACCCCAAACAAATTATTCCAAACAGAGTATTACTCACCCAGCCATCCTCTGCCTCTCTCAGAGAACATATCTGCTGTTGGGGAGAGGCCCGGACTGGCCCTTCTCCCTGGAATCCTTTCTGCCGCTGGAGAGAAGACAGGGGACTGGGCTCACTCCATCCTGCTGTTGGGGATCTGGGCCGACTGCCCAGTATCCCTGGGGTATACAGGTGGGGACTGAAGCCCCCTCAACGGACACCAGATCAAGCTGCAGTTGTGAGGTGATGACTGCATTCTCTCCTTGGATCCTGATCTGCAGCTCGCGATAGACTGCCACCTCCTCACCTTGGGCCTCCACAATTGCTGCAGGTGTGGGGCAGAGGTCTTGAACCCTCTGTCCGGTTGCCAGCACTTCTGCTGGGGGTTTGCCAGGTGGTTCCTCCTCTACAGAAACGTCTATTAAATCCCCAGTCTCTGGAAGTGGTAAAAGTGTGGGGCAGAGGTCTTGGACCCTCTGTTCAGTTACCAGATCTTCAGCTGGAGAAGTTTGTTTTAACTCCATAGATGCTGCTGGCAGAAAATCACATGTCCCTGTCAGTGTTGTGGGAGAAAGGCCGACTACCTCTTCTCTCAAGAAGGCCGAAGCCACTGTTGGTGCTGGGCAGAGCACAGTGAACTTTGGCCCTGATAGAAGCTCTTCTGCTGGAGGCTCATCAGGTTGTTCTTCCTCAGCAGAAAAGTCTATCAAGTCCCATGTCTCTGCAACTGATGTCTGGGGATAGAGGTTCACCATCTCCTGTCCATGGAACCCAGAAGATGCTATCATTTCTGGGCAGAGGTTAGCAGAGCTCTGCTCTGTTGTCAGCACTTCAGGTTTGGGGACGGCAATCTCCGGGTTTTCCACTGCCGATTCTCTGGCATGCTGCTGAACTTGTTCTAGCAGTTTCCTGTATACCCTTTCCAGATGCTGTTCTTTCCTTAGCAAATGGTCCAGATCAGGTTTGAGCTCTGAGACCCCTGCAAGACCGAGCATAGACTCTCTATATTCTCTCAGGTCCTCAAGGTCAGGTTCCCCTTCATCGCCAAACATAAAAAGATCTGTAAGGTTCTCCCTCAGCAATCCAGGGCCGCCAAAGTCATATCCCTCTGGAGAGCATTCTGTCGTCTCCCCTAAATATCCCTCCTTTGCGTGCCATTGCAGAGCCCGATAACGATTGTCCAGCTCTATCTCCTGCTGGACCAACCTGTCCAACTCAGTCACCCATTGCTCCTGGTGCTGCTCTCCCAGGAATGACATCCGCAATGCCCGTTGGTCACTGGCCCGTTGCTCTTGGGTCGGAAAGCACTTGCCCTGTTTTATACCAGCGAGACGGAGGGCTGCAATCCAGAGCTCCACCCGAATTTGCTGCCTAAGCTCCAGGTATTCATCCTCAGACACAGTCCTGGTGTATGTTGAAAGGATGATCCGCAGCAGCCCCGGGAATTCTGATGCCAGGTCCATATCTCCGCTGGGGTGACTGAAGTCTGCTATCCTGATCTTGGATCCAGGTGGAGGTTTAAATTTCCCAGACTGCAGGAAGCTTTCCCGCTGCTTGCCACCAATGTCACGGAACGTCCCACACTCCGCTTGAGTGCTTCCGTCATATACCGCTTCCTAAGTTCTGGAACACGAGTCCAATGAATCTGGCTATAGGAACCCCAAGAACTAGACAACACCAGTCTTGGAGTACATCAGAACTAACTTTTTATTTGAGATCTCACACACATTTATACACCAGGATGACTCAAAGCTAACCTAATTAACATGAGCTAATTTACTACAAAATGTACCCAGACCAGATGACAGACTTGTGGGCACCGAGCTTCACACATTAATATAAACACAATAGCTGGAGCTAATTACAATTAACAATACAAACAACAATCTACCCCCTCCTCAGCCTAGACCATTCGTCTCCTAGCCAGGGCTGGTGGATAATGTGATCAGCTCTCTCAATTAACATAAACACAGGTTGATGAAATTGATGACACCAGCATCTCCTCACAAGATGTGTCCCAACAGAATGAATCAGTCTTATCAGCAGGGGGCTGCTGGAGGAATCTCCCCTCCCTCTTCAGGGACACAAATCTACAGTAAGGAGTCCCCAACAGAATCAAACAACATACAATATATACATATATACACGACTGAGTCCGATTAGTACAGTTCAGCCGGGATTTCTCATTCACTTCACAAAGAGTATTGTTCCATTGAAAATCCAGGGCCCATAATCAAAAGGCAACAGGCTTGCATACAGTCCTCTCCAACAGCCTCTGTTCTGGCTAGGTCTGTCACATGTAATATCCACAATCTCCCCCACTGTAATAATATCCAAATCTCCCCCACTGTAATATCCATAATCTCCCCCACAGTAATATCCACAATCTCCCCCACTGTAATATCCACAATCTCCCCCACTGTAATATCCACAATCTCCCCCACTGCTGTAATATCCACAATCTCCCCCACTGCTGTAATATCCACAATCTCCCCACTGTAATATCCACAATCTCCCCACTGTAATATCCACAATCTCCCCCACTGTAATATCCACAATCTCCCCACTGTAATATCCACAATCTCCCCCACTGCTGTAATATCCACAATCTCCCCCACTGTAATATCCACAATCTCCCCCACTGCTGTAATATCCACAATCTCCCCCACTGTAATATCCACAATCTCCCCCACTGCTGTAATATCCACAATCTCCCCCACTGCTGTAATATCCACAATCTCCCCACTGTAATATCCACAATCTCCCCACTGTAATATCCACAATCTCCCCCACTGTAATATCCACAATCTCCCCCACTGTAATATCCACAATCTCCCCACTGTAATATCCACAATCTCCCCCACTGTAATATCCACAATCTCCCCACTGTAATATCCACAATCTCCCCCACTGCTGTAATATCCACAATCTCCCCACTGTAATATCCACAATCTCCCCACTGTAATATCCACAATCTCCCCCACTGTAATAATATCCACAATCTCCCCCACTGTAATATCCACAATCTCCCCACTGTAATATTCACAATCTCCCCCACTGCTGTAATATCCACGTCATCTCCCCCACTGTAATATCCATAATCTCCCCCACTGTAATATCCACAATCTCACCACTGTAATATCCACAATCTCCACCACTGTAATACCCACAATCTCCCCACTGTAATATCCACAATCTCCCCCACTGCTGTAATATCCACATCATCTCCCCCACTGTAATATCCATAATCTCCCCCACTGTAATATCCACAATCTCCCCACTGTAATATCCACAATATCCCACACTGTAATATCCACAATCTCCCCCACTGTAATAATATCCAAATCTCCCCCACTGTAATATCCATAATCTCCCCCACTGTAATATCTACAATCTCCCCACTGTAATATCCACAATCTCCCCTACTGTAATATCCACAATCTCCCCCACTGTAATATCCACAATCTCCCCCACTGCTGTAATATCCACAATCTCCCCCACTGTAATATCCACAATCTCCCCCACTGCTGTAATATCCACAATCTCCCCCACTGCTGTAATATCCACAATCTCCGCCACTCTAATATCCACAATCTTTCCCACTGCTGTAATATCCACGTCATCTCCCCCACTGTAATATCCACATCATCTCTCCCACTGTAACATCTCCCCCACTGTAATATCCACAATCTCTCCCCCACTGTAATATCCACAATCTCCCCCCCCCCACTGTAATATGCACAATCTACCCCACTGCTGTAATATCCAGGTCATCTCCCCCACTGTAATATCCACGTCATCTCCCCCACTGTAATATCCACAATCTCCCCACTGTAATATCCATGTCATCTCCCCCACTGTAATATCCACAATCTCCCCCACTTCTGGAATATCCACATCATCTCCCTACTGTAATATCCTCATCATCTCCCCCACTGTAATATCCATGTCATCTCCCCCACTGCAATATCCACGTCATCTCCCCCACTGTAATATCCACAATCTCCCCACTGTAATATCCACAATCTCCCCACTGTAATATCCACAATCTCCCCACTGTAATATCCACAATCTCCCCACTGTAATATCCATGTCATCTCCCCCACTGCAATATCCACGTCATCTCCCCCACTGTAATATCCACAATCTCCCCACTGTAATATCCACAATCTCCCCCACTGCTGTAATATCCACAATCTCCCCCACTGTAATATCCACAATCACCCCCACTGTAATATCCACAATCTCCCTACTGTAATATCCACAATCTCCCCACTGTAATATCCACAATATCCCCCACTGAAATATCCACAATCTCCCCCACTGTAATAATATCCACAATCTCCCCCACTGTAATATCCACAATCTCCCCACTGTAATATCCAAAATCTCCCCACTGTAATATCAACAATCTCCCCCACTGTAATATCCACAATCTCCCCCACTGTAATATTCACAATCTCCCCCACTGTAATATCCACAATCTCCCCACTGTAAAATCCACAATCTCCCCACTGTAAAATCCACAATCTCCCCACTGTAATATCCACAATCTCCCCCACTGTAATATTCACAATCTCCCCCACTGCTGTAATACCCACAATCTCCCCACTGTAATATCCACAATCTCCCTCACTGTAATATCCACAATCTCCCCACTGTAAAATCCACAATCTCCCCACTGTAATATCCACAATCTCCCCCACTGTAATATCCACAATCTCCCCCACTGCTGTAATATCCACAATCTCCGCCACTCTAATATCCACAATCTTTCCCACTGCTGTAATATCCACGTCATCTCCCCCACTGTAATATCCACATCATCTCCCCCACTGTAACATCTCCCCCACTGTAATATCCACAATCTCTCCCCCACTGTAATATCCACAATCTCCCCCCCACTGTAATATCCACAATCCACCCCACTGCTGTAATATCCAGGTCATCTCCCCCACTGTAATGTCCACAATCTCCCCCACTGTAATATCCATGTCATCTCCCCCACTGTAATATCCACAATCTCCCCCACTTCTGGAATATCCACATCATCTCCCTACTGTAATATCCTCATCATCTCCCCCACTGTAATATCCATGTCATCTCCCCCACTCCAATATCCACGTCATCTCCCCCACTGTAATATCCACAATCTCCCCACTGTAATATCCACAATCTCCCCCACTGCTGTAATATCCACAATCTCCCCCACTGCTGTAATATCCACAATCTCCCCACTGTAATATCCACAATCTCCCCACTGTAATATCCACAATCTCCCCCACTGTAATATCCACAATCTCCCCCACTGCTGTAATACCCACAATCTCCCCACTGTAATATCCACAATCTCCCCCACTGCTGTAATATCCACAATCTCCCCCACTGTAATATCCACAATCTCCCCCACTGTAATATCCACAATCTCCCCACTGTAATATCCACAATATCCCCCACTGAAATATCCAGAATCTCCCCCACTGTAATAATATTCAAATCTCCCCCACTGTAATATCCATAATCTCCCCCACTGTAATATCCACAATCTCCCCACTGTAATATCCAAAATCTTCTCCACTGTAATATCCACAATCTCCCCCACTGTAATATCCACAATCTCCCCCACTGTAATATCCACAATCTCCCCACTGTAATATCCACAATCTCCCCCACTGTAATATTCACAATCTCCCCCACTGCTGTAATACCCACAATCTCCCCACTGTAATATCCACAATCTCCCCCACTGTAATATCCACAATCTCCCCCACTGCTGTAATATCTACAATCTCCCCCACTGTAATATCCACAATCTCCCCCACTGCTGTAATATCCACGTCATCTCCCCCACTGTAATATCCATGTCATCTCCCCCACTGTAATATCCACATCATCTCCCCACTTTAATATCCACAATATCCCCCACTGTAATATCCACAATCTCCCCCACTGTAATAATATCCAAATCTCCCCCACTGTAATATCCATAATCTCCCCCACTGTAATATCCACAATCTCCCCACTGTAATATCCACAATCTACCCCACTGCAATATCCACGTCATCTCCCCCACTGTAATATCCACAATCTCCCCACTGTAATATCCACGATCTCCCCCACTGCTGTAATATCCACAATCTCCCCACTGTAATATCCACAATCTCCCCACTGTAATATCCACAATCTCCCCCACTGTAATATACACAATCTCCCCCACTGCTGTAATACCCACAATCTCCCCACTGTAATATCCACAATCTCCCCCACTGCTGTAATATCCACAATCTCCCCCACTGTAATATCCACAATCTCCCCACTGTAATATCCACAATATCCCCCACTGAAATATCCACAATCTCCCCCACTGTAATAATATCCAAATCTCCCCCACTATAATATCCATAATCTCCCCCACTGTAATATCCACAATCTCCCCACTGTAATATCCAAAATCTTCCCCACTGTAATATCAACAATCTCCCCCACTGTAATATCCACAATCTCCCCCACTGTAATATTCACAATCTCCCCCACTGCTGTAATACCCACAATCTCCCCACTGTAATATCCACAATCTCCCCCACTGTAATATCCACAATCTCCCCCACTGCTGTAATACCCACAATCTCCCCACTGTAATATCCACAATCTCCCCCACTGCTGTAATATCCGCAATCTCCCCCACTGTAATATCCACAATCTCCCCCACTGTAATATCCACAATCTCCCCACTGTAATATCCACAATATCCCCCACTGAAATATCCACAATCTCCCCCACTGTAATAATATCCAAATCTCCCCCACTGTAATATCCATAATCTCCCCCACTGTAATATCCACAATCTCCCCACTGTAATATCCAAAATCTTCTCCACTGTAATATCCACAATCTCCCCCACTGTAATATCCACAATCTCCCCCACTGTAATATCCACAATCTCCCCACTGTAAAATCCACAATCTCCCCACTGTAATATCCACAATCTCCCCCACTGTAATATTCACAATCTCCCCCACTGCTGTAATACCCACAATCTCCCCACTGTAATATCCACAATCTCCCCCACTGTAATATCCACAATCTCCCCCACTGCTGTAATATCTACAATCTCCCCCACTGTAATATCCACAATCTCCCCCACTGCTGTAATATCCACGTCATCTCCCCCACTGTAATATCCACGTCATCTCCCCCACTGTAATATCCACATCATCTCCCCACTTTAATATCCACAATATCCCCCACTGTAATATCCACAATCTCCCCCACTGTAATAATATCCAAATCTCCCCCACTGTAATATCCATAATCTCCCCCACTGTAATATCCACAATCTCCCCACTGTAATATCCACAATCTACCCCACTGTAATATCCATGTCATCTCCCCCACTGCAATATCCACGTCATCTCCCCCACTGCTGTAATACACACAATCTCCCCCACTGCTGTAATACCCACAATCTCCCCACTGTAATATCCACAATCTCCCCCACTGTAATATCCACAATCTCCCCCACTGTAATATCCACAATCTCCCCACTGTAATATCCACAATATCCCCCACTGAAATATCCACAATCTCCCCCACTGTAATAATATCCAAATCTCCCCCACTGTAATATCCACAATCTCCCCCACTCTAATATCCACAATCTCCCCACTGTAATATCCAAAATCTTCTCCACTGTAATATCCACAATCTCCCCCACTGTAATATCCACAATCTCCCCCACTGTAATATTCACAATCTCCCCCATTGCTGTAATACCCACAATCTCCCCACTGTAATATCCACAATCTCCCCCACTGTAATATCCACAATCTCCCCCACTGCTGTAATATCTACAATCTCCCCGACTGTAATATCCACAATCTCCCCCACTGCTGTAATATCCACAATCTCCCCCACTGTAATATCCATGTCATCTCCCCCAGTGTAATATCCACGTCATCTCCCCACTTTAATATCCACAATATCCCCCAGTGTAATATCCACAATCTCCCCCACTGTAATAATATCCAAATCTCCCCCACTGTAATATCCACAATCTACCCCACTGTAATAATATCCAAATCTCCCCCACTGCTGTAATATCCACAATCTCCCCCACTGCTGTAATATCCACGTTATCTCCCACACTATAATATCCACGTCATCTCCCCCACTGTATTATCCACAATCTCCCCCACTGTAATATCCACAATCTCTCCCACTACTGTAATATCCACGTCATCTCCCCACTATAATATCCACGTGTAGCGCTGGTAGATTTAAATCTACCGCTGATAGGTAAATCTAGTGGGTCACTTATTATAGGAAGTTATATTTGCCTCTGTTCCAGCCTGGCTGATGTTGCGTGTAGTTCCACACTATGCCGGTGGGTGTCGTTGTCGCCATGGGCCAGTGTTGGAAAAGCAACGTGTTGAAGCGTATGAGTGCTCCTCTGTCCCGGAGATAACTTGGTGGAGGTGGTCCTCCGAGTTGCATTCTGGGAGAGGGTATTTATGGGACAGACGCCATGTTCTGGGGTTCGTTTTCAACCACCTGCTGGCCTTCCTGGCCGACAGGTATGTGTTAAGAGAACCACCTCGTGGTCCTGCCTTCCGGAGGCCCACGTCGCTCCGGCATGTGGGTGGGCCCAGAAGCCTGTCTGGGGCCTACCACAGCAGCAGAGGAATGGTCCTGAGCTTTCTATCCTGAGTGAAGAAGCTGGACAACCGAGAAGATCCCAGGGGAGGACCCGTCATGGAAGGATCATGCGGAGTGCTGGTCTGGAGAGGGGCCTGGTGACTCAGTTGGAGAACGTATCCCGAAGTAGTCTTACTGCATAGTACTGCCGGGTTGGCTAAAAGGTTCAAGTACTGTGTCTGACATTCATCGCAAACCATTACATCCTGTGGCAGAGGATCGTACGGGTTTTATTTCAAACAAGTCTGTGGCAGAGACTTTTGTTCGTGCTACGTACTGGTTGCTACGTGCTACGTACTGGTCGTCATCTCCCCCACTGTAATATCCACAATCTCCCATACTGTAATATCCATGTCATCTCCCCACTGTAATATCCACAATCTCCCCCACTTCTGGAATATCCACGTCATCTCCCCACTGTAATATCCTCATCATCTCCCCCACTGTAATTTCCATGTCATCTCCCCCACTGCAATATCCACGTCATCTCCCCCACTGCAATATCCACAATCTCCCCCACTGCTGGAATATCCACGTCATCTCTCCACTGTAATATCCTCATCATCTCCCCCACTGTAATATCCACGTCATCTCCCCCACTGTAATATCCACAATCTCCCCACTGTAATATCCACAATCACCCCCACTGTAATAATATCCACAATTTCCCCCACTGTAATATCTACACTCTCCCCCACTCAGGGGCGGATCCAGGGGGGGCAACGGGGCAATTGCCCCCTCCGAGAAATGCAGGTGAGTGACTGTCACTGTGAGAGAGCCGCCGGGCGGCTCCGTGAGTTAAAGAGCTGCCGGGCGGCTCCGTGAGTGAGAGAGAGAGAGTAAAAGAGCCGCCGGGCGGCTTCGTGAATAAAAGAGCCGCTGGGCGGCTCCGTGAGAGAGAGAGAACCGCTGGGCGGCTGCGTGAGAGAGCTGCTGGGCGGCTGTGTGAGTAAAAGAGCCGCTGGGCAGCTCCGTGAGAGAGAGAGAGCCGCTGGGCGGCTCTGTGAGTAAAAGAGCCGCCGGGTGGCTCCGTGAGTAAAAGAGCCGCTGGGCGGCTCCGTGAGTAAAAGAGCCGCCGGGCGGCTCCATAGGTGAGAGAGCCGCCGCTCGATGTGTTTGTGAGCGGCTGCTGGCCAATCAGGGAGCAGGCGGGCAGGGGAGCAGAGAGATGACATAATCTCTCACGCCCGGCGCCCGCCCTGCATCCCTGCAGTTCCCCCCACCATGCAGGCAGCTGCAGCAGCAGAGAGATTACATCATCTCTCTGCTGCCTGTTTCTGGGACACAAGAGACCACCTTAGCAGGTGGCAAGTGACAATCTGCATCTGGTGACAGGCGACATGGCAAGTGACAATCCGCAACATGTGGCAGGCGACGTGGCAAGTGACATGGCAAGTGACGATCCGCAACGTGGCAGGCGACATGGCAAGTGTCAATCTGCATCTGGTGACAGGCGACGTGGCAAGTGACAATCCGCAACATGTGGCAGGCGACGTGGCAAGTGACAATCTGCATCTGGTGACAGGCGACGTGGCAAGTGACAATCCGCAACATGTGGCAGGCGACGTGGCAAGTGACAATCTGCATCTGGTGACAGGTGACATGGCAAGTGACAATCCGCAACATGTGGCAGGCGATGTGGCAAGTGACATGGCAAGTGACAATCAGCAACGTGGCAGGCGACGTGGCAAGTGACAATCTGCATCTGGTGACAGGCGACGTGGCAAGTGACAATCCGCAACATGTGGCAGGCGACGTGGCAAGTGACAATCTGCATCTGGTGACAGGCGACGTGGCAAGTGACAATCCGCAACATGTGGCAGGCGACGTGGCAAGTGACAATCTGCATCTGGTGACAGGCGACGTGGCAAGTGACAATCCGCAACATGTGGCAGGCGACGTGGCAAGTGACAATATGCATCTGGTGACAGGTGACATGGCAAGTGACACGCTCAGGGCTCCCACTGATTCTGCATGGTGAGTTAAACTATTTAATTTTTTATAACAAAGTAATAATAGTAATAATGCGCTTCAATCATCCTGACACCATAACAACCATGGTGCCATGATGATTGAAGCGCCAACACCAGCCATTTCCCCGATAGATGTACCCCAAAAAAATATATTTTCTGGCAGTGCCCCTCCCGAGACTAGACTCTGGATCTGCCCCTGCCCCCACTGCTGTAATATCCACAATCTCCCCCACTGTAATATCCACAATCTCCCCCACTGCTGTAATATCCACAATCTCCCCACTGTAATATCCACAATCTCCCCCACTGTAATAGCCACAATCTCCCCCACTGCTGAAATACCCACAATCTCCCCACTGTAATATCCACAATCTCCCCCACTGCTGTAATATCCACAATCTCCCCTACTGTAATATCCACAATCTCCCCCACTGTAATATCCACAATCTCCCCCACTGCTGTAATATCCACGTCATCTCCCCCACTGTAATATCCACAATCTCCCCCACTGTAATATCCACAATCTCCCCACTGTAATATCCGCAATATCCCCCACTGTAATATCCACAATCTCCCCCACTGAAATAATATCCAAATCTCCCCCACTGTAATATCCATAATCTCCCCCACTATAATATCCACAATCCCCCCACTGTAATATCCAAAATCTCCTCCACTGTAATATCCACAATCTCCCCCACTGTAATATCCACAATCTCCCCCACTGCTGTAATATCCACAACCTCCCCACTGTAATATCCACAATCTCCCCACTGTAATATCCACAATCTCCCCCACTGTAATATTCACAATCTCCCCCACTGCTGTAATACCCACAATCTCCACACTGTAATATCCACAATCTCCCCCACTGCTGTAATATCCACAATCTCCCACACTATAATATCCACATCATCTCCCCTACTGTAATATCCACAATCTCCCCCACTGTAATATCCACAATCACCCCCACTGCTGTATTATCCACGTCATCTCCCCCACTGTAATATCCACAATCTCCCCCACTGTAATATCCGCAATATCCCCCACTGTAATATCCACAATCTACCCCACTGTAATAATATCCAAATCTCCCCCACTGTAATATCCATAATCTCCCCCTCTGTAATATCGACAATCCCATCACTGTAATATCCAAAATCTCCTCCACTGTAATATCCACAATCTCCCCCACTGTAATATCCACAATCTCCCCCACTGCTGTAATATCCACAATCTCCCCACTGTAATATCCACAATCTCCCCCACTGTAATATCCACAATCTCCCCCACTGCTGTAATATCCACAATCTCCCCCACTGTAATATCAACAATTTCCCCCACTGTAATATCCACAATCTCCCCCACTGTAATATCCACAATCTCCCCAATGTAATATTCACAATATCCCCCACTGTAATATCCACAATCTCCCCCACTGTAACAATATCCAAATCTCCCCCACTGTAATATCCATAATCTCCCCCACTGTAATATCCACAATCTCCCCACTGTAATATCCACAATCTCCCCCACTGTAATATCCACAATCTCCCCCACTGCTGTAATATCCACAATCTCCCCCACTGTAATATCAACAATTTTCCCCACTGTAATATCCACAATCTCCCCCACTGCTCTAATATCCACGTCATCTCCCCCACTGTAATATCCACGTCATCTCCCCCACTGTAATATCCACAATCTCCCCAATGTAATATTCACAATATCCCCCACTGTAATATCCACAATCTCCCCCACTGTAACAATATCCAAATCTCCCCCACTGTAATATCCATAATCTCCCCCACTGTAATATCCACGTCATCTCCCCCACTGTAATATCCACAATCTCCCCAATGTAATATTCACAATATCCCCCACTGTAATATCCACAATCTCCCCCACTGTAACAATATCCAAATCTCCCCCACTGTAATATCCATAATCTCCCCCACTGTAATATCCACAATCTCCCCACTGTAATATCCACAATCTCCTCCACTGTAATATCCACAATCTCCCCCACTGTAATATCTTCAATCTCCCTCACTGCTGTAATATCCACAATCTCCCCCACTGCTGTAATATCCACGTCATCTCCCACACTATAATATCCACGTCATCTCCCCACTATAATATCCACGTGTAGCGCTGGTAGATTTTAATCTACTGCTGATAGGTAAATCTAGTGGGTCACTTATTATAGGAAGTTATATTTGCCTCTGTTCCAGCCTGGCTGATGTTGCGTGTAGTTCCACACTGTGCCGGTGGGTGTCGTTGTCGCCATGGGCCAGTGTTGGAAAAGAAACGTGTTGAAGTGTATGAGTGCTCCTCTGTCCCGGAGATAACTTGGTGGAGGTGGTCCTCCGAGTTGCATTCTGGGAGAGGGTATGTATGGGACAGACGCCATGTTCTGGGGTTCGTTTTCAACCACCTGATGGCCTTCCTGGCCGACAGATATGTGTTAAGAGTACCACCTCGTGGTCCTGCGTTACGGAGGCCCACGTCGCTCCGGCGTGTGGGTGGGCCCAGAAGCCTGTCTGGGGCCTACCACAGCAGCAGAGGAATGGTCCTGAGTTGTCTATCCTGAGTGAAGAAGCTGGACAACCGAGAAAATTCCAGGGGAGGACCCGTCATGGAAGGGTCATGCGGAGTGCTGGTCTGGAGAGGGGCCTGGTGACTCGGTTGGAGAATGTATCCTGAAGTATTATTACTGCATAGTACTGCCGGGTTGGCTTAAAGGTTCAAGTACTGTGTCTGACATTCATCGCAAACAATTACATCCTGTGGAAGAGGATCGTACGTATTTTATTTCAAACAAGTCTGGGGCAGAGACTTTTGTTCGTGCTACGTACTGGTTGCTAGACAAGTGAGAGAGGTCTATCCAGACGGACAAAGACTGAATCCCACAAGGGGAGCGCATTCAACTACAAGTGTTCAATTACTAAGAATGTTCTGAAGAATGCTAAGGAAAGGTATTTGCGCTTCCCCGCAGCTTTCTTTCTGCCTCTTTCCTGCTACTTCCTTTATTTGTTCATTAAAGCATTGGAAAACCTACTCAAGTGTTTGGTGCTTATATCGTCCAGAGGTAAACTCAACGGAACCCTAGACCCGGTGCCGGTGAAACAGAGGTATCGAGAGTGAAGGTAACAAGCCCGCTTTAAACCATCAGCTCCACCGAGAGTTAGTGCTACACACGTCATCTCCCCCACTGTAATATCCACGATCTCCCCACTGTAATATCCACAATCTCCCCCACTGTAATAATATCCAAATCTCCCCCACTGTAATAATATCCACAATCTCCCCCACTGTAATATCCATAATCTCCCCCACTGTAATATCCACAATCTCCCCCACTGTAATATCCACAATCTCCCCACTGTAATATCCACAATCTCCCCCACTGTAATATCCATAATCTCCCCCACTGCTATAATATCCACGTAATCTCCCCCACTGTAATACCCACGTCATCTCCCCCACTGTAATATCCACGTCATCTCCCCCACTGTAATATCCACATCATCTCCCCCACTGTAATATCCACATCATCTCCCCCACTGTAATATCCACAATCTCCCCTCTGTAATATCCAGAATCTACCCCACTGTAATATCCACAATCTCCCCACTTTAATATCCACAATCCCCCCCCCCCCCCGTAATAATATCCACAATCTCCCCCACTGTAATATCCACAATCTCCCCCACTGCTCTAATATCCACGTCATCTCAACCACTGTAATATCCACAATCTCCCCCACTGTAATATCCATAATCTCCCCACTGTAATATTCACAATCTCCCCCACTGCTGTAATATCCACGTCATCTCCCCCACTGTAATACCCACAATCTCCCCACTGTAATATCCACAATCTCCCCCACTTTAATAATATCCAAATCTCCCCCACTGTAATATCCACGATCTCCCCACTATAATATCCACAATCTCCCCCACTGTAATAATATCCACAATCTCCCCCACTGTAATATCCACAATCTCCCCCACTGTAATATCCACAATCTCCCCACTGTAATATCCACAATCTCCCCCACTGTAATATCCATAATCTCCCCCACTGCTATAATATCCACGTAATCTCCCCCACTGTAATATCCATGTCATCTCCCCCACTGTAATATCCACATCATCTCCCCCACTGCTGTAATATCCACGTCATCTCCCCCACTGTAATATCCACAATCTCCCCACTGTAATATCCACAATCTCCCCCAGTGTAATAATATCCACAATCTCCCCCACTGTAATATTCACAATCTCCCCCTCTGCTGTAATATCCACAATCTCCCCACTGTAATATCCACAATCTCCCCCACTGTAATATCCACAATCTTCCCCACTGCTGTAATATCCACGTCATCTCCCCCACTGTAATATCCATAATCTCATCCACTGTAATATCCACAATCTCCCCACTGTAATATCCACAATACCCCCCACTGTAATATTCACAATCTCCCCCACTGTAATAATATCCAAATCTCCCCCACTGTAATATCCACAATCTCCCCCACTGTAATATCCACAATCTCCCCCACTGCTGTAATATCCACAATCTCCCCCACTGCTGTAATATCCACAATCTCCCACACTATAATATCCACATCATCTCCCCCACTGTAATATCCACAATATCCCCCACTCTAATATCCACAATCTTTCCCACTTCTGTAATATCCACGTCATCTCCCCACTGTAATATCCACATCATCTCCCCCACTGTAACATCTCCCCCACTGTAACATCCACAATCTCTCCTCCACTGTAATATCCACAATCTCCCCTCCACTGTAATATCCACAATCTACCCCACTGCTGTAATATCCAGGTCATCTCCCCCACTGTAATATTAACGTCATCTCCCCCACTGTAATATCCACAATCTCCCCACTGAAATATCCATGTCATCTCCCCCACTGTAATATCCACAATCTCCCCCACTTCTGGAATATCCACGTCATCTCTCCACTGTAATATCCTCATCATCTCCCCCACTGTAATATCCATGTCATCTCCCCAACTGCAATATCCACGTCATCTCCCCCACTGTAATATCCACAATCTCCCAACTGTAATATCCACAATCTCCCCCACTGTAATAATATCCACAATTTCCCCCACTGTAATATCCACAATCTGCCCACTGTAATATCCACAATCTCCCCACTGTAATATCCACAATTTCCCCCACTGTAATATCCACAATCTCCCCCACTGCTGTAATACCCACAATCTCCCCACTGTAATATCCACAATCTCCCCCACTGCTGTAATATTCACAATCTCCCCCACTGTAATATCCACAATCTCCCCCACTGTAATATTCACAATCTCCCCCACTGCTGTAATATCCACGTCATCTCCCCCACTGTAATATCCACAATCTCCCCACTGTAATATCCACAATATCCCCCACTGTAATATCCACAATCTCCCCCACTGTAATATCCACAATCTCCCCCACTGTAATATCCACAATCTCCCCCACTGTAATAATATCCAAATCTCCCCCACTTTAAAATCCATAATCTCCCCCTCTGTAATATCCACAATCTCCCCACTGTAATATCCACAATCTCCCCCACTGTAATATCCACAATCTCCCCCACTGCTTTAATATCCACAATCTCCCCACTGTAATATCCACAATCTCCCCCACTGTAATATCCGCAATCTCCCCCACTGCTGTAATACCCACAATCTCCCCACTGTAATATCCACAATCTCCCCCACTGCTGTAATATCCACAATCTCCCCAACTGTAATATCCACAATCTCCCCCACTGTAATATCCACAATCTCCCCACTGTAATATCCACAATCTCCCCCACTGTAATAATATCCACAATCTCCCCCACTGTAATATCCACAATCTCCCCCACTGCTGTAATATCCACAATCTCCCCACTGTAATATCCACAATCTCCCCCACTGCTGTAATACCCACAATCTCCCCACTGTAATATCCACAATCTCCCCCACTGTAATATCCACAATCTCCCCCACTGCTGTAATATCCACGTCATCTCCCCCACTGTAATATCCATAATCTCCCCCACTGTAATATACACAATCTCCCCCACTGTAATATCCACAATATCCCACACTGTAATATCCACAATCTCCCCCACTGTAATAATATCCAAATCTCCCCCACTGTAATATCTACAATCTCCCCACTGTAATATCCATAATCTCCCCCACTGTAATATCCACAATCTCCCCCACTGCTGTAATATCCACAATCTCCCCCACTGCTGTAATATCCACAATCTCCCACACTATAATATCCACGTCATCTCCCCCACTGTAATATCCACAATCTCCGCCACTCTAATATCCACAATCTTTCCCACTGCTGTAATATCCACGTCATCTCCCCCACTGTAATATCCACAATCTCTCCCCCACTGTAATATCCACAATCTCCCCCCCCCCACTGTAATATCCACAATCTACCCCACTGCTGTAATATCCAGGTCATCTCCCCCACTGTAATATCCACGTCATCTCCCCCACTGTAATATCCACAATCTCCCCACTGTAATAACCATGTCATCTCCCCCACTGTAATATCCACAATCTCCCCCACTTCTGGAATATCCACATCATCTCCCTACTGTAATATCCTCATCATCTCCCCCACTGTAATATCCATGTCATCTCCCCCACTGCAATATCCACGTCATCTCCCCCACTGTAATATCCACAATCTCCCCACTGTAATATCCACAATCTCCCCCATTGCTGTAATACCCACAATCTCCCCACTGTAATATCTACAATCTCCCTCACTGCTGTAATATCCACAATCTCCCCCACTGTAATATCCACAATCTCCCCCACTGTAATATCCACAATCTCCCCACTGTAATATCCACAATATCCCCCACTGAAATATCCACAATCTCCCCCACTGTAATAATATCCAAATCTCCCCCACTGTAATATCCACAATCTCCCCACTGTAATATCCAAAATCTTCTCCACTGTAATATCCACAATCTCCCTCACTGTAATATCCACAATCTCCCCAACTGTAATATCCACAATCTCCCCACTGTAAAATCCACAATCTCCCCACTGTAATATCCACAATCTCCCCCACTGTAATATTCACAATCTCCCCCACTGCTGTAATACCCACAATCTCCCCACTGTAATATCCACAATCTCCCCCACTGCTGTAATATCCATAATCTCCCCCACTGCTATAATATCCACGTAATCTCCCCCACTGTAATATCCATGTCATCTCCCCCACTGTAATATCCACATCATCTCCCCCACTGCTGTAATATCCACGTCATCTCCCCCACTGTAATATCCACAATCTCCCCACTGTAATATCCACAATCTCCCCCAGTGTAATAATATCCACAATCTCCCCCACTGTAATATTCACAATCTCCCCCTCTGCTGTAATATCCACAATCTCCCCACTGTAATATCCACAATCTCCCCCACTGTAATATCCACAATCTTCCCCACTGCTGTAATATCCACGTCATCTCCCCCACTGTAATATCCATAATCTCATCCACTGTAATATCCACAATCTCCCCACTGTAATATCCACAATACCCCCCACTGTAATATTCACAATCTCCCCCACTGTAATAATATCCAAATCTCCCCCACTGTAATATCCACAATCTCCCCCACTGTAATATCCACAATCTCCCCCACTGCTGTAATATCCACAATCTCCCCCACTGCTGTAATATCCACAATCTCCCACACTATAATATCCACATCATCTCCCCCACTGTAATATCCACAATATCCCCCACTCTAATATCCACAATCTTTCCCACTTCTGTAATATCCACGTCATCTCCCCACTGTAATATCCACATCATCTCCCCCACTGTAACATCTCCCCCACTGTAACATCCACAATCTCTCCTCCACTGTAATATCCACAATCTCCCCTCCACTGTAATATCCACAATCTACCCCACTGCTGTAATATCCAGGTCATCTCCCCCACTGTAATATTAACGTCATCTCCCCCACTGTAATATCCACAATCTCCCCACTGAAATATCCATGTCATCTCCCCCACTGTAATATCCACAATCTCCCCCACTTCTGGAATATCCACGTCATCTCTCCACTGTAATATCCTCATCATCTCCCCCACTGTAATATCCATGTCATCTCCCCAACTGCAATATCCACGTCATCTCCCCCACTGTAATATCCACAATCTCCCAACTGTAATATCCACAATCTCCCCCACTGTAATAATATCCACAATTTCCCCCACTGTAATATCCACAATCTGCCCACTGTAATATCCACAATCTCCCCACTGTAATATCCACAATTTCCCCCACTGTAATATCCACAATCTCCCCCACTGCTGTAATACCCACAATCTCCCCACTGTAATATCCACAATCTCCCCCACTGCTGTAATATTCACAATCTCCCCCACTGTAATATCCACAATCTCCCCCACTGTAATATTCACAATCTCCCCCACTGCTGTAATATCCACGTCATCTCCCCCACTGTAATATCCACAATCTCCCCACTGTAATATCCACAATATCCCCCACTGTAATATCCACAATCTCCCCCACTGTAATATCCACAATCTCCCCCACTGTAATATCCACAATCTCCCCCACTGTAATAATATCCAAATCTCCCCCACTTTAAAATCCATAATCTCCCCCTCTGTAATATCCACAATCTCCCCACTGTAATATCCACAATCTCCCCCACTGTAATATCCACAATCTCCCCCACTGCTTTAATATCCACAATCTCCCCACTGTAATATCCACAATCTCCCCCACTGTAATATCCACAATCTCCCCCACTGCTGTAATACCCACAATCTCCCCACTGTAATATCCACAATCTCCCCCACTGCTGTAATATCCACAATCTCCCCAACTGTAATATCCACAATCTCCCCCACTGTAATATCCACAATCTCCCCACTGTAATATCCACAATCTCCCCCACTGTAATAATATCCACAATCTCCCCCACTGTAATATCCACAATCTCCCCCACTGCTGTAATATCCACAATCTCCCCACTGTAATATCCACAATCTCCCCCACTGCTGTAATACCCACAATCTCCCCACTGTAATATCCACAATCTCCCCCACTGTAATATCCACAATCTCCCCCACTGCTGTAATATCCACGTCATCTCCCCCACTGTAATATCCATAATCTCCCCCACTGTAATATACACAATCTCCCCCACTGTAATATCCACAATATCCCACACTGTAATATCCACAATCTCCCCCACTGTAATAATATCCAAATCTCCCCCACTGTAATATCTACAATCTCCCCACTGTAATATCCATAATCTCCCCCACTGTAATATCCACAATCTCCCCCACTGCTGTAATATCCACAATCTCCCCCACTGCTGTAATATCCACAATCTCCCACACTATAATATCCACGTCATCTCCCCCACTGTAATATCCACAATCTCCGCCACTCTAATATCCACAATCTTTCCCACTGCTGTAATATCCACGTCATCTCCCCCACTGTAATATCCACAATCTCTCCCCCACTGTAATATCCACAATCTCCCCCCCCCACTGTAATATCCACAATCTACCCCACTGCTGTAATATCCAGGTCATCTCCCCCACTGTAATATCCACGTCATCTCCCCCACTGTAATATCCACAATCTCCCCACTGTAATAACCATGTCATCTCCCCCACTGTAATATCCACAATCTCCCCCACTTCTGGAATATCCACATCATCTCCCTACTGTAATATCCTCATCATCTCCCCCACTGTAATATCCATGTCATCTCCCCCACTGCAATATCCACGTCATCTCCCCCACTGTAATATCCACAATCTCCCCACTGTAATATCCACAATCTCCCCCACTGCTGTAATACCCACAATCTCCCCACTGTAATATCTACAATCTCCCTCACTGCTGTAATATCCACAATCTCCCCCACTGTAATATCCACAATCTCCCCCACTGTAATATCCACAATCTCCCCACTGTAATATCCACAATATCCCCCACTGAAATATCCACAATCTCCCCCACTGTAATAATATCCAAATCTCCCCCACTGTAATATCCACAATCTCCCCACTGTAATATCCAAAATCTTCTCCACTGTAATATCCACAATCTCCCTCACTGTAATATCCACAATCTCCCCAACTGTAATATCCACAATCTCCCCACTGTAAAATCCACAATCTCCCCACTGTAATATCCACAATCTCCCCCACTGTAATATTCACAATCTCCCCCACTGCTGTAATACCCACAATCTCCCCACTGTAATATCCACAATCTCCCCCACTGCTGTAATATCCACAATCTCCCCCACTGCTGTAATATCCACGTTATCTCCCACACTATAATATCCACGTCATCTCCCTCACTCTATTATCCACAATCTCCCCCACTGTAATATCCACAATCTCTCCCACTACTGTAATATCCACGTCATCTCCCCACTATAATATCCACGTGTAGTGCTGGTAGATTTAAATCTACCGCTGATAGGTAAATCTAGTGGGTCACTTATTATTGGAAGTTATATTTGCCTCTGTTCCAGCCTGGCTGATGTTGCATGTAGTTCCACACTGTGCCGGTGGGTGTCGTTGTCGCCATGGGCCAGTGATGGAAAAGCAACGTGTTGAAGCGTATGAGTGCTCCTCTGTCCCGGAGATAACTTGGTGGAGGTGGTCCTCCGAGTTGCATTCTGGGAGAGGGTATTTATGGGACAGACGCCATGTTCTGGGGTTCGTTTTCAACCACCTGCTGGCCTTCCTGGCCGACAGGTATGTGTTAAGAGTACCACCTCGTGGTCCTGCGTTCCGGAGGCCCACGTCGCTCTGGTGTGTGGGTGAGCCCAGAAGCCTGTCTGGGGCCTACCACAGCAGCAGAGGAATGGTCCTGAGCTTTCTATCCTGAGTGAAGAAGCTGGACAACCAAGAAGATCCCAGGGGAGGACCCGTCATGGAAGGATCATGCGGAGTGCTGGTCTGGAGAGGGGCCTGGTGACTCGGTTGGAGAACGTATCCCGTAGTATTCATACTGCATAGTACTGCCGGGTTGGCTTAAAGGTTCAAGTACTGTGTCTGACATTCATCGCAAACCATTACATCCTGTGGCAGAGGATCGTACGGGTTTTATTTCAAACAAGTCTGTGGCAGAGACTTTTGTTCGTGCTACGTACTGGTTGCTACGTGCTACGTACTGGTCGTCATCTCCCCCACTGTAATATCCACAATCTCCCATACTGTAATATCCATGTCATCTCCCCCACTGTAATATCCACAATCTCCCCCACTTCTGGAATATCCACGTCATCTCCCCACTGTAATATCCTCATCATCTCCCCCACTGTAATTTCCATGTCATCTCCCCCACTGCAATATCCACGTCATCTCCCCCACTGTAATATCCACAATCTCCCCACTGTAATATCCACAATCTCCCCACTGTAATATCCACAATCTCCCCCACTGCTGTAATAGCCACAATCTCCCCACTGTAATATCCACAATCTCCCCACTGTAATATCCACAATCTCCCCCACTGCTGTAATACCCACAATCTCCCCACTGTAATATCCACAATCTCCGCCACTGCTGTAATATCCACAATCTCCCCCACTGTAATATCCACAATCTCCCCACTGTAATATCCACAATATCCCCCACTGAAATATCCACAATCTCCCCCACTGTAATAATATCCACAATCTCGTCCACTGCTGTAATATCCACAATCTCCCCCACTGTAATATCCACGTCATCTCCCCCACTGTAATATCCACAATCTCCCCACTGTAATATCTATGTCATCTCCCCCACTGTAATATCCACAATCTCCCCCACTTCTGGAATATCCACGTAATCTCCCCACTGTAATATCCTCATCATCTCCCCCACTGTAATATCCATGTCATCTCCCCCACTGCAATATCCACGTCATCTCCCCCACTGTAATATCCACAATCTCCCACTGTAATATCCACAATATCCCCCCACTGTAATATCCACAATCTCCCCCACTGTAATAATATACAAATCTCCCCCACTGTAATATCCATAATCTCCCCCACTGTAATATCCACAATCTCCCCCACTGTAATATTCACAATCTCCCCACTGTAATATCCACAATCTCCCCCACTGCTGTAATACCCACAATCTCCCCACTGTAATATCCACAATCTCCCCCACTGTAATATCCACAATCTCCCCCACTGTAATATCCACAATCTCCCCCACTGCTGTAATACCCACAATCTCCCCCACTGCTGTAATATCCACAATCTCCCCCACTGCTGTAATATCCACAATCTCCCACACTATAATATCCACGTCATCTCCCCCACTGTAATATCCACAATCTCCCCCACTCTAATATCCACAATCTTTCCCACTGCTGTAATATGCACGTCATCTCCCCCACTGTAATATCCACATCATCTCCCCCACTGTAACATCTCCCCCACTGTAATATCCACAATCTCTCCCCCACTGTAATATCCACAATCTCCCCCCCCCACTGTAATATCCACAATCTACACCACTGCTGTAATATCCAGGTCATCTCCCCCACTGTAATATCCACATCATCTCCCCCACTGTAATATCCATGTCATCTCCCCCACTGCAATATCCACATCATCTCCCCCACTGTAATATCCACAATCTCCCACTGTATTATCCACGATCTCCCCCACTGTAATAATATCCACAATTTCCCCCACTGTAATATCCACACTCTTCCCCACTGCTGTAATATCCACAATCTCCCCCACTGCTGTAATATCCACAATCTCCCCACTGTAATATCCACAATCTCCCCACTGTAATATCCACAATCTCCCCCACTGTAATATCCACAATCTCCCCCACTGCTGTAATACCCACAATCTCCCCCACTGTAATATCCACAATCTCCCCCACTGTAATATCCACAATCTCCCCACTGTAATATCCACAACATCCCCCACTGAAATATCCACAATCTCCCCCACTGTAATAATATCCAAATCTCCCCCACTGTAATATCCATAATCTCTCCCACTGTAATATCCACAATCTCCCCACTGTAATATCCAAAATCTCCTCCACTGTAATATCCACAATCTCCCCACTGTAATATCCACAATCTCCCCCACTGTAATATCCACAATCTCCCCCACTGCTTTAATATCCACAATCTCCCCCACTGTAATATTCACAATCTCCCCCACTGCTGTAATACCCACGTCATCTCCCCCACTGTAATATCCACAATCTCCCCCACTGTAATATCCACAATCTCCCCCACTGCTGTAATATCTACAATCTCCCCCACTGTAATATCAACAATCTCCCCCACTGCTGTAATATCCATGTCATCTCCCCCACTGTAATATCCACGTCATCTCCCCACTGTAATATCCACAATATCCCCCCACTGTAATATCCACAATCTCCCCCACTGTAATAATATACAAATCTCCCCCACTGTAATATCCATAATCTTCCCCACTGTAATATCCACAATCTCCCCCACTGTAATATTCACAATCTCCCCCACTGCTGTAATACCCACAATCTCCCCACTGTAATATCCACAATCTACCCCACTGTAATATCCACAATCTCCCCCACTGCTGTAATATCCACAATCTCCCCCACTGCTGTAATATCCACGTTATCTCCCACACTATAATATCCACGTCATCTCCCTCACTCTATTATCCACAATCTCCCCCACTGTAATATCCACAATCTCTCCCACTACTGTAATATCCACGTCATCTCCCCACTATAATATCCACGTGTAGCGCTGGTAGATTTAAATCTACCGCTGATAGGTAAATCTAGTGGGTCACTTATTATTGGAAGTTATATTTGCCTCTGTTCCAGCCTGGCTGATGTTGCATGTAGTTCCACACTGTGCCGGTGGGTGTCGTTGTCGCCATGGGCCAGTGATGGAAAAGCAACGTGTTGAAGCGTATGAGTGCTCCTCTGTCCCGGAGATAACTTGGTGGAGGTGGTCCTCCGAGTTGCATTCTGGGAGAGGGTATTTATGGGACAGACGCCATGTTCTGGGGTTCGTTTTCAACCACCTGCTGGCCTTCCTGGCCGACAGGTATGTGTTAAGAGTACCACCTCGTGGTCCTGCGTTCCGGAGGCCCACGTCGCTCTGGTGTGTGGGTGAGCCCAGAAGCCTGTCTGGGGCCTACCACAGCAGCAGAGGAATGGTCCTGAGCTTTCTATCCTGAGTGAAGAAGCTGGACAACCAAGAAGATCCCAGGGGAGGACCCGTCATGGAAGGATCATGCGGAGTGCTGGTCTGGAGAGGGGCCTGGTGACTCGGTTGGAGAACGTATCCCGAAGTAGTCATACTGCATAGTACTGCCGGGTTGGCTTAAAGGTTCAAGTACTGTGTCTGACATTCATCGCAAACCATTACATCCTGTGGCAGAGGATCGTACGGGTTTTATTTCAAACAAGTCTGTGGCAGAGACTTTTGTTCGTGCTACGTACTGGTTGCTACGTGCTACGTACTGGTCGTCATCTCCCCCACTGTAATATCCACAATCTCCCATACTGTAATATCCATGTCATCTCCCCCACTGTAATATCCACAATCTCCCCCACTTCTGGAATATCCACGTCATCTCCCCACTGTAATATCCTCATCATCTCCCCCACTGTAATTTCCATGTCATCTCCCCCACTGCAATATCCACGTCATCTCCCCCACTGTAATATCCACAATCTCCCCACTGTAATATCCACAATCTCCCCACTGTAATATCCACAATCTCCCCCACTGCTGTAATAGCCACAATCTCCCCACTGTAATATCCACAATCTCCCCACTGTAATATCCACAATCTCCCCCACTGCTGTAATACCCACAATCTCCCCACTGTAATATCCACAATCTCCGCCACTGCTGTAATATCCACAATCTCCCCCACTGTAATATCCACAATCTCCCCACTGTAATATCCACAATATCCCCCACTGAAATATCCACAATCTCCCCCACTGTAATAATATCCACAATCTCGTCCACTGCTGTAATATCCACAATCTCCCCCACTGTAATATCCACGTCATCTCCCCCACTGTAATATCCACAATCTCCCCACTGTAATATCTATGTCATCTCCCCCACTGTAATATCCACAATCTCCCCCACTTCTGGAATATCCACGTAATCTCCCCACTGTAATATCCTCATCATCTCCCCCACTGTAATATCCATGTCATCTCCCCCACTGCAATATCCACGTCATCTCCCCCACTGTAATATCCACGATTTCCCCCACTGTAATAATATCCACACTCTCCCCCACTGCTGTAATATCCACAATCTCCCCCACTGCTGTAATATCCACAATCTCCCCCACTGCTGTAATATCCACAATCTCCCCACTGTAATATCCACAATCTCCCCCACTGTAATATCCACAATCTCCCCCACTGTAATATCCACAATCTCCCCCACTGCTGTAATACCCACAATCTCCCCCACTGCTGTAATATCCACAATCTCCCCCACTGCTGTAATATCCACAATCTCCCACACTATAATATCCACGTCATCTCCCCCACTGTAATATCCACAATCTCCCCCACTCTAATATCCACAATCTTTCCCACTGCTGTAATATGCACGTCATCTCCCCCACTGTAATATCCACATCATCTCCCCCACTGTAACATCTCCCCCACTGTAATATCCACAATCTCTCCCCCACTGTAATATCCACAATCTCCCCCCCCACTGTAATATCCACAATCTACACCACTGCTGTAATATCCAGGTCATCTCCCCCACTGTAATATCCACATCATCTCCCCCACTGTAATATCCATGTCATCTCCCCCACTGTAATATCCACAATCTCCCACTGTATTATCCACGATCTCCCCCACTGTAATAATATCCACAATTTCCCCCACTGTAATATCCACACTCTCCCCCACTGCTGTAATATCCACAATCTCCCCCACTGCTGTAATATCCACAATCTCCCCACTGTAATATCCACAATCTCCCCCACTGTAATATCCACAATCTCCCCCACTGTAATATCCACAATCTCCCCCACTGCTGTAATACCCACAATCTCCCCCACTGTAATATCCACAATCTCCCCCACTGTAATATCCACAATCTCCCCACTGTAATATCCACAACATCCCCCACTGAAATATCCACAATCTCCCCCACTGTAATAATATCCAAATCTCCCCCACTGTAATATCCATAATCTCCCCCACTGTAATATCCACAATCTCCCCACTGTAATATCCAAAATCTCCTCCACTGTAATATCCACAATCTCCCCACTGTAATATCCACAATCTCCCCCACTGTAATATCCACAATCTCCCCCACTGCTTTAATATCCACAATCTCCCCCACTGTAATATTCACAATCTCCCCCACTGCTGTAATACCCACGTCATCTCCCCCACTGTAATATCCACAATCTCCCCCACTGTAATATCCACAATCTCCC
Organism: Aquarana catesbeiana; assembly: GCF_042186555.1. Classification (NCBI taxonomy): domain Eukaryota; kingdom Metazoa; phylum Chordata; class Amphibia; order Anura; family Ranidae; genus Aquarana; species Aquarana catesbeiana. The sequence continues at coordinate 128,132,906 of NC_133336.1, forward strand.
CCACTGCTGTAATATCTACAATCTCCCCCACTGTAATATCAACAATCTCCCCCACTGCTGTAATATCCACGTCATCTCCCCCACTGTAATATCCACGTCATCTCCCCCACTGTAATATCCACGTCATCTCCCCACTGTAATATCCACAATATCCCCCCACTGTAATATCCACAATCTCCCCCACTGTAATAATATACAAATCTCCCCCACTGTAATATCCATAATCTCCCCCACTGTAATATCCACAATCTCCCCACTGTAATATCCACAATCTCCCCACTGCAATATCCACAATCTACCCCACTGTAATATCCACAATCTCCCCCACTGCTGTAATATCCACAATCTCCCCCACTGCTGTAATATCCACATTATCTGCCACAGTATAATATCCACGTCATCTCCCCCACTGTATTATCCACAATCTCCCCCACTGTAATATCCACAATCTCTCCCACTGCTGTAATATCCACATCATCTCCCCACTATAATATCTACGTGTAGCGCTGGTAGATTTTAATCTACCGCTGATAGGTAAATCTAGTGGGTCACTTATTATAGGAAGTCATATTTGCCTCTGTTCCAGCCTGGCTGATGTTGCGTGTAGTTCCACACTGTGCCAGTGGGTGTCGTTGTCGCCATGGGCCAGTGTTGGAAAAGAAACGTGTTGAAGCGTATGAGTGCTCCTCTGTCCCGGAGATAACTTGGTGGAGGTGGTCCTCCGAGTTGCATTCTGGGAGAGGGTATTTATGGGACAGACGCCATGTTCTGGGGTTCGTTTTCAACCACCTGCTGGCCTTCCTGGCCGACAGGTATGTGTTAAGAGTACCACCTCGTGGTCCTGCGTTCCGGAGGCCCACATCGCTCCGGCGTGTGGGTGGGCCCAGAAGCCTGTCTGGGGCCTACCACAGCAGCAGAGGAATGGTCCTGAGCTGTCTATCCTGAGTGAAGAAGCTGGACTACCGAGAAGATCCCAGTGGAGGACCCTTCATGGAAGGATCATGCGGAGTGCTGGTCTGGAGAGGGGCCTGGTGACTCGGTTGGATAACGTATCCCAAAGTAGTCTTACTGCATGGTACTGCCAGGTTGGCTTAAAGGTTCAAGTACTGTGTCTGACATTCAACGCAAACCATTACATCCTGTGGCAGAGGATCGTACGTGTTTTATTTCAAACAAGTCTGGGGCAGAGACTTTTGTTCGTGCTACGTACTGGTTGCTAGACAAATGAGAGAGGTCTATACAGGCGGGCAAAGATTGAATCCCACAAGGGGAGCGCATTCAACTACAAGTGTTCAATTACTAAGAATGTTCTGAAGAATGCTAAGGAAACGTATTTGAGCTTCCCTGCAGCTTTCCTTCTGCCTCTTTCCTGCTACTTCCTTTATTTGTTCATTAAAGCATTGGAAAACCTACTCAAGTGTTTGGTGCTTATATCGTCCAGAGGTAAACAGAGGTATAGAGAGTGAAGGTAACTTTAAACCAGCAGCTCCACCGAGAGTTAGTGCTACACACTTCATCTCCCCCACTGTAATATCCACAATCTCCCCACTGTAATATCCACAATCTCCCCCACTGTAATATCCACAATCTCCCCCACTGCTGTAATATCCACAATCTCCCCCACTGCTGTAATATCCACAATCTCCCCCACTGCTGTAATATCCACAATCTCCCCACTGTAATATCCACAATCTCCCCCACTGTAATATCCACAATCTCCCCCACTGTAATATTCACAATCTCCCCCACTGCTGTAATATCCACGTCATCTCCCCCACTGTAATATCCACATCATCTCCCCCACCGTAATATCCACAATCTCCCCCACTGTAATATCCACAATCTCCCCCACTGTAATATCCACAATATCCCCCACTGTAATATCCACAATCTCCCCCACTGTAATATCCACATCATCTCCCCCACTGTAATATCCACGTCATCTCCCCCACTGTAATATCCACAATCTCCCCCACTGTAATAGCCACAATCTCCCCCACTGTAATATCCACATCATCTCCCCCACTGTAATATCCACGTCATCTCCCCCACTGTAATATCCACAATCTCCCCCACTGTAATATCCACATCATCTCCCCCACTGTAATATCCACGTCATCTCCCCCACTGTAATATCCATAATCTCCCCCACTGCTGTAATATCCATGTCATCTCCCCCACTGTAATATCCACAATCTCCCCCACTGTAATATCCACAATCTCCCTCACTGCTGTAATATCCAGGCCATCTCCCCCACTGTAATATCCACAATCTCCCCCACTGTAATATCCACAATCTCCCCCACTGCTGTAATTTCCACAATCTCCCCACTGTAATACCCACAATCTCCCCCACTGTAATATCCACAATCTCCCCCACTGCTGTAATATCCACAATCTCCCCACTGTAATATCCACAATCTCCCCCACTGTAATATCCACAATCTCCCCCACTGCTGTAATATCCACGTCATCTCCCCCACTGTAATATCCACGTCATCTCCCCCACTGTACTATCCACAATCTCCCCCACTGCTGTAATATCCACGTAATCTCCCCACTGTAACATCCACGTCATCTCCCCACTGTAATATCCATGTCATCTCCCCCACTGTAATATCCACGTCATCTCCCCCACTGTAATATCCACAATCTCTCCACTGTAATATCCACAATCTCCCCAACTGTAATATCCACAATCTCCCCCACTGCTGTAATATCCACAATCTCCCCCACTGTAATATCCACAATCTCCCCCACTGTAATATCCACAATCTCCCCCACTGTAATAATATCCACAATCGCCCCACTGTAATATCCACAATCGCCCCACTGTAATATCCACAATCGCCCCACTGTAATAGCCACAATCGCCCCACTGTAATATCCACAATCTCCCCACTGTAATATCCACAATCGCCCCACTGTAATATCCACAATCTCCCCCACTGTGATTATATCCACAATCTTCCCCACTGTAATATCCAAAATCTCCCCCACTGCAATATCCACAATCTCCCCCACTGCTGTAATATCCACAATCTCCCCCACTGTAATGTCCACAATCTCCCCACTGTAATATCCACAAACTCCCCCACTGTAATAATATCCACAATCTTCCCCCTGTAATAATATCCACAATCTCCAGTCTGACATTCATCGCAAACCATTACATCCTGTGGCAGAGGATCGTACGGGTTTTATTTCAAACAAGTCTGTGGCAGAGACTTTTGTTCGTGCTACGTACTGGTCGTCATCTCCCCCACTGTAATATCCACAATCTCCCATACTGTAATATCCATGTCATCTCCCCCACTGTAATATCCACAATCTCCCCCACTTCTGGAATATCCACGTCATCTCCCCACTGTAATATCCTCATCATCTCCCCCACTGTAATTTACATGTCATCTCCCCCACTGCAATATCCAGGTCATCTCCCCCACTGAAATATCCACAATCTCCCCCACTGTAATAATATCCAAATCTCCCCCACTGTAATATCCATAATCTCCCCCACTGTAATATCCACAATCTCCCCACTGTAATTTCCACAATCTCCCCCACTGTAATATCCATAATCTCCCCCACTGTAATATCCACAATCTCCCCACTGTAATATCCAAAATCTCCTCCACTGTAATATCCACAATCTTCCCCACTGTAATATCCACAATCTCCCCCACTGCTATAATATCCACAATCTCCCCCACTGCTATAATATCCACAATCTCCCCCACTGCTGTAAAGGAGAGCCCGGAACAGCAGCATGCAATGCCTAGGTGCAGGGCGTGCATGACTTTGGGAGCAGTAGGGTTAACCAAGCTGGTAGGAGGGGTTGGAGTTAGCCGAGGGGGAGGTATTAAGGGAAGCCTTAAATGGGTAATCCCGCCCTGGGGGAGTAACAGAAGAGTGGAGGAAAGTTCAGAGCAGCATGGCAGAGATGGAGGAAATGATGGAGCAGCTGAAGGCAGAAGCGGCTGTGAGAGGGGCGGCCTGGCTACAGGACACGATCGCGGAGGCCATCCAGAGAGCGGGGCCAGCTCCGAGCGGGGGTGAGATCAGCACCAGCAGGGCGCGGCGTTCACGGCCACCCGAGCGGTTCTCCCCTGAACAGCGGAGGACGGATCAGCGGCAGCCCAGGGGTCCGGCCGGACTCCCGGTGGGCCCACCGGCGAAGCGAATGGCGGGAGGAACAAGCGGAGGAGCGAGGGGGTCCTCAGCACAGCGGCCTGGAAGTGGAGAGGCCCGGGGAGCAGCGGTGCGGCCTAGGACCAGAGCGGAGGCGAGCGCAAGCCCCGCCCCCAGAAAAAGTATGGAGGAAGCACGGAGAGGAGCACATGGAGGGAGGCCTGGGCCTGCAGTTTCCGCGGCAGGGCATCACAGGAGGAGTGATCGGGGTCGGCCTGTTAGGGCAGCTAACCCGAACATCAGCAGGGCTGAGGCACAGTACGCCGGCCCGGGAAAAGCGAAGCAGAAGTCGGATGGCCGGAGAGATGCGCGGAGGCGGGGACAGCAAGGCCAAGCTCCAGCGGCAGCCACGGTGTCCAGGCCGGGTGGGCCCTCATCATCAGAAGAGGAGGTGGAGGAGCGCCATACAGCCCAAGAGTGGTCCGAGTCAGAGGAGGAGCCGAACCCGCCGTTCAGGAACACATCAGCGGTGGACACCAGAGGGTCGGCTGATGAGGTTACGCCTGTGCAGCCGGGTAAGTCACATTTCACACCATTTAATCGTGTTATACCTAGTACGGGGCCCAGTGGGGTAGGTACGAGCGGGGTTCATAGTGTAGAGGGATCGGAGGGAGGCAGGGAGTCCTCTGGTCTACTGGGTTTCTTGGCAGGTATAAAGGAGCTGGTGAAAAGATTTGAGACTCCCGCAGGACCGGTGGCATCCTGGATACCGCCGGTCGGGGGTGCTGGGGCATCAGGAATAGGGGCAGTGGGCACGGGAGCGGTGGCAGCACCCGTGGCGGTTGTACCGGTGAATGAGAGCACGCAAGGGACGGCAAAAACGGCGGCGGTGGTTGAGGCTGCGGGTAGGCAAGACATAACCAGGTTGGCTGACGCCGCAAAATGTGAGGTATATGTGTGCTATGAGGGACCGTTAGGGTCGCATTTGAAACAGGAGGTGCGTGAGAAGTTGTGGAAAGGTGAGTACGTGGAAATTTTTTCGCTGCTACCGTTGGAGAAATTCAACCTGGATAGGGTGAAGCCAGATGACTCCAAAAAGGAGGATGAAGAGAAGAGGAGGTACCGCTTGATACCGAGAACGTTTGCCAACTGGTTGCAGGCGTTTGCGATTATGGCAAGCGTCATCGGGGAAAAGCAACCTGAGCATTGCTCGGCTCTTTTCTGTTACCAGGATGCGATTGGAGAAGCGTATAGGGTCTATGGGGGTACAGCATGGCTAAGGTACGATGAGCAGTTTCGGCAGCGGAGGGCAGTGCGGCCGGCATTACGGTGGGACCATAAGGACATCAGCTTATGGATGAGATTGATGACTATGGCGAGGGCCTCCAATCAGTTTTTTCAAGGGGGGACCGGCGGCCCTTCGGCACAGGGACAGTCGGTCGGAAACAAGAAGGGGTTGTGCTGGCAATACAACACAGGGAGCTGCAAGTTTGGCGCCAATTGTAAGTATAAACACGAGTGTTCAGGATGCGGGGGGTCTCACCCAGGATCTAGATGTTTTAAGCAGGGCAAGGGCCGTCCAGGAGAGGCTGCAAGCAAAAGGGAGGACCCCGGTGAGAGTGGAAAAGATGCGACCATTTCTAAGTAGGTATCCTGACAAGAAAGCTGCGCAATTGTTGGAGGAAGGTTTTTCGGTGGGTTTCAGGATCCCATGCTCATTAACGGTTATCCCCCCAGTGTCACGCAATTTAAAGTCTGCAATGCAACATCCGGAAGTAGTTAGGGAAAAACTGGGGAAGGAGGTTGCATTGGGGCGCATGGGCGGTCCATTCCCGGAGGCGCCATTTAAAGATTTGGTGGTTTCGCCTCTGGGGGTGGTTCCCAAAAAGGAACCGGGCAAATTCAGGCTTATTCACCACCTCTCCTTCCCTAGAGGGGGGTCCGTTAATGATGCCATAGATCAAGGGGAGTGTTCGGTGACTTACACTTCATTCGATGCGGCAGTGGGATGGGTACGGCGATATGGGAAAGGGGCCTTGATGGCTAAAGCGGATGTGGAATCCGCTTTTAGGCTGTTGCCGGTACACCCCGAGAGTTTTCGGTTATTGGGGTGTCATTGGGACAATGAATTCTATGTGGACCAATGCCTACCCATGGGTTGCTCGATATCGTGTGCGATATTTGAGCAATTCAGCTCATTTGTGGAATGGGTGGTACGAGAGGTGTCGGGGGTGAATTCTATAATTCATTACCTCGATGATTTTCTCTGTATGGGTCCGGCTTCTTCGCGCATCTGCGCTGTGCTCCTGGCCACACTGGAACACATTGCAGAAAAATTTGGCATTCCATTGGCTGCTGATAAAACGGAGGGACCTTGCACGGTCATCACGTTTTTGGGCATTGTCCTGGATTCGGAGGCGATGGAATGCAGGCTGCCGGACGATAAATTAGAAGACCTTAAAAGGGAAATAGCAGGGCTTTTGGGATTGCGTAAAGTACAGCTGCGGACGCTGCAATCGGTACTGGGCAAGCTTAATTTTGCATGCCGCATATTACCCATGGGGAGGGTGTTCAGTCGCCGGCTGGCGGCTAGCACGAGTGGAATCAAATCGCCAAAACATTTTGTGCGTCTAACCGAAGCGCACAGGGCAGATTTGAGGGTGTGGCATTCCTTTTTAGAGTCTTTTAATGGTAGGGCGTTTTGGATGTCGGGTCCAGTCAGCAATTTTGACTTGGAACTGTTCACGGACGCAGCGGGTTCCACGGGTTTTGGGGCATTTTTTCAGGGCCAGTGGAGCGCTGGGCCTTGGCCTCAGACCTGGGTTGAGGCAGGATTCACAAAGAATTTGGTGCTACTGGAATTGTTTCCAGTAGTACTGGCAGTGGAACTATGGGGTGCATCATTCAGGGATCTGAAGGTGCGATTCCATGGCGACAATATGGGGGTGGTGCAGGTGATTAACAGGAGTACGGCGTCCTCGCCGCCAGTGATTAAGCTGCTGCGGCATTTGGTCTTGCGCTGTCTGCAACTAAATGTGTTTGTGCATGCTGTACATTTACCGGGGGTTGAAAATGTCATCGCTGATGCGTTGTCTCGCTTCCAGTGGGACAGGTTCCGGGAGTTGGCGCCGGATGCGGAACAACAAGGGGTACCCTGTCCCGAATGGCTGTGGGAGATAGCATTTGCACTATAGCAGGATGGATAAAGAAGTCGGTGAGTAGGGCGACATGGGCAGCATACACGAAGGTATGGAAGGAATGGAGTGAGTTTGCAGATAGTGTGGGGGAGGATCCAGCTGGCCAGGACATGCGTTTGCTGGTACTGTACTATATATCGAGAAAAATGGAGGAAGGTGTGTCCGCATCAATGGTTAACAAGAGGGTAGCTGGTTTAGCGTTTCTTTTTAAGCTACAAGGTAGGCCAGATTGGACAAAGGATTTTTGGATAAGGCAGGCACTGAAGGGTTATAGGAAGTCGATTTCTCGACGAGATGCCAGGAGGCCAGTGACGTTTGAAATCCTGCAGGGGATAGTAAATCAGTTGTTTCAGGTGTGTACGTCCAGTTATGAAGTTGTGTTGTTTACGGCAGCCTTTTTATTGGCATTTTTTGGGGCATTTCGGATAGGGGAACTGGTCAGCCCTTCTAAAACCACACCAGGGGGGTTGATGTATCAGGAGATGTCATGGGGTGATGAGGGTTTGAAGTTGTGGCTACGGCGCTCAAAGACTGATCAACTAGGTAGGGGGAGAAGGGTTGAGGTGTATCCAATTGCGGGATCACTATTATGCCCGGTAACAGGGGTCAGGGAATTTTTGAAGGTCCGTCCTGCGATAATGGGCCCCTTGTTGCTCCATAAGGGGGGTGAGTTCTTGTCTAGATTTCAGTTTGTAACGGTTTTTAATAAATGTATTAAGGGGTTGGGGCTGGCAGAGAAGGGTTTTTCGTCTCACTCCTTTAGGATTGGGGCCGCTACGGAGGCAGCCAGAAATGGTATGGACGTGGAAGCAGTTAAGCGAATTGGGAGGTGGGAATCTAATAGGTTCCGATCATACGTGCGCCCACATATGGTGGTAAACTTGTAGTAGGTTATAGGGGCTTGCGGTTTTGGTAAATGGGGGTAACAAGCAAATGTGGAACAAAACCGGGGCTCACGGTATGGTGTTTTTTCTTTTGTGTTCTTCTATTTTCAGGTGCAGTGCCGGGGATGGTATGGATAATGGGCCATTCCTATGTGGCTTGGGGGGCTCGGAGAGGGGACGCCCGCAAGGAGGGTAGGCAATTGGGTTTTAGCAAAAGGGAGGCCTGTGTTAAGTGGTTGGGGATCCCAGGCATGTTGTGGGGTAGATTGGTGCCGGAAGTGCATCGCTATGCACAAAGGGACAGTCCCCCGGACGTATTAGTCATCCATGTAGGAGGCAACGATTTGGGCTTAAGAGCCATGGTAGATATCTTGCGTGACATCATGCTCGATGTAGAGCGGTTAAAGCAAGCCTTCCCTAACATGATCATAGTCTGGTCTGACATGGTGGCTAGGATGTCATGGAGAATGGCCAGGTCGGTAGAGGGTGTGAATAGGGCCCGTAAGAAAATAAACAGGGCGGTTAGCAAGTTTGTGGTAAATAATGGGGGTGTGGCGGTTAGGCACCTTGAGCTAGAGTTTGAGACATGGAGGTATCTGAGAGCGGATGGAGTGCACTTGAATGAAGTTGGTATAGACTTGTGGGCATTAGGCCTACAAGACGGCATACAGAGAGCACTCCGGGTGTGGAGGGGCACCCATGATTAAGGTGTTATTCCTGGGTGCTGTGGCGGGCGTTGGTCTGTGCAAAAGAAGGAAAATTACTAAAGTAAGAGTTGGTTTGGCAGAAAAAGTTGATATGGGTCCTTATGGTGGTTCCCGGTTAACGGAGGTTAGCCGGGAAGTGATAATGGGGCACTGCGGTCATTGGTTAGTCTCTGTGCCAGCTTGTCGGCTTGAGGCCTATGGTATATATTTGATGGGGCCGCAGTGCAAGTGTGTTATGGACATGTTTTGATTATTAAGAGATTGCGCAGACCAACGCTTGAGATATTCAATTGCAGTTAATGTAAATATGTTTATATTTCTAATTAAAAGATTTATTTGTTTAAATAAAGTAGGCTGCTAAGGCCTTTTATTACTCCAATCTTGGTGTGGTCTTAGTTATTGGGGTAATGGGGTAAAAGATGGGGGTAAAAGGGTATGTTAAGCATATCTGTTATCCAACAGTCAAGGAGAGCCCGGAACAGCAGCATGCAATGCCTAGGTGCAGGGCGTGCATGACTTTGGGAGCAGTAGGGTTAACCAAGCTGGTAGGAGGGGTTGGAGTTAGCCGAGGGGGAGGTATTAAGGGAAGCCTTAAATGGGTAATCCCGCCCTGGGGGAGTAACAGAAGAGTGGAGGAAAGTTCCCGCCCACCCTCCCCTTTTTATCGGTGAAGGGAATTTGCGTTTGGAGGATGGTGTTTTATTCTCTTACAGGTTGAAGACGAGGAGAGATCCTGGTAGAGCGGGCGTTGGTCTGTGCAAAAGAAGGAAAATTACTAAAGTAAGAGTTGGTTTGGCAGAAAAAGTTGATATGGGTCCTTATGGTGGTTCCCGGTTAACGGAGGTTAGCCGGGAAGTGATAATGGGGCACTGCGGTCATTGGTTAGTCTCTGTGCCAGCTTGTCGGCTTGAGGCCTATGGTATATATTTGATGGGGCCGCAGTGCAAGTGTGTTATGGACATGTTTTGATTATTAAGAGATTGCGCAGACCAACGCTTGAGATATTCAATTGCAGTTAATGTAAATATGTTTATATTTCTAATTAAAAGATTTATTTGTTTAAATAAAGTAGGCTGCTAAGGCCTTTTATTACTCCAATCTTGGTGTGGTCTTAGTTATTGGGGTAATGGGGTAAAAGATGGGGGTAAAAGGGTATGTTAAGCATATCTGTTATCCAACAGTCATGTCCACAATCTCCCTCACTGCTGTAATATCCACAGACTCTCCACTGTATACAGTATGAGTATAGGAAGGAAAACTAGTGTTGTTTAGCCTTACCTTACAGAATACTTGTAGAAGCCGCCAAGCTGGCCAGATCAGATCCACGAGTTGAGGAGTGATGACGTCAGCGCGCACTGCCGCAGCCGGGTGTACCAAGATTGCCGCCGCTCTGGAGCTAGGCCGAAGCCGCGGCCTTTCCTAAGGTCGAGGCAGCGGAGCGCTCCGCAGGGCGCGTGCGTGCTGATCCGAACAGGTTGACCCGTTCAGATCATGGATTGGTGACGATCCGTTGCACCCCTAATCAATGATATGTAAATTCTTGGAGGGGATGATAAGGGACTATATACAAGATTTTAGTAATGAGAACGGTATCATTAGCAGTAATCAGCATGGATTCAAGAAGAATCGTTCTTGCCAAACCAATCTATTAACCTTCTATGAGGAGGTGAGTTGCCATCTAGATAAAGGAAGGCCCGAAGACGTGGTGTATCTGGATTTTGCAAAAGCATTTGACACGGTTCCCCATAATCGCTTACTGTACAAAATAAGGTCTGTTGGCATGGACCATAGGGTGAGTACATGGATTGAAAACTGGCTACAAGGGCGAGTTCAGAGGGTTGTGATAAATGGGGAGTACTCGGAATGGTCAGGGGTGGGTAGTGGGGTCCCCCAGGGTTCTGTGCTGGGACCAATCCTGTTTAATTTGTTCATAAAAGCCCTTGAGGATGGGGTAAACAGTTCAATCTCTGTATTTGCGGACGATACTAAGCTAAGCAGGGCAATAACTTCTCCTCAGGATGTGGAAACCTTGCAAAAAGATCTGAACAAGTTAATGGGGTGGGCGACTACATGGCAAATGAGGTTCAATGTAGAAACATTTAGAATAATGCATTTGGGTGTCAAAAATATGAATGCAATATATACACTGTGGGGAGAAACTCTGGGGGAATCTAGGATGCAAAAGGACCTGGGGGTCCTAGTAGAGGATAGGCTCAGCAATGGCTTGCAATGCCAAGCTGCTGCTAACAAAGCAAACAGAATATTGCATTAAAAAGGGGATTAATTCCAGAGATAAAACGATAATTCTCCCGCTCTACAAGACTATGTTTCGGCCACATCTAGAGTATGCTGTCCAGTTCTGGGCACCAGTCCTCAGGAAGGATGTACTGGAAATGGAGAGAGTACAAAGAAGGGCAACAAAGCTAATAAAGGATCTGGAGGATATTAGTTATGAGGAAAGGTTGCGAGCACTGAACTCATTCTATCTGGAGAAGAGACGCTTGAGAGAGGATATGATTTCAATATACAAATACCGTACTGGTGACCCCACAATAGGGATAAAACTTTTTCTCAGAAGGGAGTTTAACAAGACTTGTGGCCACTCATTAAAATTAGAAGAAAAGAGGTTTAAACTTAAACTATGTTGAGGGTTCTTTACTGTAAGAGCGGCAAGGATGTGGAATTCCCTTCCACAGGCGGTGGTCTCAGTGGAGGGCATTGATACTTTCAAGAAATTATTAGATAAGCACCTGAACGACCGCAACATACAGGGATATACAATGTAATACTGACATATAATAACACACATAGGTTGGACTTGATGGACTTTTTTTTTTTTGGTGTCTTTTTTCAACCTCACCTACTATGTAACTATGTAACTATATATCCCTAACTCTGGATAGACCCACCTCCTTTGAATATTTGTGTGCACAGGGCCCTCATCAATTACACTTGGTGTCCTTCACTTACCGTATCCTTCATAAAGCTACTTCTCTTACTGAAGACACTCATTCCTATATGCGTAAGTGGGCCTGCATTTTACAGCGACCATTCTCTTTACAGATGTGGGATAAGATTTGAACTTCAGCTTTTAAGTCTTCTAAATGTGTGGTGCATGACTAGTGTAGTCCAGATGTACCCCATTTTTACCCATACTGTTAGCCACCCATACTCCACCCTCTTACCAACTTAAATAACGAGACCACACCTTTCATCTGGAGTATAAATGGCCATAACAGCCTTTTATTAAACAACTGTATAAAATTACCTCCAATATTAACTTCAATATGAATAACATATAAACTCAGATAAAACAACATGTTTTAAACAATCTGTTGGTCAATGACGGAGCTACCCCAGTTTACCACATATCCACAAGAGGGCACTGCAGGAACATGTTTCAAAACTGATAAGGCCTCCAGCTGTACCGCTCGGAGACAACCCCCTCCCGCAGTGCAACATACCGGTATTCCTTTCAGGAATACACAGGAGGGGCCATACTATTGCTGACCCCCCACCCCTTTTAACCTTTTATTTACCGCTACCGTCACCGACCAACAACAACAAACCAGCCAACCATCCAGCTGTCATGACGACCAAATGCTTCCAAACCTGAAAAATAAACACACACATTAACAACACCAACAACACATTACACAGGGAGGGAGGGTGGAAAATTCTGCCTCCTCGTGTCTCCTTCCCAGCACACTGTTCCGTTTTTGCTCCTCCCCTCTTTTATAAGGCCACTCCTCCTTACTTTCCTGTTATCTCCTCCCACACTTTTCCTTGAATCATTAACCCTATGTGTGTCACTAGACACACTGTCATGCCCGGCCCTGCACTATTCCTCTTCTTTCCATCATTCCGGGCTTCACTTGACTAGTGTAGTCCAGATGTACCCCATTTTTACCCATACTGTTAGCCACCCATACTCCACCCTCTTACCAACTTAAATAACGAGACCACACCTTTCATCTGGAGTATAAATGGCCATAACAGCCTTTTATTAAACAACTGTATAAAATTACCTCCAATATTAACTTTAATATGAATAACATATAAACTCAGATAAAACAACATGTTTTAAACAATCTGTTGGTCAATGACGGAGCTACCCCAGTTTACCACATATCCACAAGAGGGCACTGCAGGAACATGTTTCAAAACTGATAAGGCCTCCAGCTGTACCGCTCGGAGACAACCCCCTCCCGCAGTGCAACATACCGGTATTCCTTTCAGGAATACACAGGAGGGGCCATACTATTGCTGACCCCCCACCCCTTTTAACCTTTTATTTACCGCTACCGTCACCGACCAACAACAACAAACCAGCCACAGCCCGAAAGGATGAAACCTTATCCTTAAGGGCCCCTCCACACCCTCAAGGCCCATTGTATTCCTTCCTGCAAACCCATGGTCCAAAGATCCGTCCCCACATCTGTGAGGTGGACCCCATCCCTCCTCAAATAGAGGCCTACATTTATCTCGAGCTCTCTGTGCCGAATCACCATGCCCCCTTGTTGAACCAAAAACCTCCCCACCACCTTGTTGACACGTATACGAGCCTTGTTAATCCTTACCACAGACCTAGCATTGCGCCACGAAGTTCGTGCCACAATATCAGACCATAGTAGCAAAGTGTTCGGATAAGTAGTGTGCAAGTGCAACAAATCTGCTTTTACATCCTCTATCAGGTCCCTGACCGTCCTCACCCCCAAATCGTTACCTCCAGCGTGTATGACCAACACATCCGGAGGTCTATCTAGCCAGGCAAATCGTTCCACCTCTGAAACCACTCTGCCCCACATCATTCCTGGTCTCCCCAGCTACTTGATAAAAGCCTCCCTTCTCGATATGCCTAACTGGCGCCCATCTGGTCTCGCATCACCTCTCCTTGCCCCCCAACAAACGTAGGAGTGTCCCAGTATCCAGACGAGGCGTGGAGACACTCCATCTGAAACGAAAAGACAACAAGGCAGGGTGATATCACCAACGCAACAGACCAAAAAACACCCACTACCTATATGTGAAAACCAAACTTATACAACATACGGGTTTCATTTATTTTTCATTTATTTATTTATATATATATATATATATATATATATATATATATATATATATATATATTATTTTTTTTTTTTTTAATTATTATTCCACTACTAATTGAGGGCGAATGTATGAACGGAATCTCTTTGATTCCCATCTACCGATCCTCCGCACCGCTGCTTCATCCAACCCGCATCTGGCAGCTTCTGTGGCCGCCCCAATGCGGAAGGAGTGTGAGGCGTATGCCTTCTCATCCAAACCTATCATCGATAAGCATTTTCGAAACACCGCCACAAATTGAAACTTTGAAAGGTAAGCACCATTCTCATGACATAAAAATGGACCCTCACCTACCGGTCTAATCTTCCCAAATTCACCAACCGTCCTCACCGGACATACTGGCGATCCCGGTAATGCATGCAGGCACACATCTATGCCCCTTCCCAATTGGTCTGTTTTCGACCTCCTCAGCCGTAAACACACACTCTCCGTGCATGCCCGCACGTCTTGCACCAAAATACCCCCCGCTTCCTTTTTGGATGGGCTGACCAACTCCCCTACCCGAAACGCCCCAAAAAACGCCAGCGAAAAGCCGCTGTAAACAGTAAACATTCATAACTTGAGCTGCACACCAACCCTAGCTGATCACAAATTGCCAACAGGTTGGCAAAAGTGACCGGTCTACGGTTATCTTTTTTCTTGTGCCCCTTCCGGTACCCTTTTAATGCCTGCCGTACCCAAAATTCCTTCGTCCAATCCTCCATCCCCTGTAACTTAAACAGAAACGACAGCGCCGCCAATTTCTTACCAATAGACGATACCCCCACCCCATTTTTCATATTCCTGGACACAAAATAAAGGACCAATAATCTCAACTCTCCCCCGTCATCCTCTGCTCCGGATTCCCGTACAAGTCTCAACCATTCACCCCATACCTGCACATAGGCCGACCATGTGGACTCACTCACAGACTGTTGTATCCATCCTGCGATGACTCCAATGCCAGCTCCCAGATCCAACCCGGGCAAGGAATCCCTTCCTTCTCTGTAGCCAGAGCTAATTCCCTGAACTTGTCCCACTGAAAGCGAGACAGTGAATCAGCCAGCGTGTTTTCAATCCCAGGTATATGCACAGCATATATGAAAATATTCAATTGCAAGCACCGTAATACCAACTGTCGTAATAGTCTTATGACAGGTTGAGAAGACGCTGACAAGCGATTGACTACCTGCACCACTCCCATATTATCACAGTTCAGCCGCAACTTTAAATTCTGACAAGCCTTGCCCCATAATTCCATAGCCAGAACTACTGGAAACAATTCCAATAGTACCAAGTTACAAAGGAAACCTGCTTCAACCCAGGATTTTTGGCCATGGTTCTGCACTCCATTGACCCTTAAAGAACGCCCCATATCCAGTAGATCCCGCCGTGTCAGTAACCAATTCTACATCGAAGTTGCTTACCGGACCAGACATCCACACTGACCTCCTGTTGTATTCCGACAAAAATTGATACCATACCTTTAGGTCCTCACGATGATCCTTAGTAAGCCTAATGAAATGAGCCGGTGCTTTTACCCCAGCCGTAGCTTCAGACAGCCGTCGGCAAAAGACCCTACCCATGGGTATGATTCTACAAGCAAAGTTCAACTTACCAAGCAAAGATTGGAGATCCCTCAGCTGTATTTTCTTCATCCCATGGACCCGCCTTATTTCCGTCTGCAGATCCAGTAACTTTCCTTGCGGTAACCTACATTCCATTGCCATTGAATCAATAACAATGCCCAAAAAGCTAATCTCCGTGGTGGGGCCCTCAGTTTTGTCAGCAGCCAGGGGAACACCAAACCGTTCTGCAGTGTGTTGCAACGTTGACAATAAAATCGCACACACACTGGAAGACGGTGGGCCTATGCATAGGAAATCATCTAAATAGTGTATCATAGATTCAAGGCCGGACACCTCTCTTACCACCCACTCCAAAAAGGAACTGAAAACTTCAAACATGGCGCAGGAAATGGAGCAACCCATAGGCAAGCATTTGTCCACATAAAATTGTTCCTGCCACTGGCAACCCAGCAGCCAAAAACTGTCCGGGTGTACTGGCAGCAGCCTAAACGCTGCCTCAATATCAGCTTTTGCCATCAGTGCCCCTTTTCCATAGCGCCTGACCCATCGAACCGCCGCATCAAACGAAGTGTATGACACGGTGCAGACGTCCGGGTCAATGAAATCGTTAACCGAACCCCCTTTTGGAAATGATAAGTGGTGAATGAGCCGAAACTTATTCGGCTCTTTCTTGGGCACCACCCCCAGAGGGGACACCACCAAGTCATTCAATGGTTTTGCCTCAAATGGCCCCCCCATCCGTCCTAAAGCCACTTCCTTTTCCAATTTCTCCCCCACCACCCCCGGGTGTTGCAACGCAGATTTTAAATTCCGTGCTACTGGAGGAACCACCGCCAATGAACATGGAATTTTGAACCCCTCTCTAAAACCCTCAGTGATCAGTAACGCCGCTTTCCTATCCGGATACTTACTTAGGAAAGGTTGCATCCTTTCCACCTTCACCGGCGTCATCCCTCTTGTGAGCAAACTCCCCGGTACGTTTACCTTTTTTGAAACACCGAGACAGGGTGTGGGCTCAACCACAGCCTGAACACTCGTGCTTGAATTTGCAGGACCCCCCAAATTTACAGGATCCTTCATTATACTGCCAGCATACCCCCCATTTTCTGCCGGCCGGTAGTCCTGAGGAGTTAGTACCCCCGGCCCCCCCTTGAAATAACTGAGGCAGGGTCCTAGCCGACGACATCAGCTTCATCCATAGGCTAATATCCTTATGGTCCCAACGCAGAGCCGGACGCACCGCTCTGCGTTGACGAAACTGCTCATCGTAACGTAACCACGCAGTTCCCCCGTACACTCTATGTGCCTCACCTATAGCATCCATATAACAAAACAACCCCGAACAATGTTCAGGGTTCTTTTCGCCAATGACACTAGCCATGATAGCGAACGCTTGCAACCAATTCACAAACGTCTGCGGTATCAATCTCTATCTCCTCTTCTCCTCATCCTCCTTCTTGGAATCGTCGGGTTTAACCCTATCCAGGTTAAACTTTTCCAATGGCAACAAGGAGAAAATTTCCACGTACTCACCTTTATGAATTTTTTCTCTCACTTCAGGTTTCAAGTGTGCCCCTAACGGGCCTTCAAAACAAACATATATCTCACATTTTGCAGCATCTGCCAGCCTAACCACATCAGTCCTGCCTTTAGTTTCTGCAGCCCCCTTCTCACCTGCTGTTTCCTTGTCTGCCACCTTCTCTGGCGTTGTGGTAGCTGGCACCTCTGTAACCGCAGCCCCCCCTGTCGCCCTTTGTGCATCCCCTTGCGGAGCCTGCCCTGGTCCCTCTCCAAAGCGACCAACCAGGGCCCTTAAACCCTCCAATAGCTCCTGGAGCTGTCCCCCTGACCCCGAACTGGCGGGTGCAGTACTCGCCAGTTGTTGGTCAGTAACCTGACCCACCCCGCTCTGCGAAGGTGTCACCATCCCTCCTGCAGTTGTTGCTATCCCCCCCAGCAAGCCCTGCAAAGCATTGGTAAAGGAAAAGTTATCACTAGACTTACCGGGCTGACCAGGATTCCTCCCAACAGCCGCTGTGCTGCTCTCTCTTGTTGTTTCCGGCTGCTGTAGCCCATCTTCCTCATCGGACACCTCGTCTTCGGACTGTTCCCCTTGCACTGGGACTGGCGTCAGAGGTAGCCCCCCAGGAGAAGCCCTCCTGGAGGCCGGAAGCCCACGCTGGTGTGAGGCCTGCACTGTGCGACGAGTCACTGCTGATCCCTGCTGCCCTGAACTTCCAGCTACCGGGCCAGCCTGGGCGCTGTTTCCATCGCCATCTTGGGACACGTCCCCCCCGCCCGGTAAGCTCCGCCCACCCGCGGTGCCGCTCGATCCACGCGACCCGGACGCTGCTGCTCTCGGCGCCGTTCTCCCCCTTCTGTCCACCCGCTCACACTCGTGCAGAGGTACTGAGGGGCTGTTCGAAATCCTCCGTGCAGTGCCAGCGTGCGGGGAAGTGGCGCCATGTTGGCCCGTGGCCCCGCCCACCGCTCCGTGACCGCGGCGTGTAACCCGCCCGGGCCCCACCGAATCACCCGCGTGGCTCCTCTTGGCTGGTGGTGCCGATTGCTCCCCCCCTTGGGCTCCGTGTCAGACGACCCTGTCCATGTCCTGGCCCAGGTGAATAGCGCGCCGGAGGCCGCGATCTCCGCGCACGCGCAGACGGCTCACCTTCACCCCCTGCATGGCTTGCTTCTCGACTTGCTTCATCGCTGTGACCTGGCTGCGAAGCCAGTCGGATCCATTCGCCGCCGCCGCCTGCCGCAACCGCGCCAAAATCGCCTCAACGTCCGCCATTGTGTCTGAGGAGCAGAGAAATTCTGCCTCCTCGTGTCTCCTTCCCAGCACACTGTTCCGTTTTTGCTCCTCCCCTCTTTTATAAGGCCACTCCTCCTTACTTTCCTGTTATCTTCTCCCACACTTTTCCTTGAATCATTAACCCTATGTGTGTCACTAGACACACTGTCATGCCCGGCCCTGCACTATTCCTCTTCTTTCCATCATTCCGGGCCTCACTGAGAGAGACCACTTTAAAAATGTTGATGTTTTGGTATAGGACCCCAGAGCTCATACATAGACAGGATCCCTTTTGCTCAGACAGGTGCTGGCACTGTGGCCTTAAATTGGGCTCATTGTTTCATATTTTTTGTCTTTGTTCTCAGATACAGCCCTTCTGGACTGAGGTGATGATGTTATTCCAGTCCATGATGGGCCTGTCCCTGCCATTTGATCCTGTTCACTGTTTGTTGGGTCTTCCATTCCCCAGTATTGCCAAGCCTATAAATGATTGTTCTCATATATTCTTTTGGCTGCCAGGAGGGCCATTCTACTTTGCTGTCTGTCAAGTGCTCCCCTGAATAGGTCCCAATTATTTCAGTTCATAGCTGTGATCTGGAGAATGGAGTAACTAATGGCTACTGTGCTGCTACTTCCTTTTGACAACTTTTTGGCAGAAGGCAGCAGATTTTCCTCAAGAATTTGATGGTATTTTGCCCCATCCATTTTGCTTCTATCCTGACAAGTACTCCAGTCCCTGCTGCAGAGAAACACCCCTATAACAGGATATTGAAGCTACTTCTCCTACTGAAGACTGTAAGATAAGGGTACTCACCAAGGCTGAGATACTGAGAGCGGTAACCTCTTGCGACTAAGCGCACTCTGCTCCTGGAAATGGTACAGGGGGTGAAGGGTACAAAGAGGCATGAATCACCAGCAGGCTGGGCAGGTCTTGCGTGAAGGTCACCGGCAGGGAGACAGCTGTGCAGGATTGGAAGATGCTGAAGCTCAAGAAGGAGGATGAATAGCTGATCCAACAACAGGCCGGGGGTCAAACACCGTTGACTAGTAAGAGTCTCTAGATAGGCAAAAACAGTCTAGTGTAAAAGACTGTTAGCAGGTCTGTCAGCAGACTGATGACTTAGTACTGAAGATTAATAGCAAACTCCGTAAACAGGTCGAGGGTCAAACACAGGTAATTGGAAGCAAAGTCTGTGAACAAGCCAGGGGTCGAGCACTGAAGACAATAGCAAAGTCCAGGAGCAGGCTGAGGGTCAATCACTGGAGACAGGAAGCAATATTCGTAGACAGGCCGAGGGTCAAATACAGGAAGCAAGTGGAGAAGTCCGAGAGGCAAGCCGAGGGTCAGATGCAAGAAGAGATAAGAGCAGGTCAAGGTCAATCCGGGTCACAACAGGTAATCAAGAATCAGGATACAAGCAGGAAACACACGGGGAGCTGAAAGACAAACCAGCAATCTGGTCATGGCACAGAGTGGCTTTTATAGGCCAGTGGGAGGCTCATGTTGTGCACGCTATTGCATACGCGCGTTTGCTGTTCCGCTGAATCACGCACGCGCATTAGCCGTTTCGTTGAATTGCACACAAACAATGGCTGTTTAGCCGAATTGCGCAGGTGCATTAGCTGTTTCGCTGTATTGTGGCCAGGGATGCACTGGAGTGCCGCTCTACTGCGCATGTGCGAAGGAAGGCAGCGATATTGGCGAGACTGGTACTTGCCTCTTTCCTGACAAAGACACTCATTCCTTTATGCGTAAGTGGGCCTGCATTTTACAGCGACCATTCTCTTTACAGATGTGGGATAAGATTTGAACTTCAGCTTTTAAGTCTTCTAAATGTGTGGTGCAGAGAGAGATCACTTTAAAAATGTTGATGTTTTGATAAAGGACCCCACAGCTCATACATAGACAGGATCCCTCTTGCTCAGATAGGTGCTGGCACTGTGGCCTTAAATTGGGCTCATTGTTTCATATTTTTTGGCTTTGTTCTCAGATACAGCCCTGCCACTTGATCCTGCTCACTGTTTGTTGGGTCTTCCATTCTTCAGTATTGCCAAGCCTATTAAATGATTGATCTCATATATTCTTTTAGCTGCCAGGAGGGCTATTCCACTTTGCTGTCTGTCAAGTGCTCCCCCGAATAGGTCATGATTATTTCAGTTCATAGCTGAGATCTGGAGAATGGAGTACCTAACGGCTACTGTGCATGATGTTATTCCACAATTTAATATAATTTAGGAGAGCTGGGACATGTCTGTGTTTTGAAATCTGTTACCTTGATCTATGGCTTACTATAGCTGTAATTTTCTAATATTTTAACCTGCCTCATCACACTCTCCAAGTGCATGTTTATTATAGGATCCCTCCTCCATATAGTATGAAAGAACCTTGACTGTAAGCAATATGTGCCTTGACATTTCTGTGGTTGCAATGCCTGCAGAAACTTTATATACTGTGCAAATTTAGCTATTTCTTTGTATTGTGCTAACCTGTGTTATATTCTACTGCTAAACCCTTGTTTGGTTATTATTATTTTTTGTCTTTCTATAAAAAACAAATGAAAATACTATTACAAAAGAAAAAAAGAAAAATGTGGTCCAACAAAATACTGACATAAGGGGTGATCCTTTTTCCAACTCAGTGATTCTCTTTTTTTTTTTTCTGACATTACTAGGGTAGCCAGATACCTTACTGCCCCAACAATACATGTAAAACTTATACTCTACCATTAATGACGCTGACACTTGAATGGATGTAAATGGCCTTTACGGCCTTTATTAACAAAAACCAATAAAACTTTAACTTTTTTTATTTTGAATATTTTAAAACTGAATTTACATATTCAAAATATTCAAACAAATATTTTAAACTTTTGGTTTTTCTGGTCCCTGACGACCCTCTTTTTCTTTTTGAGCCTGTAGCCCCTTTTGTTAGCATCTGCCCCCAGCCGCTAACTCGCCTCGACACGCTAACTGACCACAGACCCCCACTTATTACCGGTTGGTCCAAAACAGACACTAGACCAACCGGCCTACTCCATCCTGGGATGTGTCCCAACGTTTTCAAAAAACCTCCTTTTCATATATATCTATATAACCATAGGCATATATGTACTCCTGTCGTCAAGGACCTAACGCCATCACCCTCTGAAAAGACCCTTATTAACCACATCCCTAAGGGCGGGAGGGAGGGAACTTTCTTCCTGGCTATCTCTCCTACGATTGACCTTTCCACTCCCCCCCCAGCTACTTTCCAAACTTCCACACTCCTCCCCTCTACATTAATCCCCCAATCCCGACAGGGAACATAATTCCCTAAAACCCCTCCTTATTCTTAACCCCTTCCTAAGCTACTTGCACCCTGTCATGCTGCACTCTGCTTCCACTTCATTACAGCTCCGTACATGTCTTGACTAGGGTAGCCTGATACCTTACTGCCCCAACAATACATGTAAAACTTATACTCTACCATTAATGACACTGACACTTGAATGGATGTAAATGGCCTTTACGGCCTTTATTAACAAAAACCAATAAAACTTTAACTTTTTTATTTTAAATATTTTAAAACTGAATTTACATATTTAAAATATTCAAACAAATATTTTAAACTTTTGGTTTTTCTGGTCCCTGACGACCCTCTTTTTCTTTTTGAGCCTGTAGCCCCTTTTGTTAGCATCTGCCCCCAGCCGCTAACTCGCCTCGAGGACATGCTAACTGACCACAGACCCCCACTTATTACCGGTTGGTCCAAAACAGACACTAGACCAACCGGCCTACTCCATCCTGGGATGTGTCCCAACGTTTTCAAAAAACCTCCTTTTCATATATATCTATATAACCATAGACATATATGTACTCCTGTCGTCAAGGACCTAACGCCACCGCAGCAGAAGTGTGACACCTTACACTTGTGCCTGCAGCCAAACTAACAATGCTCGTCTAATGCCATCCTCCAATCCCAAAGCCCAAAGATCAATTCCCACAGGATTGAGATGAACGCCATCCCCTCTCAGGTACATCCAAGTGTCAACTTCCAACTCCCAGTGGCGTATGACTATGCCGCCATTGCGAGAAACAAACCTGCCAACCTCTTTATTAACTTTTATTCGGGACTTGTTAAGTTTTTCCCATGAGCGGGCCCCCCTCCAGTACAATATCCGACCACACAAACAGCATATTTGGAAAAGATGCCCTAAGCCTGAGGAAATCCCACTGGATGTCTTTTATTACCTACCTCATTGGTCTACTCCCCAGGTCATTTCCTCCCACATGCAAGACTAATATATCCGGGGCCCTGTCAAGTCTGGAAAAGCGATGAACCTCCGGAACTACTTGCTGCCAATGCATACCAGGTATGCCGAGCCATCTCACGGTGCCCTCCTCCCTCTTAATCCTAAGTTGCCTACCGTCAAGTCTGACGTCCGCCCTTCTTGCCCCCCAAAAAACATATGAATGTCCTAGTATCCAAATGAGACATCTTGGGGGATCTGCAATGACATAAAAAGAAAAATACCAGCGACAATCGAAACCCGGCAGTCCCCCAATATACATATACAAAACAATCACATTAAGTGTGGGCGAACATGCAATTGGTACCTGCTGGACTCCCATCTGCCTATCCTCTTTATTACCATTTCAGGAAGTCCCCAACGAGAAGCCTCCGTGGCCGCTCCTATGCGTAACGAATGCCCCGCGTATTCCCCTGGGGGAAGACCACCCTCCGCTAAACACTTCTGCATAACCACCGTAAACTGAAATCTGGATAGG
Source organism: Aquarana catesbeiana (assembly GCF_042186555.1). Classification (NCBI taxonomy): domain Eukaryota; kingdom Metazoa; phylum Chordata; class Amphibia; order Anura; family Ranidae; genus Aquarana; species Aquarana catesbeiana. The sequence continues at coordinate 128,156,066 of NC_133336.1, forward strand.
CACTGTCCATCCCTGTGGATGAACAATGCCCCTCCCCCTATTGGTCGAATGTCCATGAACTGTCGTAGAGCTGTCACTGGACACAACTGAGGATCCCGTCCACGAAGCAATTCTACCCTGACCCCTTTTCCTTCTTGATCGGTTTTTGAACGATTAATACAAATCAGCACCGACTGCTCCGAACACTGAATGTCACCAAACCTTAAACCTCCCACTACCTTTTTTGACTGTGAAACTAATTCACCAATACGGAACGCCCCAAAAAATGCCAAAATGAATGCCGCTCTAAACAGCACTTGCTCGAAGTGATCCGAACACACCTTCAGCAAACTTGAAATAATTGTTTTTAACACCGCAAACGACACAGGACGTCTGGAGTCTTGTTTGTGCGAACCTCTTCTATAGCCCCTCAACGCCCTACGAACCAAAAAGGATTTTGTGACATCCCGTAACCCTTTTAATTGAAACCAGAAGGCTAAAGCTGCCATCTTTTTACCTATCGAAGGTCCTGACACCCCTTGTGAATAATTTTTGCAAATAAAACACAACACCCATACCTGCATGTCCTCCGAATCCTCAGACCCTCCTACCTCTGCCATCAAAGTCAACCATTCCTGCCATATTTTGCAATAGGCCTTCCAGGTTCCTGAGAGACTGTTGTATCAATCCCGCGGTGATTCCAGTGCAATTCTCCACAATTCCGACGGGCATGTTTCCCCTATCCGCTTCGCCTCCGGTGCCAGCCTGCGAAATTCTTCCCACTGGAAACGAGACAAAGCATCCGCTAGCTTATTGTCCACCCCAGGGATATGTACCGCATACACAAAAGCATTGATGCGCAAACAACTGAGCACAAGGTATCTCAACAGTCTAACAACTGGCGGGGAAGAAGCCGAGATGCTATTAATCGCCCAAACCACCCCCAAATTGTCGCAATTAAAACAAACCTTCTTGTTACGTAATTCTTCCCCCCACAGTTCAACAGACAAAACAATGGGAAATAGCTCCAGCAACACCAAATTGCGGAGGAAACCCGATTCCCTCCAACTGTCCAACCAAGGTCCCGCACACCACCTACCTCGGCAATACGCACCGTACCCCGCCGATCCTGCCGCATCTGTAAACAATTCCAGGTCAGCGTTGCTGACCGGACCTGTTTGCCACATGGAACGCCCATTGAAGCACTCCAAGAACGCGTCCCAGACTGCAATTCTCTAGTCAATCTGATGAAGTGATTGGGAACCTTCACCCCAGCCGTGGCCGCCGCCAGCCGCCAGCCGCCTACAGAATATCCGACCCATGGGAATGATTCTGCATGCAAAATTAAGTTTTCCTAACAAGGATTGCAATTCCTTCAAACGCAGCTTTTGCCTCACAACCGCCCTACTCACCTCTTCTCGTAGGGACACCACCTTATCCTCAGGCAGCCTACATTCCATGGCCATGGAATCAATAGTAATGCCCAAAAACACCAACTCGGACTTTGGGCCCTCTGTCTTGTCCGCCGCCAACGGGATCCCAAATTTCTCCGCTAAGTGTTGCACTGTCCCTAGCAACACCCCGCAACAGCGGGAGTCAGGGGGGCCTATACACAAAAAATCATCCAAATAATGGATAATTGAATTAACCCCGCCACCTCCCTAACCGCCCATTCAAAGAATGAGCTAAACGCCTCAAACAGTGCGTAGGAAATCGAACAACCCATAGGTAGGCATCGGTCGACAAAATACGACCCTTTCCAACAACACCCCAACAGATAAACGCTTTGGGTGTGTACCGGCAGTAGTCTAAACGCCGATTCAACATCCGTTTTTGCCATGAGGGAGCCCTTACCATATCTCCTGACCCATGCGACAGCCGCATCAAATGATGTATAGGTAACCGCACAAGATTGCGGGTCGATACCATCATTCACTGAGCCGCCTTTTGGGTAGGATAGATGATGTGTCATCCTATATTGGCCCACCTCCTTTTTTGGAACCACTCCCAACGGGGAAACTATTAACCCTGGCAACGGCGGATCGGGAAATGGTCCAGCCATGCGCCGTAACGCAACTTCCTTGGACAGTTTAGCCGACACCACCTCCGGATGCCGGAGTGCCGACCTCAAGTTTTCGGCCACAGGCGGAATCTCCCGAACCGAACTAGGAATTTGAAAACCTTCCCTAAACCCCGTTTCCAATAATTGCGCCGCCGCCCTATCAGGATATCTATTTAGGAACGGTAGCATCTTTTCTAACCTCACCGGCGTCATCCCTTTTTCCAGCGACGTCACCAGTGCGACCCTTACCTTGTCTGAAACATCGTGCGAACGAATGCGTCCCGCTACATCCCGAGCATTCGTGTTTAAATCTACATGAGTTGCCGAACCGACAGGTACTTTCATTGAACTGCGAGCACACCCCTTTCTTTTTTGGGGCCGGCGATCCAACTGAGGCAGTGCCGCCGGCCCCCCCTGGAAAAAACGGACTCGTAGCCCTGGAAGAAGTCATCAACTTCATCCATAGACTAATGTCCTTATGATCCCACCTAATCGATGGGCGAATGGCCTTCCGCTGACGAAATTGTTCGTCATACCGAAGCCATGCCAAACCCCCATACACTCTATGCGCCTCGCTAATCGCCTCCAGGTAACAGAATAGTGCTGAGCAATTCTCAGGGGCTTTTTCCCCGATCACGCTTGCCAAAATCGCAAACGCTTGCAACCAATTAGCAAACATCCGCGGAATGAGTCTGTACCTCCTCTTTTCTTCCTCTTTCTTCTTACTTTCATCTGGCTTTACCCTGTCTAAATTAAACTTTTCTAGCGGAAGCAGGGAAAAGATCTCCACATATTCGTTCTTCCAAATTTTTTCCCTGACCTCCTTCTTTAAATGCGCTCCTAGAGGTCCCTCGAAGCACACGTATACCTCACACCTCGCCGCATCAGCCAATCTCACTCTATCTGCTTCCTTCTCCTGCGTTGTGGTCACTGTAGACTCTCCCACGCCATCACTTCCCGTCTGCGTCTCTGCCACTACCGTGGTAGCCGTCCTGCGCGGAGGATCCGTCACGGCAGGGGGCTCCCATACACTTGTGGGTTGTGACATCCAGGAGGTAGTTGGGGGCGAGGGCTGCTGAACCCTATTCTCAAGTCGTCACGGCAACTCTCTCACTGAGTCCCATAACCCCTCATCCCCCCTCCCCAGTGTACCCTGCCTAGCATCACCACCCCTGTTCCTATTACCCTCTAACAACCTGGGTGCATGTGCAATAACAGTAGAAACAGTTTTCTTACCTGGCTGCCTTAGGCGAGAGGACCCATCAGCCGTCTGTTCAGACTCCACCGCCGCCTCCTGCGTATCGTCACTCAGCTCACCCTCCTCGCTGCTGCTGTCGCTGTCCCGGTGTCTTTCATGTTGAAGCCTCTGCACCGACCGTCCATCCCTGCTGCTTCTAGATGCCTGAGCGACTGGAGGGGGGGTGACAATCCTGTGAGGGCTCTGTCCGCTCTGCATACTGCGCTCGGCAGTGACATCATCAACCGGCGCCACAGCCGACGATCCCGAAGCATCATGGCCAACCCTCCCAGGCCCAGAACTGAACCTGGAGGCGGGGCCTCCCGACCGCCGAGGAGTACATGGCGAACCCCCTCCCGGAGGTAAGATGGCGCTGACACGTGGAGAGCCGCCGGCCGCATCAAAGGAATGGCCGGCGCTCAAGCGACCCCTCCTCCCACGCTGGGCAGCCACTCCGACCGGAGCCTCGCCGGAGGTGGCCGCCTGCTGGCTCTGTAAACGGGAACTCCAGGGGGGGAACGGCCTAGTAGTTTGTGAACTGTCCCCCCCGCCTGCACCAGGCTGTAATCGGTGCTGACTCGCAGGCCCCCCCCCCCGCGCTGACCGGGCAGACTGCTTAGCCAGGGGTCCTGAGGGGGTCCGACCGTGACTCCCCAGTCTCCGGTGAGGCCTGGGAGTGTTGTCGGGGCTAAGGCGCTCCGGAGGTCTGGACCTCCTAGCCCGTACAGAGGCAGGCCGCGCACTAGATGGGCCCTGTCCTACCCCCTGAAGCGTGGAAGCGATCTGGCTCTGAAGCCAGGCAGAGCCATGAGTCTCTGCTGCTTCCCTCAACTGCGATCACAGAGTTTCTAAATCGCTCATCCTGTACCTACTGTCTCACAGGGGACACTTCAACTTTCTTCCTGGCTATCTCTCCTACGACTGACCTTTCCACTCCCCCCAGCTACTTTTCAAACTTCCTCACTCCTCCCCTATACATTAATCCCCCAATCCCGACAGGGAACATAATTCCCTAAAACCCCTCCTTATTCTTAACCCCTTCCTAAGCTACTTGCACCCTGTCATGCTGCACTCTGCTTCCACTTCATTACAGCTCCGTACATGTCTTGTTGGTATTATATCTTTCACTTTGATGTTTTAAGTTGCGCTGAGTAAATACAGCTGGATAAAGCAAAAACTGTGTCTGTCTTTATTTCAGGCTGCAAAGCAACAAAATGTGATTATTTTAAAGGTGGTGATTCTTTTCTATACCCACTGTATATTGGTACACAGGGGGGCTGGATTTTAATTAAAAAACAGGGGTGAACTTAGCCTTTAAGGCTCTTGGTACTGCTTTGCTGCAAAACTAATGCCTGCTAGTCCTGGGAGGGGTTATACACTATGGGCTGGCCTACAGCTTTTGTTTGCCACTGTCCAATCCTCCCTTGGGTGGCATTAGAACCCATTTGTTAAAGAATCCTGTGCTCTTCAATTGACTCAGAGAAAATTAAATATTGTGATTTCAAAAATTACATTTTGGACAAACTGTAAAAGTTGTAAAACAAATTTTTTTTTTTTTTAAGTAAAAGTACCTTAGTAAGTGTGCATGAGCTCACAAAAAGTTCTAATCTGCTTGATACTTATTTACATTATGGAATTGTTGATCTAACTGCACACAAACCCCTCAGGAATTAAAAAGAACTCTGTATAACATGATTCACTGATGATTACTCCTTAGTTCTGCTACTTTCTTGTCCCAACTTACTATGGTGGATATTTTGTGCTAGGCTGCAGATTGTTAGCAGTACTGCAGAGCATGAAAATTCCTTTCTCCTTTCTACCTATGTCAGATTGTTCTAAGTCTCTAGTCTTTCACTTTAATTTACCTTCTATTATTCTATGATTGAAAGCTTACTGCTAAGAAGCTAAGAAATACTCCATTCACATCCACTGGACACTGATCCTTCCTGCTAATTTTCGGAGCAGTTACCATAGCTACTATACTACTGATAGAAGCATATGACACATTATGCATTCTAGTGTGCAAGATGAATATTTGTTGATAATTTTTAAACCTGAGCACTTCTTTCCCTGTAAAATAGAGAATAATGAAATAAATATCAATGAAATGTCATCCAGATCCTCTTAGAGTCTCCAGCATGGATAGAAACTCAGAATTGCTCTTTCCGCTGTAATAATGCTAAAATATAACTTGAAGGTACAAAATAATAGCACAGAAAATGTGCAAAGATGTACAATTGCTGTAGCTACATTATTTGACTTTGTGACTGGCAAAGTGTACCTGTCAGGACAGAGGGCGCTGAAGTGGTTAATTACGGTTATGGTTTACATGCTTTTTTGACTGACAGTTGTCTGTGCTTGACCTTATGCACATCAGGAAATGTGACTTCTCAGGCTGCAAATCTGTACCATATTAGTATTTTGATAGGGAGTTAATCAAGGATGATGAACAACATTTCTCTAGTTACATAGTTAATCTGGTTGAAAAAACAAATCCATCCAGTTCAATCAACAGATGAAAAAAAAAGAAAACCAACTCACTCAAATAGAAAACCTCCATATACACTATCCAATACCCACCATATCTGATCCAGAGGAAGGCAAAAAATGAATTGAAGCATGATCCAATTTCCCCCCAGAGGGGGAAAAACATGACTTCCCGATCCCCCAGAGGCAATAGGAATATTAATAGCCCAATTGTGTGAAGAATGAAGCCAGGATTCAGCAATACCAATGCAGACAGGATTCAGCAATATCTTTGCTTGTATCCTTAAAAATTGAAAATTGTATCAAATACTTACCGTAATTTCCCTTTCCTGGTGCCAAACCATGGTTGCATACTAGTGATAGTGCTCCGCCTCTTGACCACTCCCTCAGGACCAGTGAATAGCATAAAAAACGAGTTATAAGACACCCCCCTATTCTTTGTAACATGCCACATACCAAAATGGACAAGGGTGGGCTTGCATGCTGCCATGGTTTGGCATCAGGAAATTACTGTAAGTATTTGATACAATTTTCCATTTTCCTGACACCAACATGGCAGCATACTAGTGATAAATAACTAGCCGACAGGGTGGGTATATTGCTCGACAAAACCAAAACATTTTATTTAGGCCATGACAGAAGACTGGATTGTTTTTCTGCTGAAATCTACAGATGACAAGGCGCCTGGGTCAGCTTTATAAACAATTTAAAAAAGTGCTCTGGGAAGACCATGATGCTGCTGTACATGGTTTCCATTAACACATTAGAAAGGACCACCCATGAAGCTGCCACCTCCCTGGCAGAGTGTGCAGTCACCACTGAGGGAAGTTCACAACCCCTCTGTACGCTCTCCATATGAGTTTAACAATCCAGCTTGCCAAAGTCCTTGCAGTAGCCTCTTTTCCCTGATACTTCCCTGTTGGGATTATAAAAGCTTGTCAGATGATCTGAAAGGAGTAATATTTCTTCAATGTTCTTGAAACGTTCAGTTCATGCAAACTCCCTGATTATTCCTCTGGAAAATTGGGCAAAGCCTAAATACCTGCCTGGTGCAGTGGTGGCCCATCCATTAGGGGCACAGGAGCACCGCCCCCCTAATCCATGCATTCGGCCCCTAATCTACATGCATGGATTCCAATGAGTTTTTTTTAAGAAGCATGTGATTGGAGCCAGAGGCTCTAATTGGCTTCAAAAAAGGGTGGGCTCAGGGCTCAATTGGCCAGGAGGAGAACCGATCGTATTGGCTACTGCGCCAAGGAAAGAAGGAGGGAAGCCACTGAGGAGGAAGCCACCGTGAAGCCCGAGATGCAGAGAAGGAGGAGACGCAGGAAGGAGCCGAAGCTGCCCACAAACTAGATGGCATAAGTGTGGGACCGACTGACCGGGGGGGGCGGTGTAAGTGCTGGGCCAACCGACCGACAGGGGGGTTGGGGGATGGGATGTTGTGTTTGCTGCACCCCCAAAATATACAGCACCAGCTGCCACTGGCCTGGTGGAAGGATGTTGCTACCTTTGGCACAAAGTGGTCAACAGGTCTCAATTTGACTTGATCTGGGAAGAATATTATATGCCTCTCTGAGGCTCCCAGGGCCCAAAAGATTTTGGGCTTCACTCCGCTCAGCAATGTGCTGCTGAGAATTCCTTCCTGGTATTGAATATAGGCAACTGCTGCCCTGTTGTCCATCTGTAGAGTGACCGGCCTGTTCTTGATTCTGTAAGACCCTAAGGGCCAGAAAGGCTGCTTGTATCTCCAGTACATTGGAAACAATCCCTTTGACGGGGAAGCACCACCTTTCCTGGACCGATTGACCTTCGAAGTGCACCCCCCAGCTTGTCTCGCTGGCATCTGTCATAACAATGGTCCAATTTAATTTACCCAAGGGTTGTGATTTCTTGAAGGACTCCACCTTTAGCCACCACTGTAGGCTCCTTCCCATATTGAGTGACACTGCTATTAGCTGTGCTAAGTTTTGCTTCCTCCACTGCGCTAGGAAGCCTGAGTAAAACTGACGCAGGTGCCAGTGTGCCCAAGGGATCATTGGGATACACAATGATATGGTGCCCAGAAGACTGAGGCACTGGAAGGCCGATAAGTGAGTGGAAGTTGCCACTATCAAGATTCTCTTCCTGACTATCACTGCTTTCCCTGATGGAATCGAGACAGACGTGTTGGCAGTATGGAAGAGTGCTACCAATTACAACTGCTGGGTTGGGCTGAGTTGGCACATTTTGAAATTGATACACCAGGGTATGAATGAGGATCTCCCTATGTGACAACAACTCCTTCTGGTTCCTGGCCTGGCCTGGTGGACCTGGAGCCCCTGCACTCTGAGCTGGGCTAATACGGCAATAAGGACTTTTGTGAATATCCTTGGAGATGTGCATGAGGCCGAAGGGAAGACTGGTAAACTGCAGATGCGTCTGACCAATCGCAAACCTCAGATACCTCTGAAAGGCAGGCAAGATTGAAATGTGGAGGTAGGTGTCCTGCAGATCCAATGAAAGCATGAAATCGCTGGCTGTATAGTCTGAATGATTGTGTGGATGGACTCCATCTTGAACTTTTCCAACAAGATAAAGCGATTCAGCCTCTTCAGGTCTATAACTGGACACCACCCTCTGTCCTTCTTGCGAACCATAAATAGGGTGGAGTAAAACCCTGTGTACTATCCTGAAGAGGGAATCAGTGTTACCGCCTGCTGTGTTTGGAGTGTCTGTATGTACTGTAGCAGAACACCTACTTTTTGTGGTGTCTCTCGGATCTTGGTGGGCGAAAAGTGATCTGGAGGAGGTACGTTAAGGAACTTCCAGGAATAACCCTAGGTGACTGTTGTTTTTACCCAAAATTCTGTACAATTTTCTGCCCAGACATCCGCAAAGTGCGCCAACCTGGCTCCTACTGGAAGCATCTGGGACTATGCACCGTCAAAAAGACTTGTTGGGTTCCTGTGGAACATTAAATGTTTTCTGCTTGTGCGCTCTGAGGAAAGTTGCCTGTGTCCCACTCCAACTGCTGCCTGAGGCCCTGGCTTGACGAGTGAATCTATAATCTCTGGATCTGGAGGAATGGAACCTACTGAGAAAAGCCCTCCTTTGTCTCCTGTCCTACGGGAGCAGACCAGATTTGCCCTCTGACACCCTCGAGATAGCCATGTTCATCTTACTACCGAAAAGGAATTTTCCATCGAACAGTATCTTGCACCAACTTTGTTTTGAAGATGCATCTGCTGACCAGGGGTTTCAACCGTAGAGCCCTTTTAGCCGTGACCGAGTGCAGCATTGCTCTATCTGAACCGTGTCTACTGCTGACTCTTGCCAATAAAATCTACTGACACTTTCAGCTTGACTAAGCCACAAATGATGCCCTTGGCACCCCTTCTTTAACCTCTGTTTCAATGTTCTGGGTCCAGACCTTCAGTGTGCTAGCCACAAAAGTAAGGGTTAGAGCTGGACGACAGGCAGCCCCGGCTGCCTGATAGGCCTCTTTAACATCCAGATCTATTCTTCTGTCCATGATAACCTTAAAAGAAGCTGAGTCCTCCATAAGGAGCGTCACGTTTTTTGCCAGGCGGACCACCGCCGCATCAACCGTCGGTGGAGAATTAAGCAAAGCTACCTCCGCCTCCTGCAAGGGATATCATTTGTGCAGGCGATTGAAAGAGAACCTTTTCTCTTTTCTGCAATTTCTTATAACGTCCTTAATTTTGTCCATAAACGGAAAAAAAGGACTGATGTTTCTGAAAGGGAAAAGGAAGTGGGTTTTGCCTTCTTCGGAGTATCCTCCTCTTCCTACACATTGTCCTGTTTAACTGCTTGGATGTATGGTTCTACCAGAGAGAAACTGAACCCAAGCTGTTCTGGGTCCTCCTCTGATGAGGAGGAACTACCATCCTCTGCGGGCTGACCGGCTTGTAAGGACACAGCACTGGGTAGAATGGCACTACTTGTTGAAATCCCCGGCTGATCCTCCGGTAGGACTTCTTGGCTGGCACAAGTAGGTGGGTGAGCCGCCGGGATAATAGAAGGGAGTTCGGATATAGAGTCTCACACCACCTTCTTTAACAATGACGAGACCTGAGCAGTTTCCTGTTCTCTACTGTTAACACTTATGCCCTGTACACACGATCGGACATTGATCGGACATTCCGACAACAAAATCCATCGGATTTTTTCTGACTGATGTGAGCTCAAACTTGTCTTGCATACACACGGTCGCACAAAGTTGTTGGAATTTCCGAACGTTAAGAACACGGTGACGTACAACACACACGACTGGACTATAAAAGGGCAGTTCAATACCAAGCGCGCCACCCTTTGGGCTCCTTTTGCTAATCTCGTGTTAGTAAAAGTTTGGTGAGAGACGATTCGCGCTTTTCAGACTCGTGGTTTTCAGAGCGTTTTTCTGCTGTTCAGTTTGTGCTTGTGGGTTTGTATCTGGTCTTCAGTGCGTGTAGTGAGTTTTGCATTGATTTATCATTGTGTTCTTGTCTGCTCGTTGCTGATTTTCAGGTCACTCTTCAGAGGCCTTGCTGTTCTTCAGTGCGTTCTGTTACCTCATTCTGACCAGCCGATAGTTTTGAAGCCATGTTGCATGTATGTACTCATCGCAGAGTTTGTGCTGTGCCGGGGCTTGGTGTTGGGGTTCTTACTTTGACAAAGCCCAGTCCATGAACAGGGTGGGGAGGAGATTATGGACCAAGAATTGGTTACTCCAGCGTGACCAATTCTGTCACATGCCTTTGCTCCGTGAGATCCGTGAGAATAATCCTGACAATTTCAGGAACTTTCTCAGGATGACAGACCCTGTTTTTTACTGTTTGTTGGCTTTGCTGACCCCTTATATCAGCAGGCAGGACACCTGCATGCAGCAAGCCATCACTCCAGAGCAGAGGCTAGTTGCCACGTTGCAGTACTTGACGATGGGGAGAAGCCTGCAGGACCTCAAGTTCTCGACAGGCATCTTCCCCCCAGGCTCTGGGGATCATTATCCCGGAGACTTGTTCTGCCATCATCCAGGTCCTGCAGAAGGACTATATTAAGGTAAGATTTTTATCCTTTAACATCACATTTTATTGTATTTAATGTTTGATAATGTATTGTATTTCTTTCATCATTCCCTAATAACCATGATTGTAATATGCTGTGAATGTCCCCTTTGTCCTCATGCATGCTGGAATTTTTTAACGTTTTTTTTTGTCCTTCATACATATTTGCCTTCACTTACCTCCCCAGCATGCTCTCCTGGGACTATATCCACCTCGCCTACTCACTTAATGTATTTTGTCAGCTCCATAGTAGTGCTTTACCCTAAACACCCCCTAAAATGTGTACAAATATTATTTGTGTCCTTAAATTCTGGCAGATTGCCAGAGGCTTTTTTTTTTTGGGTCCCAAACTCATTTGGAACCCTCCCTCCCCCCAACCGCTAAGTCAACCCATAACAATCCTCTGTCTGCTGACTTTGCCAAACCCATACACACTATACCTACCTCTTTTGTTGTCAGATTTCTGCATCAATTCCCCAAAGCATGTAGTGCAAGGGCCTGCCTGAATACTTTCAAATGGTACTGTTTAATGTTTTTGTATCCTATTATTATCTTGATAGGCAATTGCAGAATGTTAAAAATTGTGCTCCAATTTGGACAGTGTGTATTTATATTTTTGTATTATGACACTTCTTACCTGTCCAGTGGGCTGCCAATAGTGTAAGTAAGGAGGGGCTGGCCAAAGTAACACACATTATTTATGCATTCATCTCTCAATGAAGTGGAGAGGGTTACCTGTCCAAAACATCTCCCCCCCCTAAAATTTTAACAATAGGCCATCAGAGGGGGTGAGGAATCTGATAGGTGGACCTTATACTTTTGTCTTTAAATACTCCCTAAAATAAATCTTATACTGATGTTGGCCAAGAATGTTTGTGTCTAATCTGCTTTCAACGTTTATGTGCAAAATGACTAATTTTTATTTTCTGGTTTGACTCCACAGTTTCCTTCCAACCCACAAGAATGGCAGACTGTGGCTTCTCACTTTGCCCAGCAGTGGGACTTTCCCAACTGCGTAGGGGCAATTGATGGGAAACACATCCACATCGTCCCACCCCCCAACTCGGGGAGTGGGACTATGTGGTTCAATAGTATTGTGATGTTGGCGGTGGTGTCGGCTACTTACGAGTTCCTGTATGTAGACATGGGGAACAATGGCTGGATGTCGGATGGTGGAGTTATCGCCCAGACCGAGTTCTATAGGCATCTCCAGAATGGCAGCTTGGGCTTGCCACCTCCAGAAGACAATGCGGAAGGACTCCCATTCGTCTTCGTTGCGGATGAAGCATTTGCGCTGGGGGACCATCTTATGCGGCCATTCCCTATCCTATTCCCTCATCCCGGACCAGAGGGTTTTTAATTACTGGCTGGCCAGAGCCAGAAGAGTGGTGGAGAATACGTTTGGAATAATGGCCAGCCGGCTCCACCTATTTCTTAGACCCATACACATGTCGGAATATAAACTCAATCACATCATCCTGTGTTGCTGTGTTCTCCACAACTTTTTAAGGAGAAATTCTTTAAACTATGCTGCCTCACTTGGGCCTGAGGCCGGAATTCATATTAATGAACCAACCCTGACGGCGCTTGAAACTGGCCATCCTGGCTTGCCCCCCCAGAGTGCCCGCGAGGTCCGTATAAGATACATGAAATACTTTGCGGGTAGGGGGCCATCAATATGCCAGACAATGTCTGAGACATTTTTAAAATAAAAATATATTTGAAACTGAACAAATATTTGCTTTGATTTACTGCTTAACTTTCTTCCAGCTGTCTCCTCGGTTATCTTTTATTAATGTTCTAATTTTTTGGCCTTTTTCTTCAACAGTGCAAACGAAATTTCGTTGACACATGAGGTGGCAATCTCTTCTTCGGCTAACTATTATTATTATGTTGTGGGTCTGCTACACACACACCTTGTTTTCTTTTTTTGTTAATGTATGTAATTCATTACTGACAAAAATATTAATAATTTTCAACACCATGACTGAAATTTGGGGAGTCATGAAAATGGCGTGATTCTGTAAAATTAGAAAGCACTGTTGGGTGTTATTTACTAAAGGAAAATACACTTTGCACTACAAGTGCACTTGAGACTGCACTGAAACTGCACTTGTAGTGCAAAGTGGATTTGCCTAGAGTAAATAACCCACATTGTCACTGAAAATAACAACTTTACTACAAAAAATGCTTTTGAACATTGAAAGAAGAAGCCACACATTGTTGATTATCAATCTTTTTAATCAAAGCACAATCACATGTGCGTTTCTGAAAGGTTTTTTGAACAAACCAACATGTTTGTTGTATAACATTTTTTAGGTCACATTAAGTAGAAATTGCCTTTTATGGTAAAACAGGCACGTTTAAAACCATAAAACAATACACAACTCTGGAACTTACAAAGTTCAACTTTTATAAAGTGAAGGCAATAACAGACATGAGTATGTAAAAACTGTGTTTGATATTGCGTTCCGCAGATGGGGTGACGTCACCCTGTAAAAGCCAAATTTAGAAGATGCACACAAATTGCCCAACGTCAACATGTGCTAGCTGCCATCATGGGGGATCAATGGTCATGTTTTGTGGGTGCAACCTCTTTCTCTCATCTACTTTATTATTAAGGAAGGGGTTGCACCCACAAAACGCGTACATTGATCTCCTGTGATGGCAGATAGCACATGTTGACACACTGTGTGCATCTTCTAAATTTGGCTTTTAACATACGTAAAAAAATTTGGTCACAAAAAAGAGAAGAAATTTAGGGATTTCTGGGTGTTTTAGATTTTCCCTAAAACATCAATGATATTCTTCATTTTGTTTTAAACATCATTGATGTTTTGCTTTAGGTTTTCTAAATCTCTATTACACCCCATTATCTCCCCAATGAGGATCTGGGCACTTTCACTGGTGAAATGACATTCCTCTTTCAAAACATCCCAATCACCTACAAAAAAGCAAAAAAACACACCATGTATTATAAATATGCAGGCATCCATCTCTTACCTGAGGCTGTGGTCGCAGGCACTCACCTGTTGTGGTGACAATTTCTACAACGTCTCCCTCCTCCTCCTCTGGTTGGGTTTGGGGGATTTCCCATTCTTCCTGAGGTGGGGGGTCCGTGGTCTCATCTGATGAGTGGTGTCCTCCGAGTCTTTTCTCCCCATGTGAACAAAAATAGGTATACTTAGCACACAGATATTTGATAGCAGAAATAGGAATATAAAACATTGCTTGGAAGTGTTGTACAATTGTCTGTTGTCTGAGTTCCAAGCTGAAGAAATTGTTTTGTCCTCTGTAAAGCTTGAATACTTACCTGTTTTGTGCAAGCTTCACAGATTGAGACACCCCTATAGTATTCACTGGAGCACCTGTGTGGGCCCCCTAATAAAAAGGATGTTCTTTTGTCCCACACTAGTGCTCCAGCGTCCAGATGTGTAAACAGCTGCTGAGTGTCCTCTCCTTACACAGAATCTAGTTAGCATTTCATTCTAGTTACAAACCCATCTAGACAACAAACTTTTATTAACCACTTGAGCCCCGGACCATTATGCTGCCTAAGGACCAGAGGTCTTTTTCCAATTTGGCACTGCGTCGCTTTAACTGCTAATTGCGCGGTCATGCAATGCTGTACCCAAACGAAATTTGCGTCCTTTTCTTCCCACAAATAGAGCTTTCTTTTGATGGTATTTGATCACTTCTGCAGTTTTTAATTTTTGCGCTATAAACGGAAAAAGACCGAAAATTTTGAAAAAAAATTATATTTTCTACTTTTTGTTATAAAAAAAATCCAATAAACTAAATTTTAGTCATACATTTAGGCCAAAATGTATTCGGCCACATGTCTTTGGTAAAAAAAATGTCAATAAGCATATATTTATTGGTTTGTGCAAAAGTTATAGCGTCTACAAACTAGGGTACATTTTCTGTAATTTACACAGCTTTTAGTTTATGACTGCCTATGTCATTTCTTGAGGTGCTAAAATAACAGGGCAGTACAAAACCCCCCCAAATGACCCCATTTTGGAAAGTAGACACCCCAAGGAAATTGCTGAGAGGCATGTTGAACCTATTGAATATTTATTTTTTTTGTCCCAAGTGATTGAATAATGACAAAAAAAAATAAATAAATATTTACAAAGAGTTGTCACTAAATGATATATTGCTCACACAGGCCATGGGCCTATGTGGAATTGCACCCCAAAATACATTCAGCTGCTTCTCCTGAGTATGGGGATACCACATGTGTGGGACTTTTTGGGAGCTTAGCCGCGTACGGGGCCCCGAAAACCAAGCACCGCCTTCAGGATTTCTAAGGGTGTAAATTTTTGATTTCACTCTTCACTGCCTATCACAGTTTCGGAGGCCATGGAATGCCCAGGTGGCACAAAACCCCCCCCAAATGACCCCATTTTGGAAAGTAGACACCCCAAGCTATTTGCTGAGAGGCATATTGAGTCCATGGAATATTTTATATTTTGACACAAGTTGCGGGAAAGTGACACTTTTTTTTTTTTTTGCACAAAGTTGTCACTAAATGATATATTGCTCACACAGGCCATGGGCATATGTGGAATTGCACCCCAAAATACATTTAGCTGCTTCTCCTGAGTATGGGGATACCACATGTGTGGGACTTTTTGAGAGCCTATCCGCGTACGGGGCCCCGAAAACCAAGCACCGCCTTCAGGATTTCTAAGGGTGAAAATTTTTGATTTCACTCCTCACTACCTATCACAGTTTCGGAGGCCATGGAATGCCCAGGTGGCACAAAACCCCCCCAAATGACCCCATTTTGGAAAGTAGACACCCCAAGCTATTTGCTGAGAGGCATGGTGAGTATTTTGCAGCTCTCATTTGTTTTTGAAAATGAAGAAAGACAAGAAAAAACTTTTTTTTTTCTTTTTTCAATTTTCAAAACTTTGTGACAAAAAGTGAGGTCTGCAAAATACTCACTATACCTCTCAGCAAATAGCTTTGGGTGTCTACTTTCCAAAATGGGGTCATTTGGGGGGGTTTTGTGCCACCTGGGCTTTCCATGGCCTCCGAAACTGTGATAGGCAGTGAAGAGTGAAATCAAAAATTCACGCCCTTAGAAAGCCTGAAGGCGGTGCTTGGTTTTCGGGGTCCCGTACGCGGCTAGGCTCCCAAAAAGTCTCACACATGTGGTATCCCCGTACTCAGGAGAAGCAGCAGAATGTATTTTGGGGTGTAATTTCACATATTCCCATGGCATGTTTGAGCAATATATCATTTAGTGACAACTTTGTGCAAAAAAAAAAAAAAAAAAAAAATTTGTCTCTTTCCTGCAACTTGTGTCGCAATATAAAATATTCCATGGACTCGACATGCCTCTCAGCAAATAGCTTGGGGTGTCTACTTTCCAAAATGGGGTCATTTGGGGGGGTTTTGAACTGTCCTGGCATTTTATGCACAACATTTAGAAGCTTATGTCACACATCACCAACTCTTCTAACCACTTGAAGACAAAGCCCTTTCTGACACTCATTGTTTACATGAAAAAGTTATTTTTTTTTGCAAAAAAATTACTTTGAACCCCCAAACATTATATATTTTTTTAAAGCAAATGCCCTACAGATTAAAATGGTGGGTGTTTCATTTTTTTTTTTCACACAGTATTTGCGCAGCGATTTTTTTTTTGGGGAAAAAACACACTTTTTAAAATTTTAATGCACTAAAACACACTATATTGCCCAAATGTTTGATGAAATAAAAAAGATGATCTTAGGCCGAGTACATGGATAACAAACATGACATGCTTTAAAATTGCGCACAAACGTGCAGTGGCAACAAAATAAATACATTTTTAAAAGCCTTTAAAAGCCTTTACAGGTTACCACTTTAGATTTACAGAGGAGGTCTACTGCAAAAATTACTGCCCTCGATCTGACCTTCGCGGCGATACCTCACATGCATGGTGCAATTGCTGTTTACGTTTGACGACAGACCGCCGCTTGCGTTCGCCTTAGCGCGAGAGCAGGGGGCGACAGGGGTGCTTTTTTTTTTTTTTTTTTTTTCTTTATTATTTTTTTTGCTTTTTTATCTTATTTTTAAACTGTTCCTTTCATTTTTTTTTTTTTTTTAATCATTTTTATTGTTATCTCGGGGAATGTAAATATCCCCTATGATAGCAATAGGTAGTGACAGGTACTCTTTTTTGAAAAAATTGGGGTCTATTAGACCCTAGATCTCTCCTCTGCCCTCAAAGCATCTGATGACACCAAGATCGGTGTGATAAAATGCTTCCCCAATTTCCCAATGGCGCTATTTACATCCGGCGAAATCTAAGTCATAAAATGCTCGTAGCTTCCGGTTTCTTAGGCCATAGAGATGTTTGGAGCCACTCTGGTCTCTGATCAGCTCTATGGTCAGCTGGCTGAATCACCGGCTGCATTCTCAGGTTCCCTGTTGAGACAGGAGAGCCAGAGAAAAACACGGAAGACGGTGGGGGGGGGGCTTTCCCTCCCACGGCTTGTAAAAGCAGTCTAGAGGCTAATTAGCCACTTTTACATGAAAGCCGACCGCTGGCTGAAAAGAATGATACCAAGATGATACCTAAACCTGCAGGCATCATTCTGGTATAACCATTCAAAGTCGTGAATGGCGTACCTGAAGACAAAAAAATGGTTAACAATAAAGCACAGTAAACGGTAAAGTATAAAAAATTGCATACCTGAAAGCAAACATGATAAACCATAATAACAATAAAACATTGCAGAATAGAATACAGTAAAAAAGAGCAGAACAATAGAGAGAGAATAGAGAGAGAGAGAACAATAAAACGCCAACAATTTTTTTTTATTTTATATATTTTTTTTTTTTTTTACACTTTTTTTGTAACTAACTTTTATAACTGTAACCGGTTCCAGGTTCGGGTCTCTCAAAATGCGATGGCATCTTGGGAGACCCTGTGAAAGTGTGCCTAGTCTGTGCAATGCTGTACCCTACGCTAATACTCAACTAGTGTATGGTAGCGTTCAAAACATTCACCAATGCAAAGACCAGGATTGTCAGGACAGGAGGGACAATAATAGAGGGTGTCACGCCTATATTCGCGCTTGCTGCAGACACGACATCTTTTTTGGGGGTTCGTTGGGTAGGGGTACTCGGGAGGACATAAAGAAAATGCCTCTCATGCAGCCGACTGCATTTGGTTGGGGATGTGAATGGGGGAAGTACGGGTGCTGCAGAAGCGGTGGGTTCCCAATTAGGATTGGCGAATGCAGCAGGAAGGGCACTATGGGCACGACGGGCCTGTGTTTGTCTTCTTGGTGGCAGCGGGACACTACTTGTGCTTGCCACCTCACCAGCTTGAACTGCACTTATGGGACTTGCCACGTCACTAAGTGTTACTGCAGTGCTGGTTTGACTACGACCGGGGTGTACTAGGCCGCTGGCGCTTGCCAGTTCAATAAAAAGCTACCAAAAAAACTGTTAGCGATCGCAGGGATCAGGCCTGACTCTGCGAATGCTGCAGTTATGCGTTAAGTGTTTTGTAAGTGACAGTGATCGATCGATACTGCACTTGGGTGGGCTGGGCCGGGCGGAGGGGCAAAATGCAGGTGCTAGCAGGTATCTGGGCTGATCCCGCTAACACTGCGTTTTTGGGAACCCTAAACTGCTGGGGACGCCAGTATAGATCTGATCGGATCAGATATTGATCCGTTCAGATACTATACCACTAAGGGAGGTGTACGGTGCGTGCGTGGGTGTTAGCGGTACTGGCGCTAATCTGACGCTGCTTGGGGCTGGTGCTTGCCAGTTCACCAAAACGCTACCAAAAAAACTGTTAGCGATCACAGGGATCAGGCCTGACTCTGCGAACGCTGCAGTTATGCATTTAGTGTTTTGTAAGTGTCAGTGATCGATCGATACTGCACTTGGGTGGGCTGGGCTGGGCTGGGCCGGGCGGAGGGGCAAAGCGCAGGTGCTAGCAGGTATCTGGGCTGATCCCGCTAACACTGCGTTTTTGGGAACCCTAAACTGCTGGGGACGCCAGTATAGATCTGATCGGATCAGATATTGATCCGATCAGATACTATACCACTAAGGGAGCTGTACGGTGCGTGCGTGGGTGTTAGCGCTACTGGCGCTAACCTGACGCTGCCTGGGGCTGGTGCTTGCCAGTTCACCAAAATGCTACCAAAAAAACTGTTAGCGATCGCAGGGATCAGGCCTGACTCTGCGAACGCTGCAGTTATGCGTTTAGTGTTTTGTAAGTGACAGTGATCGATCGATACTGCACTTGGTCTGGGCCGGGCGGAGGGGCAAAACGCAGGTGCTAGCAGGTATCTGGGCTGATCCCGCTAACACTGCGTTTTTGGGAACCCTAAACTGCTGGGGACGCTAGTATAGATCTGATCGGATCAGATATTGATCCGTACAGATACTATACCACTAAGGGAGGTGTATGCTGCATGCGTGGGTGTTAGCGGTACTAGCGCTAATCTGACGCTGCCTGGGGCGACGCATATCACCGCCGGGCGATCAGGGGGCTAAACCTTTATTCGGTAATAAACGGCGGGTGCCCTGACACTATAAAAAATAAACAAACTAACCAGCGTCAACCGTAACAGTTATACGGTGATCAGTGGTGAAAGGGTTAACTAGGGGGCAATCAAGGGGTTAAAACATTTATTCGGTAATATATGGGGGTCCCTGTCGCTATAAAACGCTGACGGCGAACCTAAATATTTAGGTCCCTAACTAGCGTCACCAGCGACACTAATACAGCGATCAGAAAAATGATCGCTTAGCGACACTGGTGACAGGGGGTGATCAAGGGGTTAAAACTTTATTAGGGGGGGGTAGGGGGGTATCCTAGACCTAAAGGGGGGTAATACTAACTGTCCCAACACTGTAACTGTCACAAACTGACACCAATGCAGTAATCAGAAAAAAACCAAAAAAAAAAACCAAAAAAACTGCTGGTGTCAGTTTGTGACGGGGGGGGGGAGGTGATTGGGGGGGGATCGGGGGGGGATCGGGGGGCGATCGGGGGGGGGGGATCGGGGTGTTTAGTGTGCCTGGCATGTTCTACTGTATGTGTGTGTGTTTGTGCACTCACATACCTGTCTTCTCTCCTCGGGCCGGAACGGAAATTACCGAGCCGAGGAGAGATGACATCATTTCCTTTGCTGCTGTTTAGCATACAGCAGCAAAGGAATGATGTGATTGGCCGGCGGCGATCGCGAGGGGGGGGGCACGAACGGATGGCCTCCCCCTCACCTCTGATCGCCGCTGAACAAAAGACGACCACCTCGGGCACCGGGGGGGGGTCCGATCGGACCCCCCACCCACGGAAGGCAAATCACGTATATGTACGTGATTTTGCCTGTCCGTGCCACCTTGCCGACGTAAATCGGCGTGAGGCGGTCGTCAAGTGGTTAATAGAAGTAGGCCCGAAAAACCGTATTGAACTGCATCTGGCCAAAACATTGTATTTTAGTGGCCTAACGAACAATGTTTCCTACGAACGATTAATGTGCCCATGAACATAAAAGTTGCCATTTTAAAATGTACAACAGTAAAGAAAAGCACATGGAGCAGCACGAACGTCATAAAAAGAAAGAATAAGAACACAGCACAACTACTTACTTTTTTGCAGCACTCTCCTGATTCTTCTATACTGATCGTGCTCCCTTATTTTGAGGTCCGACCACCGTTTCCTCAGTTGATCCTTGGATCGCCGTACCCTAAAATTCCTCTGCAGACTCTAAACAACTTTAGCCATGCTCTTGGCCTTTCTCACATTTGGGTTTGGGTAAGGTCCATACTTCCCTTCATAGTCGGCCCTCTTCAATATGTCCACCATCTCCACCATCTCAACAAAGGCCATATTTGAGGCCTTAAATCTCCTCCGGGATCGTGACGTTTCTGGCTATGGGCTTTCCTCCTCTTCCTCCTCGTTGCTGCTATTATCATGCACCTGTTGTCTCTCCGCTATGTGCTCTCCCCCACTGCACCGAAAGAGAAGGGGCGGGGAATAGACTAGAAAGAACGTCAGGGGTGGGAGTAGTTTCACGCATGCACAGTGTATATAAAGCGTAACTCGCGTGCGTCGTACGTACGATCTGTGAGCAGAGGAAGGAGTATCAGAAGTGCCGATCGTGATAACGAAGGTACAAGTTTAACTTGGTCCTATACTGCTTATAGATTGAGGCCTATGTTGAGACAAGTTTAGGAGAGTTTAGCCTGACATTAGGGTTTGTCTTGTGTTGTGTCTTGCAGAGAAAATGGATGGCGTCAATGATCACAACTTCCTCCCCCTGTTCATAGACAAGTACAGGGTGCTGCTCTGTCTGTGGCAGGTCAAACACCCACATTATAATCATAAACAAAAGAGGCAGGCAGCGCTGGAGAAACAGCTGGAGTTGGTGAAGCCGGTGGTCCCCACGGCAACCACCCCCTATTTAAAAGCCAAAATTGGTGGCCTGAGGAGCACTTATCTTAGGGAGCGCAAGAAGGTCCAGGATTCCCAGAGATCAGGAGCTGCAGCAGATGACGTTTATGTCCACAGGCTGTGGTACTATGAGAGACTGCGATTTCTGTCAGACTAGACTGAAGTCAGGGAATCCCTCTCAACCCTTCCTTCCACTCTTCCTTCCACCCTATCTTCCACCCCAGCGGAGGCTTCCGATGTCCAACCTGGGACATCCAGCCAGGAAGAAGTGGAGGAGCCCAGCTTGAGCCAGGTATAGCATTGTTTTACAGATTTCTTGGCAAAACATAAATGATGTTTACTAGATGTTATTATTGATCACTAATTGCTGATTTAATAAAGGCATTTACATATCAATAGACAGTAGTGGGCAAAAATAATTGGGACGAGAATGAAAAATGCTGGGCTCACAATGATAGTCTTTTCTATTTATTAACATTCAATTTGCAACAGTCATAAGATGAAAATTGTGTGTGATTGATGAAGAAAAAACTAAAACTATGTCCCTTTTTCATACACAGGAAGACCTCAGCCAGGAGGAGGGTGTGGAATGTGGCACACAGAAGGAGGCTGTGGAATGTGGCAGCCAGGAGGAGGCAGGGGTTAGTTGCAGCCAGGAGGAGGCAGGGGTAAGTGGCACCAGGAGGTGGCCAGGGCCAGTAGGAGCCTCACACAATCACAGGTTCCTACCCTCCGCCTTCCAAACAAAGTACCCAGGAAGGGGAGTAACGTGGAGGAGTCAGCGCACAGGCTGATTCAGGAGGCTTCTGCGTCCCTCAGAACCACCCCCACTCGTGAAGAGGCCTTTGCCTCCATGGCTGCCACAAAACTGCAGGACATGCAGGAGGGGCAACGCCTCATGTGTGAGGAAATCATTTATAAAACATTAAATAAGGTGTTGAAGGGCGAAATCACACCCAATACCCACCTGTGTGAGTTGCATCATCCTCCTCCTCCTGCCACACCTCCAACACCACAGCCACAGCCTGGAAGGAGGAGTGGAAGGAAGACAAGAAAGTGATGGCCTGGGTTCAGTCTGATCTGACAAAAGATGCAGGCTCTTTTATGACCACAGCCTGGGGACATACATGTCATCTGCTGCTGTTCATGATCTCTTGGACTTCTGGACCAGACTGTACTCCCTTAGATAAGGACTCCCCAGGCCACCAATTTTGCCTGAAAATAGTTGATGTGTGCCCTGGGGGCCAAAGGCTTTGCCAACTTCTGCTGTTTCTCCATCATTGCCTCCCTCTTTATTTGGTTAGGACCCCTTAATAAAGTTTTTTTTTTTAAGTAATACTTGCCTATGTGTGTTTTCCTTCAAAAAGGACTGTTTGTGAGGAGGCAGGTACATTTTCAAAATACAATGTGAAATAAACAAGGGACACCAACCAACCTCCTTGAGATTAAAAAGACAAAATAATAATGGTGTTGTGGTAACTTGACACACAAAACACACCCAAAACTATTCTGGAAATCACCAAAAAACAAAAAAAAATAAAAAAAACAGGAGATCTGTAATTTAAAAAAATACAACAAATAATACCAAAAAAAAATTTAAAAAATAAAGAAATTTTCGGTAGATGTGATAAATAAAAATATTATATTCATGAAATCACGAGAAATATTAAAGAAATCAGTTTGTGAGAAGCCTGTGTGAATATGAGCAGCAAAACAACTCCATTCTTCTAGCATTATAAAGAAGAAGAGAGTGCGCTGCATTAAACAATTTAAAACATTGCAGCGTGACGAAAGTGCTATATCCATTACAAACGCTAATGTTACCAGACCGAGCAGTTCCATCTCGGAATTTATTCTGAGCATGCATGGCACTTTGTGCGTCGGAATTGTCCACACATGGTCGGAATTTACATGAACGGATTTTGTTGTCGGAAAATTTTATAGCCTGCTCTCAAACTTTGTGTGTCGGAAATTCCGATGGAAAAAGTTCAATGGAGCCCACACATGGTCGGAATTTCCGACAACAAGCTCCTATCGCACATATTCCGTCGGAAAGTCCGACCGTGTGTACAGGGCATTACAGTTTTTGCACACCAATTTGTTGGTCAGGATTTCCTACTGGGACGTCTTTATCGCTCTGGAGAAAAGGAGGCATGACGTCTCTAATTGGACTTCGTCCTGGAGCGGGAGTGACACCTGGAGCTACACTGCCTTGAAGAACGCCTGTCCTCTCTGGGTCTTGAACTCTGAGAGCATGAGTGTGTGGGGCTGAAATAAATCAAAGCAAACTGCATAAAAAGGAACTCTTTTTTTTTAGGTCTCCTGAAAACTTACCATTTTAGTGGGCCCCTAACTTATAAATTGAAGGTCTTGCATAAGTAGTGGCTGTCAGGGCTGGCCGCTCAGCTGTCGGCTAATTGCTAGCTTCCATCTCTCTCCACAGTTACCCAACTGTTGTTGATCCTGCTCGTCAGTCCTGCCTACCTAAGCCGTCCAGTCCAGAGCAACTCTGCCTTCGCCTTGGTCACATCACAAGAAACTCTACAAGAAATCTCATGCGTTCCTGTTTAAAGACTGGCTTTGCTGACATCCCTTCAGGCTACAGATCCTGCTTGTTGTTCCACTACTTTGATCCATAACTCCTGGCTTGGATGATGATCCATTCTGGTTACTGAACTTTGGCTATGTTTTAAATACGTTTGTTCTTTTTACTTTTTTTATTAAACAAGTGTGATTTAACTGTACTTCTGTCTCGGTCTGATTTCATGGTTTCTGACAGTAGGCGAAGGCCATGAATTCAGAAGATACAGTCAATCCAATTGTTGGTAATATTTTTTCTAGATTGGATGAGCAAGATCACCGCATGGTTCAGTTTGCCATAGTGTTACAAACGCTCCTGTGTCACACGGCTCACCTGGAATCTCCCACTGTGGCTGCTCAGGTACAACCTGAGTTGCAGGCCATCCCTGCTGCTGCACCAGTCTCTGTGCAGGCACCCGCCTCGAGTATTACCTCTATAAGAGGTATGTCTGGTTCTGCTCCACTTCCCCAGCGATTTGGGGATGATCAAGTCCAATGCAGAGGGTTTCTCAACCAGGTTGATATATACTTTGAGACGCGTCTCTCTGCGGGTGAGAGAACCGTTAGGAGGAGGGAGAGATTGTGCCTTAGGTGGCGTTGTTTCATCCCCAGTTATCCAGAAGGATAAGCCCCTGGTTTTTGTCACCCTTTCTTGGGCTGAGTCATCCATCGAGATACAGGCTCTAATCTACTCTGGGGCTGCAGGCCTGTTCATTGATGCTGCCTTTGTATCAAAGCACTCGATTCCGCTGCAACTGCGTGACACTCCACTTGCCATTGAGGCTCTTGACGGGAGACCTCTACAGCCTGCCCATGTGACTAATGAGATGGTTCCATTGTCCATGGCCGTAGGGGTTCTTCACCATGAGATAATCCAATTCCAAGTTAGATTTCCTCACCTAAGTTTCCACTGGTTATCCTTGGTTACAGAGGTAAAACTCCTTTTTTGATTGGCTCCGTGCTGAGGTTCTCTCCTGGTCACCACAATGCAGTTAGACATGCTTCCAGGGGTTGTCAAGGTCCTGTGCACCTCTTCACTCTCCTCCCTGCCAGAGGAGTACCGCGATTTTAGTAATGTCTTTGACAAAGACCAAGCCGGTAGATTGCCTCAGGCTGTATGATTGCGCAAGTGACCTTCAACCTGGTGCCGTACCTCCTTGTGGCCGGGTTTACCCTTTGTCGGTCTTGGAGGATAAGGCCATGGTGGAGTATGTTGCAGACGCACTTTCTCAAAGTTTCATCTGCAAATCCTCGTCTCCTGCTGGTGCTGGCTTCTTCTTTGTGAAGAAGAGGAGTGGTGAACTGAGACCTTGTATTGATTATAGGGGTCTCAATCGTGTCACGATTAAGAATGCCTATCTGATTCTGTTAATTTATTTGACCGCCTCAAGGGAGCAACGGTTTTCACGAAGCTTGATTTGAGAGGGGCATACAATCTTGTCAGGATTAAGGAGGGTGACGAGTGTAAAACTGTGCTTAATACCAGAACAGGCCATTATGAGTACCTCGTAATGCCTTTTGGCCTTTGTAACACCCCGGAAGTTTTCCAGGAATTTATTAACGATGTCCTCTGAGATTTGTTGCAGTTATATGTGGTGGTTTATCTCAATGATATCCTCATATTTTCCAAGTCCCTGGAGAGCCACCACACAGATGTCTGTCGTGTGCTTCAGAAACTAAGAGAGAACAATCTCTATTGTAAACTGGAGAAGTGCGAGTTCCATCGTGAACAGGTTAAATCCCTGAGCTATGTTATTTCCACTGCTGGTTTTTTGATGGACCCAGAGAAACTTTTGGCAGTCCTACAGTGGCCCCGACCCGTGGGTTTACGTCCTCTGCAGCGTTTCCTGGGCTTTGCCAACTATTATCGGAAGTTTATTCATAACTTCTCATCTCTGGTCAAGCTCCTGACTGATATGACCAGAAAGGACGGTAACCCACAAAGTTGGTCTCCGGAGTCCATTAAGGCTTTTGAGAGTCTCAAGGCTGCCTTAGTTTCTGCTCCTGTGTTGGCACATCCTGATCCTACGTTACCTTTTATCCTTGAGGTTGATGCTTTTTAGACTGGTGTTGGCGCCCTTCTGTCTCAACGTCCTACCTCTGAGGGCGCTATGCATCCTTGTGGCTACTTTTCCAAGAAATTGTCACCTGTGGAGTGCAATTACGAGATTGGTGACAGAGAGCTGTTGGCGATCATTTTAGCCCTGAAAGAATGGAGACATCTCCTAGAAGGTACCACTGTGCTGCTTCTCATTCTTACTGACCATAAGAATCTCACATTTTTGTCTGAGGCTAAACGCCTCTCTCCCAGAAGGCCACGTTGGGCTCTTTTCTTGTCAAGTTTCAATTACATTGTCTAATTCTTACCCGGTACTAAGAATGTAAGAACTGACGCCTTGTCATGACAATTTTCCTCCACTTCCAAGTTGGAGTCAGTTCTGGTTCGTGTGATTCCTCCTGATCGTATTCTGGCTATGGTTCGCACCAGTCTCACTTCTCCTTTGAGTGACAAAATTCTTGCTGCTCAGGTCCATGCTCCTCCTGAGAAACCTTGTGACCGCTGCTTTGTCCCAGAGAGTCTCCATACTGCCGTGCTCCAGACTTACCTTTCTGCCAAGGCAGCTGACCACCCTGGGAAGAATCAACTCGTTTGGGCCATTTCCCAACAATTCTGATGGCTTAGTCTATGTGCTGATGTAACTGCCTTCGTAGCTGCCTGTTCCGTGTGTGCTCAGGGTAAGAATCCACGACATCTTTCCAGTAGGCCTCCTACAACCCATACCCAATGGAGAGAGGCCCTGGACCCACCTGTCTATGGATTTCATTGTGAAATTACCCAACTCCCAAGGCAACACTGTTATCCTTATGGTGGTTTATTGGTTCTCAAAGATGTGTCATTGTATTCCACTTAAGAAGTTGCCCACTTCTAAGGAACTGGCTTCCATTTTTGCTCGGGAGATCGTTTGCTTACATGGGCTACCCAAGGTGATTGTCTCAGACAGGGGTATTCAGTTTGTGTCCCGGTTCTGGTGAGCCTTCTGTGCACAGTTGGGAATTCAGCTTGCTTTCTCCTCTGCGTATCACCCGCAGTCTAATGGGGCCGCAGAACGAGCCAATCAGTCCTTGGAGCAATTCCTATGTTGCTATATTTCTGACCATCATAACAACTGGTTAGACCTATTACTGTGGGCAGAGTTTGCTCACAACAGTGCCTTGAATTCTGCTTCCCGATTGTCCCCGTTTATGGCGAATTATGGTTTCCAACCTTCCATGTTGCCTGACTCATTTGTTCTGCAGAGTATTCTTGCGTTAGAGGAGCATCTCCGTGTTCTTCGTTCCACTTGGACACAAGTCCAGGAGGCTTTGCATCATGCTAATGATAGGTACAGGCTCCATGCTGACCGCAGACGCCTGCCTGTGCCTTCCTACCAGGTTGAGGACAGTGTCTGGCTGTCATCTCGCAACCTCCGACTTCGTGTTCCCTCACTGAAGTTCGCACCTCAGTTTATTGGGCCTTTCCGTATTCTTCGCAGGATTAACTTTGGTCTGCAACTGCTTTACCACCTCGGTGCCACGTCCTCACCCTGTGCAGTTTGATAACCATGAGAAGTATGAAGTACAGTCCATTGTTGACTCCCGTAGGTTCCATGGGCGCATACTGTACTTGGTGCATTGGAAAGGGTATGGTCCGGAGGAACGCTTTTGGGTCTCATCCTCGGACGTACATGCCCCTGTCATCCTCCGTGATTTCCATAGACATTTTCCCCTTAAGCCCAGTGGTCCTCTGAGAGGAAGGGGTGGTTGAGGAGGGGGTACTGTCAGGGATGGGCTCAGCCCTTCCTTCTCTGAGCTGGCCACTCAGCTGTCTGCTAATTGCCAGCTCCCATCTCTCTCCACAGTTACCCAGCTGTTGGTGATCCTGCTTGTCAGTCCTGCCTACTTAAAGCCGTCCAGTCCAGAGGAGCTACGCCTTCGCCTTGGTCACATCACAAGAAACTATCTCCTGTGTTCCTCTTTAAAGACTGGCTTTGCTGACATCCCTTCTGGCTGCAGATCCTGCTTGCTGTTCCATTACTTTGATCCCTGACTTCTGCTTGGCTGACTATCCCTTCCGGTTACTGTACTTAGGCTATGTTTTGACTACATTTGTTCTTTTTACTTTTATTATTAAACAAGTGTGATTTAAGTGTACTTCTGTCTCAGTCTGATTTCATGGTTTCTGACAGAGTCAGATCCATTGGGCTTCAGATGATGTGAACGTATAGCGTCATCCACACTGCAGCAACGCGGCTCTCTCCCTTTCACCTGTCAGTGCGCCAGCGGACTTGGCGTCCCAGCCACATGCAGGTTACAGTTGGGGTCTTCACCTTCCCGCTGTCAATCATTTTTGCTTTCTCCTCCAGCATGTCCAGCCCTTCCCCACTCGCGTGTTCCACATTTGGCCGCAGTGCAGCAGGGGTATTGGCGCCCCCCCCATGTTGCAGGAGGTCTTTTGTAAACCCCAATGCCATCAGCTCCTTGTTGCTCCATGGATCTTCTGTGAAACTGTAAGCTGTTGATTTATTTTTTACCTACGTCATATCCCTTCCTGTATGACAACAGGATTGTTCTTTTACATGCATTACTGAATAAACTAGGACTAATCATGTTCAACTGTCTGCTGTAAAACTGTGTTTAGTCCTCAAACCATTGAGCGCTGGTCCGTCTGTTTTGCTGTACACTGTTACATAGTTACATAGTTAGTCAGGTTGAAAAAAGACACAAGTCCATCCGGTTCAACCTTAAAAACAATAAATAAATAAAATAAACATATAAATAAATACAATAAAAAGTAATGTTTATTCATAGTAAGTAACTGTTTATTTATACCCTCCAGCAATGGCTGCGTCCAGCTGCACTGGGTTCAGATCCCATGTCATTAACCATGCCCTTTCCTGCCCATCCACACATGGCCATGCTTTAGCGCTGGTGTTACGTGTTGTATATCACTGGGTGTATGAGACCAAGGTCTTAACACCCAGGGGTCCCAAGATGGACTTTAACCTGAACTGCTTCATTGATAATGGTTAATATGAGTAATTAGTGACATACTTTTTAGTAGTAATGTAATTTATTAGATATTACCTCATTGCTTGATGTCTCATGGTTGGGACCTGGTGATGTGTCAGTTTAAGCATACATGCTAGGTGACAAATAATAAAATGCAGCGCTAGGTGAAATATAACATATTTAGTGTATACAAGGGTGAGTGACCACCCTATATATATTACTAAAATGTGTATTCATCAGACATGTGTATGGTGATGTTTAAAAATCACAATAGTCATATAGAGCATGAATTCCAGTTATCACAATAATCACATAAGACATAAATTCCAATTATTATAAATAATGTCCAAAATGTGATGAAAAACTCATTGCCAGCAGCACTGTAATATGCATAACAAGAGGAAACCATATGTAAATTCTTAGATTGAGCAGGTAATTCTCATACATTCGGACTCCACACGGAAATGAAGGGGTAAATGCGCTTACCAGAAGGGATGGACACTCTCACCGTACGGCGGGGTGTCATACAGGCTTACGGATCTATAGATCCCAGGGATGTTTGCTGGAAGCTTGCTGGAGGGTGCTGGTGATGGATTCCAGTAAATACATCCGAGGCAGCCTCTAGAACAGGGTGGTCTGTATATCCTTGGATGGATGGATGGATCGGTTCCCCTCTTGGAACACACAGATGACCAAACGATACAGTTCTCACCCCGTCAAATGAAATCCATGTAAGGAAAAAAAGGGAATCTCCACATGGTGCATGAACCAGTAAAAAAAGGGTTTATTCAAAACCATCAGGAACAAAACGAATGTTTCACAAACTTCAGATAAAATGAATAAAATAGTGATCACAAAGCAAAGTAAAAAAATGGTTTGCGTGGTAACAGGGTAACGGCTTCAGCAATCCGACATGTTTCAGACTAATGTCCATCTACAGGGGAATATAGCCTGATACCAGAGACCACGCTAACATATATCAGCAATAATAAATCACAATAAAGATCAGCTGTGTGTGCCCTGCCGCTGGACCATTAAAACAAGCCAATCAGAAGCAAGCTGTGGGTGTCTGTTATTCACCCCCAAAGCACGTGATGTCTCCAGCCAATCACGGCCTCCAATGCCTGGTCACGTGATACCTTCGGTGGGGATGACATCATTGCGCAGCAACTTCTGCGCTCCAGGCCTCACTCACAACCACAGAGGGACCAGTGAGGAGATACAATAGAGGGCGGGCTGACTCCGCCCTACCGTCCGTGAACAGCGTCATTGCACAGCCCAGCTCAGCGCTCATACCCCAGTCACTTCCTGTATCCACGGAAGTGCAGACGGGACCCTACTAGGGAAAGGGGACACACACTAGGCTGGAACCTCACAACTCCGGTGTGCACATCCAGCAAAGCACAAAGCCTGGCCTGCAACTGTCAACATGGGACACATAAAACACCCACAAATGAAAAAAACAAAAAAACAAAAAAAAAACCAAACATGTGAGACACTCAGATTAGGAATATATATATTTATATATTTTTGTGATGGAGCAAACCCTGTAGTGTTAAATTTAAAATTAAAAACAAAAATATATATTTTTATATTTTTTTTATCGTTTTTATTTATTCAGTTTATCTTTTAATATAATAATACATTTAATATTAATTAAATTTAGTGTATTGCACAAGGTTTTTAAAAAAAAATTCTGCAGCATAATATAGTTCGTCTATATTTTAAAATATAGTTTTCTGGTATTAGTATCAATATATTCAATAATTCATATTGATGAGAAAAGTTCCAAGAAATTCCGTTCAGTTCTTGTGTAAAAACTCAAAAATTGATTTAATAATAAAATAGCAAAATATTACAAGAACAATATTAAAATGTAGAATATAAAAATATCAATAATGTATTATATTCTTAAGATGAAGATTGAATCAGATGTGTGTCTGTGTGTGTGTGTGTGTAGCTGTGCCAGCTTCCTTCAACTTCAAATCAACCCAGAAGACTGAAGCAAACTATGTCCATTCACTTCTCCTCTTTAAGATATAGAATCATGAGTGCTGTACTGTAATTTTTGGCATCTTCCAATTCAGTATTTTCTGTAAAATTTTTGCTGAATAACATAACCATTCTTCGGGTAACACATAGAAAGACCTGTTGAACGACTCTCAATAGTATTAACAAATACTGTCTCAAAGCCTCTCAGCACTTGTTCTAAAAATACCATTTACAGGTTTCTTGAATTCATTGGTACAAACATAATTTACTGTTACCAAATTTACCTGTAAAGATTTAAATTGTAAAGTTTTAAAAAATGGCCAATATTTGTCATATAATTCTCCTGAATTTATTTTCTCTAAAAGAAGTTTTAATGATAGATCAGGTGTCTGTAATATGATCTTTCTAGATCTCACAATCTTTTCTGTTACTTTGACTGCAAAATAACACAAGTTTTTTTGTCTTAAAAAAAATCAAATAATGGTTTAAGTTTATCATCACATTTCTGTAAAAACTCTTTGCAACTATTTACTTTGCTCAAAAATTTATATAATTGCCCTGTAAGATGTTGGAATTGGAGTAGCAGAAATGTTTCTAACTTTTTCCCGTGATAACTGTCTCTGTCCATGACTAATTTGCATATGAAGGAATGTTATCTGATTTTCATCAACCAAACTGACTCTATTTTCAGTTTCAGCCCTGCTGTTGACTCTATTTTCAGTTTCAGCCCTGCTGTAAATAACTCAGACAAAAGAGTGACATGTTCCTCTATACTCTGTGTAGACAACAAAAACTTGTCCACATGCTGAAAAATACATTCTGGTCTAGAGAATTTTGATAATACTTTCTCTAAACACTCATGCACTATACCGTCACTAATGTTCAATCCTGGAATTATTCTAGTGAATGCATAGGTTTCTTTATTAAAGCTGAAGGCAAGTTTATATTGACAGCTTTTAGTTAATGGTATAAAAAAATGACTATTGGTGATTACAGAAATTACTTCCGCCTTGGCATCCAGGTGTGACATTAAATTTAAATTAGGAACAATAGGTTTGTTATTTGTAATGCATTTATTCAGTGATCTTAAATCCACTGATAAAGAATACAAATCATCAGCATTTTGATAGGCCAAATACAATTATTTACCACTGATTGTGCTTTCTTTAATTTTCCTTGTTGTAAAAATTATTGTACAATGTCAGAAACTGGACCTATTGATTCTTGTGGCAACTTATATTTAATTTGGGGTTCAGGTTCTATTCCTTCAATTTCTATTTCAATATCTTTAAACAAACCTGTATCAATTTTGGTCTGACTCCAAAGACTTTTATGTGATTGAACCAATTCTTCCAATATGAGATTGGCTCTGGTATGTGGCCCATTATAATCTGAAGACGTGTCAGCTGCTGTACAAACCCTTCAAACATTACTGTACATTGAAGGATCTGTTAACATAGATTTGGGCCTAGATGAATCTTCCCATATGGTATAATTACTTAAATGAATAATCCAATTGAATTTACTAATCACATCTATGCCTAGAATATTCTCTACATTTTGGCAACACCAGATATCTATCTTAGTTT
The DNA here is from genome assembly GCF_042186555.1 of Aquarana catesbeiana. Classification (NCBI taxonomy): domain Eukaryota; kingdom Metazoa; phylum Chordata; class Amphibia; order Anura; family Ranidae; genus Aquarana; species Aquarana catesbeiana. Next base: position 128,188,506 of record NC_133336.1, read on the forward strand.
TCAAAAGTCCTGGAATTTCAAAAGTCACATCAGAAACTTTAGTTGCAACTGTATTTTGTTTTTCATTGAAACCAATTAAACTACATTTTGGAGAATCAATGTTCACAGGTAATTTGTGTTTAGTTAAACTGAGTTCAGCTCCTAAATCTATTACCATTTAGTTTTCCTACCATTTAATAAACCATGTAACCACAGCCTTCCACTTTCATCAAATACAATTGGAGCAACATAAATTAATTTTGGAGAAGTCTCAGAAACATTTTTTAATCCTGATTTTGGCAATGGAAGAAATCCATCTCTCTCATTGACAGCATTGCTTGCCATATTGTTTGAACTGTCATTAACAATCAGGGTACTGATATGTTTGACTTCTGAGGCATAAGGCAAATCAATCAACCTATTGTTTGGACAAGGATGAATAAATTGCTCAGAAATTTCATCGTGTTCTAATTCCAAAGTTTTTCTTTGCGAATCCAATTTATATTTTAAACATTCTTTCTTTACAAGACCACATTTCGTACAATGTAAGCAAATAACATTTCCTGTCTGCTCTGAAACTTTGGTTCTGCCTGTGACCTGTATCTCACAATATCTGGGTGTGGCACATGGCAACTCTCTGATCGCCATTTTGCCTTTGTCTGTCTTGACTTTGTGTACATACTGCATCTTTATTTATTAATTTTGTTTTAAGCAAAACTTCATGATCCTAGTCAACAATCACTATAGACAGCATATCTGATACAAAAGACTTCTGTTTAGAGTCTACACTATCATTAATCTCTAAACTCTTGCTTGACTGTGTTTTAGGCCTCTTTCACACTGGGGCGGGAGGTGCGTCGGCGGTAAAGCGCCACTTTTAGCTAATTAGCTAATTAGCTATTAGCGGCGCTTTACCGTAGTTTTAGTGGCAGTATTCGGCTGCTAGCGGGGCGGTTTTACCCCCCGCTAGTGGCCGAGAAAGGGTTAAAAACCACCGCAAAGCGCCTCTGCAGAGGTGCTTTGCCGGTGGTATATCCGCGCTGCCCTATTGATTTTAATGGGCAGGAGCGGTGAGGGAGCGGTGAAGGATCGGTGTATACACCGCTCCGAAGATGCTGCTAGCAGGACTTTTTTCCTGTCCTGCTAGCGCACCACTCCAGTGTGAAAGCCCCTGGGCTTTCACACTGGAGACACAGCAGCGCTGTTTCGGGTCGGTTTGCAGGTGCTATTTTTAGCGCAATAGCGTCTGCAAACAGCCACAGTGTGAAAGGGGTCTTAGAATTCACACAAATCCTTTTACCTTATTCTGTAATTCAGACAACTGAATATCTTTTATTTGAATTGCACTTTGTAAATCATCTATTCACTCAGTCAAAATCAGACAAATCAGTCAAAATCAGCTCCAAATAGTAGAGTCCATTAAATATAAGCCATATAGGTTAGGTACTGGTTAGCAGATGGGCGACTTGAGTGTACTAGTCCTGTTTGCATGAACATAACCATACAGCGGGGTCTATTTAGAGTCAGACCACAGGCCATCAGCATAAATGGATAATTAGGCAATGTAGCAGATGTAACAAACAGCGGATGAGAGAAGCAGAGGCAAACATAGCACTGAAATATTCAAAATAGATGTCAGTAGGGGGAGTGCTGTCATGAATTAAGCAGGCATCCATATAGTAGCTTCTAATTAGGATGTGGATACTCTCACCAACTGTGTGGGGTCCACCGTCCTCCTACAGCGTGACTCTACCCCTAGATGGATGGATAGTGGCTAAGAGCCCCGCTCTGCATTAGACAACAAAAGTGTTCGACCGGGATATTCCACCAAGGAGGGAAAACCCCTCATAGAGTGTTTGTTGCCTCCGTGTGTTTCGACGTAGATCCGAAAGAAAAGAAACATCAAGCCGTCAGCTGTTTGTTCCGTGCTGACACTCAAGTGAGTAATTTTGTTTTAAAACAGGACCTTTAGCCACGGTTCACACAGGGGCGGCACGACTTGCAGGTCGCCTCACCGAGGCGACCTGCACATGACTGCCACGGCGACTTGCAAAACGACTTCTGTATAGAAGTCTATGCAAGTCGCCCCAAGTCGCCCCCAAAGTAGTACAGGAACCTTTTTCTAAGTCGGAGCGACTTGCATCGCTCCTATTAGAACGGTTCCATTGTACAGCATGGGAGGCGACTTGTCAGGCGGCTAGGTCGCCTGACAAGTCGCCCCTGTGTGAACCGGCACTTATGATTTTTTTAGGCAACTGAGGTTTAAAGCATATTTTGCATGTCAACCACCTGTTTTAAATAAAGACATTTTACAGATATCTATAAGAAACTTAGATCTTAAATCAAAAAGTACTAGGGTACCTCCCACCTCTTGTTCGACTGTTGAGGTGCATATTGATAGCGTTAATAATGATATGAAATCATTTTTCGATGATAGAAATAAGAATGACCACAGACGGAACAATTTAAGTCGGGAAGAGATTACGGCATTAACCTCCTTGTCAGCTCGGTGTGATATAACTATCAAACCGGCTGACAAGGGGGTAGCCATTGTGATTATGGACACCACTAAGTATGAATTGGAAGTGTTGAAACAATTATCAGATGTCAATACATATAGACAACTAGACTTTTGTCCGGTATTTAAAGTACAAACTAGGATTAAAAAAGTACTGACATCAGCATTAAAAGACAAAATTATTGATGATGAAACGTATACATTTTTATTATGTGAAGATCCCATTACCCCTGTAATATATATCTTGCCTAAGATACATAAGGATCCTATTAACTCACCAGGATGTCCCATTGTTTCTGGGATGGAATCAGTGACAACTCCATTAACACAATACCTTGCTAAATGTATAACGCCATTATTAACCACTTCAGCCCCGGAAGGATTTACCCCCTTCCTGACCAGAGCACTTTTTACAATTTGGCACTGCGTCGCTTTAACTGCTAATTGCGTGGCCATGCAATGCAGTACCCAAATGAAATTTGCGTCCTTTTCTTCCCACAAATAGAGCTTTCTTTTGATGGTGTTTGATCACCTCTGCCGGTTTTATTTTTTGCGCTATACACGGAAAAAGACCGAAAATTTTGAAAAAAAATGATATTTTCTACTTTTTGTTCTAAAAAAAATCCAATAAACTCAATTTTAGTCATACATTTAGGCCAAAATGTATTCGGCCACATGTCTTTGGTAAAAAAAATGTCAATAAGTGTATATTTATTGGTTTGCGCAAAAGTTATAGCGCCTACAAACTAGGGTACATTTTCTGGAATTTACACAGCCTTTAATTTATGACTGCCTATGTCGTTTCTTGAGGTGCTAAAATGGCAGGGCAGTACAAAACCCCCACAAGTGACCCCATTTTGGAAAGTAGACACCCCAAGGAAATTGCTGAGAGGCATGTTGAGCCCATTGAATATTCATTTTTTTTGTCCCAAGTGATTGAATAATGACAAAAAAAAAAAAAAAAAAATTACAAAAAGTTGTCACTAAATGATATATTGCTCACACAGGCCATGGGCCTATGTGGAATTGCACCCCAAAATACATTTAGCTGCTTCTCCTGAGTATGGGGATACCACATGTGTAGGACTTTTTGGGAGCCTAGCCGCGTACGGGGCCCCGAAAACCAATCACTGCCTTCAGGATTTCTAAGGGCGTAAATTTTTGATTTCACTCCTCACTACCTATCACAGTTTTGAAGGCCATAAAATGCCCAGATGGCATAAAAAGCCCCCAAATGACCCCATTTTGTAAAGTAGACACCCCAAGCTATTTGCTTTGAGGCATGTTGAGTCCATGGAATATTTTATATTTTGACACAAGTTGCGGGAAAGTGACACATTTTTTTTTTTTTGCACAAAGTTGTCACTAAATGATATATTGCTCACACAGGCTATGGGCATATGTGGAATTGCACCCCAAAATACATTTAGCTGCTTCTCCTGAGTATGGGGATACCACATGTGTGGGACTTTTTAGGAGCCTAGCCGCGTACAGGGCCCCGAAAACCAATCACCGCCTTCAGGATTTCTAAGGGTGTAAATTTTTGATTTCACTCTTCACTGCCTATCACAGTTTCGGAGGCCATGGAATGCCCAGGTGGCACAACCCCCCCCCCCCAAATGACCCCATTTTGGAAAGTAGACACCCCAAGCTATTTGCTGAGAGGCATGGTGAGTATTTTGCAGCTCTCATTTGTTTTTGAAAATGAAGAAAGACAAGAAAAAAATTTTTTTTTTCTTTTTTCAATTTTCAAAACTTTGTGACAAAAAGTGAGGTCTGCAAAATACTCACTATACCTCTCAGCAAATAGCTTGGGGTGTCTACTTTCCAAAATGGGGTCATTTGGGTTTTTTTTTTGCCACCTGGGCATTCCATGACCTCCGAAACTGTGATAGGCAGTGAAGAGTGAAATCAAAAATTTACCCCCTTAGAAAGCCTGAAGGCGGTGCTTGGTTTTCGGGGTCCCGTGCGCGGCTAGGCTCCCAAAATGTCTCACACATGTGGTATCCCCGTACTCAGGAGAAGCAACAGAATGTATTTTGGGGTGTAATTTCACATATTCCCATGGCATGTTTGAGCAATATATCATTTAGTGACAACTTTGTGCAAAAAAAAAAAAAAAAAAAAAAAAAGAAATTGACTCTTTCTCGCAACTTGTGTCACAATATAAAATATTCCATGGACTCGACATGCCTCTCAGCAAATAGCTTGGGGTGTCCACTTTCCAAAATGGGGTCATTTGGGGGGGGTTTAACTGTCCTGGCATTTTATGCACAACATTTAGAAGCTTATGTCACACATCACCCACTCTTCTAACCACTTGAAGACAAAGCCCTTTCTGACACTTTTTGATTACATGAAAAAATTATTTTTTTTTGCAAGAAAATTACTTTGAACCCCCAAACATTATATGTTTTTTTAAAGCAAATGCCCTACAGATTTAAATGGTGGGTGTTTCATTTTTTTTTCAAACGCATTTTTTGGGGAAAAAACACACTTTTTTAAATGATCTTAGGCCGAGTACATAGATACCAAACATGACATGCTTTAAAATTGCGCACAAACGTGCAGTAGCGACAAACTAAATACATGTTTAAAAGCCTTTAAAAGCCTTTACAGGTTACCACTTTAGATTTACAGAGGAGGTCTACTGCTAAAATTACTGCCCTCGATCTGACCTTCGCGGTGATACCTCACATGCATGGTGCAATTGCTGTATACATTTGACGCCAGACCGACGCTTGTGTTCGCCTTAGCGCGAGAGCAGGGGGGACAGGGGTGCTTTTTTTTTTTTTCTTTATTATTTTTTTGCTTTTTTATCTTATTTTTAAACTGTTCCTTTCATATTTTTTTTAAAATCATTTTTATTGTTATCTCAGGGAATGTAAATATCCCCTATGATAGCAATAGGTAGTGACAGGTACTCTTTTTTGAAAAAATTGGGGTCTATTAGACCCTAGATTTCTCCTCTGCCCTCAAAGCATCTGACCACACCAAGATCGGTGTGATAAAATGCTTTCCCAATTTCCCAATGGCACTGTCTACATCCGGCGAAATCTAAGTCATAAAATGCTCGTAGCTTCCGGTTTCTTAGGCCATAGAGATGTTTGGAGCCATTCTGGTCTCTGATCAGCTCTATGGTCAGCTGGCTGAATCACCGGCTGCATTCTCAGGTTCCCTGTTGAGACAGGAGAGCCAGAGAAAAACACGGAAGACGGTGGGGGTGGGGGCATTCCCTCCCACTGCTTGTAAAAGCAGTCTAGAGGCTAATTAGCCGCTAGGATTGCTTTTACATGAAAGCCGACCGCTGGCTGAAAAGAATGATACCAAGATGACACCTAAACCTGCAGGCATCATTCTGGTATAACCACTCAAAGTCGTGAATAGTGTACCTGAAGACCAAAAAATGGTTAACAATAAAGCACAGTAAACGGTAAAATATAAAAAATTGCATACCTGAAAAGCAAACATGATAAAACATAATAACAATAAAACATTGCAGAATAGAATACAGTAAAAAAGAGCAGAACAATAGAGAGAATAGAGAGAGAGAGAACAATAAAACGACAACTATTTTTTTTTATTTTATATTTTTGTTTGTGGTTTTTTTTTTTTTTTTTTTACACTTTTTTTTGTAACTAACTTTTATAACTGTAACCGGTTCCAGGTTCGGGTCTCTCAAAATGCGATGGCATCTTGGGAGACCCTGTGAAAGTGTGTCCTAGTCTGTGCAGTGCTGTACCCTACGCTAATACTCAACTAGTGTATGGTAGCGTTCAAAACATTCACCGATGCAAAGACCAGGATTGTCAGGACAGGAGGGACAATAATAGCGTGTGTCACGCCTATATCCACGCTTGCTGCAGACACAGCATCTTTTTTGGGGGGGTTCATTGGGTAGGGGTACTCGGGAGGACATAAAGAAAATGCCTCTCATGCAGCTGACTGCATTTGGTTGGGGATGTGAATGGGGGAAGTACGGGCGCTGCAGAAGTGGTGGGTTCCCAATTATTAGGATTGGCGAATGCAGCAGGAAGGGCACTATGGGCACGACGGCCTGTGTTTGTCTTCTTGGTGGCAGCGGGACACTACTTGTGCTTGCCACCTCACCAGCTTGAACTGCACTTATGGGACTCGCCACGTCACCAAGTGTTACTGCAGTGCTGGTTTGACCACGACCGGGGTGTACTAGGCCGCTGGTGCTTGCCAGTTCACCAAAACGCTACCAAAAAAACTGTTAGCGATTGCAGGGATCAGGCCTGACTCTGCGAACGCTGCAGTTATGCGTTTAGTGTTTTGTAAGTGACAGTGATCGATTGATACTGCACTTGGGTGGGCTGGGCCGGGCCAGGCGGAGGGGCAAAACGCAGGTGCTAGCAGGTATCTGGGCTGATCCCGCTAACACTGCGTTTTTGGGAACCCTAAACTGCTGGGGACGCCAGTATAGATCTGATCGGATCAGATATTGATCCGTTCAGATACTATACCACTAAGGGAGGCGTATGCTGCGTGCGTGGGTGTTAGCGGTACTGGCGCTAACCTGACGCTGCCTGGGGCTGGTGCTTGCCAGTTCACCAAAACGCTACCAAAAAATCTGTTAGCGATCGCAGGGATCAGGCCTGACTCTGCGAACGCTGCAGTTATGCGTTTAGTGTTTTGTAAGTGACAGTGATCGATCGATACTGCACTTGGGTGGGCTGGGCCGGGCCAGGCGGAGGGGCAAAACGCAGGTGCTAGCAGGTATCTGGGCTGATCCCGCTAACACTGCGCTTTTGGGAACCCTAAACTGCTGGGGACGCCAGTATAGATCTGATCAGATATTGATCCGTTCAGATACTATACCACTAAGGGAGGCGTATGCTGCGTGCCTGGGTGTTAGCAGTACTGGCGCTAATCTGACGCTGCCTGGGGCGACGCATATCACCGCCGGGCGATCAGGGAGCTAAACCTTTATTCGGTAATAAACGGCAGGTGCCCTGACACTATAAACCGCTGACGGCGAACCAGCGACACTAATACAGCGATCAGAAAAATTATCGCTTAGCGACACTGGTGACGGGGGGTGATCAAGGGGGGTATCCTAGACCTACAGGGGGCTAACACTCACTGACCTAACACTTCTAACTGTCACAAACTGACACCATGCAGTAATCAGAAAAAAAAAAAAAAAACAAAACACTGCTTGGTGTCAGTTTGACAGGGGGGGAGGGGTGATAGGGGGGGGAGGGGTGATTGGGGGGGTTCGGGGGGGCGATCGGGGGGTATCGGGGGTGTAAAGTATGCCTGGCATGTTCTACTGTGTGTGTGTGTATGTTTTGTGCACTCACATGTCTTCTCTCCTCGGCGCTGGAACAGAAACTGCCGAGCCGAGGAGAGATGACATCACATCCTCTGCCTGTGTGTACTATACAGAGGCAGAGGATGTTTCTCATTGGCTGGGAGCGATCGCGAGGGGGGGGCCACGATTGGATGGCCTCCCCCTCATCACGGAACGCTCCCAGACAAAAGCCGACCGCCGCTGGCACCGGGGGGGGTCCGATTGGACCCCCCGTCCGCGGGAAGGCAATCACGTACCAGGTACGTGATTTTTCCTGCCCGTGGCGCTCTGTTCACGTATATATATGCGTGAGGCGGTCGGCAAGTGGTTAATAAACACTAAATAGTTTATAAGGGATACTACAGATTTTCTTGAAAAAATTAAAAGGATTAAGTTGTCATCTGATTCCATCCTTGTCACATGGGTCATATCCAGTCTTTACACTATTATCCCCCACAAACTGGGTATTGAAGCCTGTAAATGACTTTTGAGACAATCAGATTGCTACAATAGTCGACAAATTTACTTTTTGTTGAACCTACTTAAAATTGTCCTTGAGGAGAAGAGAAAATTGAGTACTGTCCGTGATACTTTTTTTATTTGCACTAACATACAATTTTTCAGGACAAGCTTTCGGGGTATGTCCCCTTCTTCAAGGTCCAAGCAGTAAGGAAACAAGGAAACCCATTATTTACAGCTCAAAGGTGCACCGATGGCTTCCAGTGTCACACCCCCCATACGCAAACGCATTTATGAATATGATTGAAGTTTTCTTTATGTATAATAACAAAATCTTTATGGAAAATTGCCAGGAATGGTATAGATTTGTGGACGATGTGTTTGCAGTGTGTGGAGGCGACATTGGAACCCTATTATTGTTTGATTAATATCTGAATTATCTTATTCCTGGTTTGAAATTCAATATGGAGTGCAGTGGGACAGAAATTTCCTTCCTGGACACCATGTTGAAAATCAACCAGATGAAAATTGATAGCGATCTTTATGTTAAATGTACAGATCGCAACCAATTGTTAAATTTTGACAGTTTTCACCCTCAATCTGTTTTTAATTTGATTCCTAAACGCCAACTAATGAGGGTTCAGAGAATAGTTAGCGATCCGCAACGTCGTGAACAAAGATTAAAGGAAATGGAAACTAAACTAATTAACAGAAATTATCCTTAAGCATCAATAAAAAAGGAACGTTTAAATCTAAATAAAACTAATCCAAATAAAAAACACACTAAAAGGTTACGCAATTTCATCCGTTTTCACACACTTTGTTTAACATAATTAAGAAACATTGGAATTTATTGAGGGAAAGTTATCCCACTATAGAAGAATTTTGGAATTTACCATTACCCTCAGTGGCGGAATTACCGGGGTCACAACAGTTGCAGTTGCAACGGGGCCCGGCATTCCGCCACGGCTTGAGCGGAGATCGTGTGTCATATAACAATAGCACAGACACCGGCAGCGACATTAATGTTCTATTTGTCGGTCCTCTCTGGCACGGATGAGAGAGGACACACAGCTGATCTCACTGTTCCCCCTTCTCCCCCCTCCCCTCTCCTGTGTGCTCCGCGGGAAATGTGAGCTCCTTAGCTTCACACTAGACTGCCCGCGGAGCACACAGGAGAGGGGAGGGGGGAGAAGGGGGAGCCGTGAGATCAGCTGTGTGTCCTCTCTCATCTGTGCCAGAGAGGACCGACAAATAGAACATTAATGCCGCCGCTGGTGTCTGTGCTATTGTTATATGACACACGATCTCCGCTCAGAGCCGTGCTGTCCGGCACTGATGAGATCTAATAGCATTCACTGTGATGGGCACTGATAGCATTCACTGATGGGCACTGATAGAAGGCACTGATGGGCACTGATGAGCACTGATAGAAGGCACTGATAGGCACTGATAGAAGGCACTGATGGGCACTGATAGAATGCATTGATAGAAGGCACTGATGGGCACTGATAGAAGGCACTGATGGGCACTGATGAGCACTGATAGAAGGCACTGATGGGCACTGATTATCACTGATAGAAGGCACTGATGAGCACTGATAGAAGGCACTGATGAGCACTGATAGAAGGCACTGATATAAGGCACTGATGGGCACTGATAGAAGGCACTGATGAGCACTGATAGAAGGCACTGATGGGCACTGATGAGCACTGATAGAAGGCACTGATAGAAGGCACTGATGAGCACTGATAGACGGCACTGATGAGCACTGATAGAAGGCACTGATAGAAGGCGCTGATGAGCACTGATAGACGGCACTGATGAGCACTGATAGAAGGCACTGATGGGCACTGATGAGCACTGATAGAAGGCACTGATGGGCACTGATAGAAGGCACTGATGAGCACTGATAGACGGCACTGATGGGCACTGATGAGCACTGATTGAAGGCACTGATAAAAGGCACTGATAGACGGCACCGATGAGCACTGATAGAAAGCACTGATGGACACTGATGAGCACTGATAGAAGGCACTGATGGGCACTGATAGAAGGCACTGATGAGCACTGATAGACGGCACTGATGAGCACTGATAGAAGGCACTGATGGGCACTAATGAGCACTGATAGAAGGCACTGATGGGCACTGATGAGCACTGATAGAAAGCACTGATGGGCACTGATAGAAGGCACTGATGGGCACTGATGAGCACTGATAGAAGGCACTGATGAGCACTGATAGAAGGTACTGATGGGCACTGATGAGCACTGATAGAAGGCACTGATGAGCACTGATAGAAGGCACTGATGGGCACTGATAGGCAGCACTGATGGGCTCTGATAGATGGCACTGATGATTGGGGCACTGATTATCAGTGTAAACAATTTACTGGGAGGGGGGGCGTGACCGGATGCAGGTGTGAGCGGTGAGTGAGTGAGAGCTCTCTCTGGCTCCAACCCTGATGCTGCACTAGGGCTGCAGTTTGTGCTTACCCAGCCAATAACCTGTGAAGATCTCGGCTCCTGCCTGTGACTTGCTGAAGGCTAATTCTGGTTCCTGATGGAAGGATGGCATGCTGAGTGGCCGGGTCAATAGGAGAGGAGACCGGGAAGGAGTATCTGCCCTGCTATACTGCCGAACTGATCGGAGCGCCGGGACAAATATCGCCGCCGTGTCTGTGGTTGTGCCTGGTTGCCTAGCGACGCACTGCAGACATCGCGAGAGCTTGAGTAAGCTGAGAAGCCAGATCTGTGACGGACACATGAGATAGCGGCAGAGACCACTTCTGAGTGTAAAAAGTGAGGAGATCCGGAGCGGTGGACAGCGGGTACAGGAGATCCAGCTGTGAGTAGTCTGCATCCCCCTGCAAGCATTCATCCTCTAAGCCAACTGGAGAGTGGTAAAGAACTTGAATCCTATATATTTATAAAGCTAAGTGCCAGTGACTGTTATAGCAGGGTGCCTAGGGCTTGTCTTTTATTAAGGAGACCGGACATTTAATAATTAAGGATATACTGGTTGATAGCCAGGTCAGGCCGGAGGGCTATATAGTTACTAAAGGCTCCTAGTGTGTTTTGCCTGAGAAGAAGGGGGTGGACCAACAACAGCAGCCCCAGGAAAGTATGCCTACCCAAACTACTCGCTCAACTAAAGAAAAGGAAAAGGGGACTCAAAATGTGGCTGCAGCAGCAGCTGCTGCGAAGCTGGAAAAATTTGCTCATAGCTCAATGCAGTCCCCTACTAAAAGTATTCAGCTACCCTCGGGGAAGATGTCAGTAGGGGGCCTTGGGGATAGAAAAAGCCTGGGGAAAGGTCCTGATAACCCGACGGTTAATACAAGAATAGCAAACAAAAAAAGCCCTGAGAGGGGACACACAGGAGAAGCAGGGGATAGCAGTTTCAATGCAACCGGAGTTAGTGAACAGGAACCTACCTTAAAAGAGGTACTATGCGCTGTTAATGCTTGCAGGAGCTCGATAAGCGGGATGTGGGAAGAATTAAAAGCTCTAGGCGAAGAATTCGGCACTATTAAACAAGAGCTTCAGAAAACAGTGGAGAGAATTAAAGGTGCGGAGGAAAGGGTTAGCCAACTAGAGGACATGGTAATTCCAATGCGGCAGGAATTTATTAAAATGCAAGCTCAGCTGGATATTAATAAGCTTAAACTGGATGAATGGGAGAACAGGTCGCGAAGACAAAATGTAAGAGTGATGGGTCTCCCCGAGAAAAGTGAGGTTTCCCGCCCAGAAGAATTCATGGAAAGATGGCTTAAGGAGGTTTTTGGGGCTGAGGCTTTTTCACAGTTTTTTTCTATTGAGCGTGCTCATAGAGTGCCTTCCAGACCAACACATGGAGGAGATCGCCCGAGACCCATGATTTTGCGGTTTTTTAATTATAAAGATAAGCTGAACTTAATGCAAAAATCGAGAGAGAAAGGGGACGTTTTCTTTAATGGGGTTAAAATCTCGATATATCCAGATTATTCTCCAGACCTTCAAAAGAGAAGAGCAGGTTTTTTGGACATTAAGCGGGTCCTGCGGAACCATAATATACCATATGCTTTGCTATATCCAGCACGGCTGCGTATTGAGGCCCTAGGGTCTATTCGTTTTTTTGATTCTGTCAAGGGAGTCACGGATTGGTTGGAAGAGAACAAAAAGAACTTATAAAGATGTCATTGCATAGGTGTAATTGATTGTTTTGCGCTTTTCTTCCCCCTTTTTTTTTTTTTTTCTTTGTTCTTCTTGTGTGCAGCATCAAGGGTTGGGAGGGAGAGGGATGGATGGAAGAAGTTGTAATGAGAGTAAGGTTTAGATTGGTGACCGGGGTCTTATTGGTCCTGGGGGTGTTGGGGTTGGAGGGGGAGGGAGGGGGGTGTTGAGTGGGGGCTGGGAGGGGGGAGGGGGGGGATGAAGGGGGGTGAGGGGATTAGTAAGGTCACAAGGAAGGCCCCTAGGGCAAGCCGAGTTAGGCAAGGGGGGGAGGAGAAGGGATTATTTATAAAAAGGGGTATCACAGTTGTAATAAAAAAGGCAAAACTGCACATTTCACTGTCAAAAAATTGTTTGAAACTGAAAGAAATGAAGTGTAAACACATGAAGTTCATAAACACTAATAGGATTAGGAACATTGACCTGGATAGGATTGGGAGGGGGGTGGGGTGTTGGTAGTTCCCCCCCGGGCTCTTGCGGCCCCCTCCTCACAATTTTAGCACTGAAGGGGGTGAAAGGGAGTACCGACGATATGCGTCAAAAGGTTAAAAGGTTAAGGGGAATAAGGGCACATGTGGTGAATTGGTATTATCAGATTGGAGGTGGGAGTTTGTATTTTTTTAGTTTTTTACAAAAGACTAGGGGTTTAGAACAGTGTCACCTTGTGGCCCTGACCACGATATGTAAAAATAGAAGGCTAATTTCATTCCGATACTTCCTTAGTTGGTATTTGTTTATATTGATGCTTATTTGGAATGCAGAATAGAGCATTTGGTTTAACTTCCTGGAATATTAGGGGGATGGGTGACCCTATGAAAAAAGCTATTGTACTCCAGGAGCTAGAATCTTGTGCTGCCGAGGTGATATGCCTGCAGGAAACCCATTTGACTAATGAGACTAAGTTATTTATTAAGAATAAAAAAATTTTACAGACACAATACCACTCAGTGTACTCCTCCTACTCAAGGGGAGTGAGTATTTTGATCAGGAAAGGAGTGACGTTTTCCTGCAGGGATGTCAGTATTGATAGTTTGGGTTGTTTTATTTTTTTGTTCTGTTTAATTGAGGGTAGGCCACTGGTTATAGCAAATGTGTATATCCCTCCACCATTTAAGATGGAGATTCTGTGGTTGTTATTGGAGTTCTTGGAGGATAAGAGAGAGGTCCCGCTTATTATGGTGGGAGACTTCAATAATGTGCTTGATAGTAGGTTAGATAGGTTCCCGCCTGGGCCTGGTGGTGGTAGAGGGTTGGAGGGAAGGCTGGTAAAGTTCCTTGAGGAGGTTGGGTGGTGTGATATGTGGAGAGCGCGTAACCCTAGCTGCCAACAATATTCTTGCTTCTCAGGGACCCACCACACTCTCTCCCGTATAGACATGGCCATTGGTAACCAGGAAGCCCAACCCCTAATAGGTAGAATTGAATATCGTCCCAGGGGGGTGTCTGATCACTCGCCATTGACACTGACAGTACGTAAACGAGATAATGGAGGCCGGAGAATGTGGGCATTAAATCCAACATGGTTGGGGTTATTGGGGAATGGGGACGAAATTGGTGTAAGACTGAGAGAATTTATCGAATTCAACACTGGCACTGCCTCGGGGGGTGTGCTCTGGGACTCCTTGAAAGCATACCTCAGAGGGCTTTTGATACAGCAGATATCGAAAATAAAGAAGCAAACAAGGGCAAGGGGGGAGCTGATTAGAGAAGAGGTCCAAGAATCAGAAAGAAAGTACATAGCGGAGCCAACTATTGAAAATCGTGAATTCTGGGTAATGAAACAACAGGAATTCAAAAAGGAAGAAATTAGAAGAGCAGAAAACAGGAAGGTTTTCCAGAGGCAGAGGTATTTTGAGGAGGGGGAAAGAGTGGGTCGGACGCTAGCCTTACTGGCCAAAACTAATTCTCCCTCTTCAATAATCCCCATGATTAAAACTAATGAAGGAAATATTTCATCAGACCCTGAGGTAATTACCCAAACGTTTGCAGAATTTTATAGAGATCTATATAAAACGCGTCACTGCCCGGAACAAATAGAGATGGAGAAATTTTTGGAAAATACCGTCTTACCGGTGCTGTCGGACACAGATATGAATAGTCTGGAAGCACCGATAATACTGGAGGAACTTGAACAAGCAATAAAGGATATGCCGAACCAAAAGTCCCCAGGCCCCGATGGACTGCCATCTGAGGTTTATAAACATTATGGGGAGGTGCTGGCCCCGGAGCTTCTGAAGGCACTGAATTGGTCAGCTGCAGTAGGTAGTTTACCTTCGTCAATGTCGGAAGCTACTATAATATTGATTCAGAAAGAGGAGAAAAACCAATTAGATACATCGTCATTCAGACCAATTTCATTGCTGGGTACGGACGTCAAGATTTTGGCAAAAGTCTTGGCATCCAGGCTGAATAAATGTATATCTTCCTTGATCCACCCGGATCAGTCTGGGTTTATGCAGAATAGGTCTACTAGTAAAAATATAAGAAGAACCTACTTGAATCTCCAGACCCCGGTAGAGAATGTGGGTTCCAGGGCTGTCTTGTCCTTGGATATCGCCAAGGCATTTGACACCCTGGAATGGGGATACTTATGGTGGGTGATGGAGAAATTTGGGTTCGGCCCTCTATTTATTAAATGGCTTAAGATCCTATACCAGCATCCCAGCGCTAGATTAAAAATAAATAACACATACTCAGAAAGGATTTCTCTCGAGAGGGGAACTAGGCAGGGCTGCCCCTTGTCACCCCTGCTATTTGCCCTGGCAATGGAGCCTTTTGCAGAGGTTATAAGGAAAGCTTCAGGTCTGCAGGGTTACAAAAGAAAAGGGACTGAGGAAAGAATAGCACTATACGCTGACGATGTATTGTTGTTTCTGGGCGACATGGGGCCATCACTAGTAAAGACGATGCACTTGGTGGAAGGGTTTGGGAGGATATCGGGGCTAAAAATCAATTGGGAGAAGTCTATACTTCTGCCGCTTGACTCGACTACCGGCTCTCCCCCTCAGGGGCTTCCTCGTCTTAGGGTGGTAGAGAAGTTCAAGTATTTGGGTATAGTATTAACTAATAACCCAACCCAGTATATTAAGGATAACCTAGCTCCGCTATTAGAAAAGTTTAAAAAGAAGAAAGATATTTGGTGTCGACTCCCCCTGTCTATGGCAGGACGCGTAAATTTGATAAAGATGATCTGGATGCCACAACTAATGTACATTTTACACAATTCACCGGTTTGGATTGGGAGGGACTGGTTTTTAAAAATCAATTCTCTCTTTCGTGAATTGATATGGAAGAAGGGTCAGGCCAGGATTAGTCTCCAGACCTTGCAGCGCCCTAACAAGGAGGGGGGATTGGCGGTGCCTCATCCATTTAGATATTTCTTGGAGGCCCAGTTGCAACATATGGGGGGGTGCGAACGTAGGGGAGAGGTGAATTCCAGCGTAAATATTATGTTAACAGGGAGTTCGCATAAATCTTTAATAGGTGCGCTGGAAGCCGGATCTATAGGAGCCCCATTTCCAACATATAAACTGGTCACGAAAGTTTGGCGGTTAGTGAAGATTGAAATGGGATATAGGGGTGTTACGGAGTTTTCACCTATTTGGCAGAATGGGCAACTCCAGGAATTAAAAGCTATTGAGAAAAATAAGATCTGGGATCGGTTGGGGATAAGTAGGCTGGTACAAATATTCGATGGTAATATTTTAAAGTCCTTTTCGGACCTGAGAGCGGAGTTTGGAATCCCTAAAGAAACATTTTACTTTTATCTCCAGGTCAGGCATGCGCTAGACAAACAACTCAAGACTAAGGCATTGGAATGGAGTAGCATACCGCTACTTAGTAAGGTGGTGAGGGCGCCCATCCTTAAGGGATTAATATCAGGGATCTACGACCAACTAATGGCCAGGGCAACTAGATTAGCTCCACTTTTGGGTACGAGGGAGAGGTGGGGGACTGATGTGGGGGAGTTGAGTGATGATCAGTGGGAGAGAATACTGGAGCTTGGTCCACTGGTATCCCTCTCTCCGTCGCAGCGGGCCTCGCACCTTTTGCTCGTGCACAGAGCCTATTATACCCCCAAGAGATTGTATAGATTCGGTCGAAGACCAGATGACAAATGTCCTAGATGTCTAGAGACGGGTGATCTTATTCACATAATGTGGAGATGCCCGAAGCTAGTCAGGTACTGGACTGAGATCCTAAATATCATAGATACCAGGTTCGGGATAAGACTGGAACGCGAGGCTAAGGTTTGCGTGCTGGGGTTAATAAGTAAAAGCATTGGGGATGATCATAGAGGAATAGCAATTGTGCGTTGTTTATATCAGGCGAGGAAACTAATCGCGAAAGCATGGTTATCAACAGTGCCCCCTTCTCCTGTAGAATGGGTTAACACAATGAACACAGTAATTGGCACAGAAAGGGTAATTTATACAAGGAGGGGAAGTTATAAGAAGTTTATAAGAATATGGGGCCCATGGTGTCAGGGAAGTAATGATGAAATATAGAACCTTATTAAGGGTATGAAAACAAGAAATAGGGAACTGAAATATGAAGGGATAAGTAGACGCAACAGGTTTATAATAGGGTAATAAGTTTTGCCAAGCTTAAGTTATGGCTATTATACTAGAAGTAATAGTTTGGGGTGGTGGGAGGGTGACGGGGTAATAGGGGAGGGGGGTGGGATGGGGGGGTGGGGGTAAAGGGAAAGGAAATTGTAATGTAAGGGGAAAATAGCAAGGTTAAGCTAATGGATATGGATTGTGTTATGGGACTATACGTATACGAATGTTTGTAGTTTTGTATTGGTTATGTTGAATATTGTTTAACTGGAAAAATTAATAAAAAATGACTTGATTTAAAAAAAAAACAATTTACTGACATTCTTGACAGTTAACGGCAGTCCTTTCCTCACACAGACACAGCGTGTGAGGAAAGGGCTATGGATAACCGGCAAGTCTGTTTACATGTGATCAGCTGATCACATGGTAAAGGGCCGATGTGATTGCGCTGGATGCACGTCCCAGGGGTCATGCAGGAAGCACGGTTTTGGGAGGATGTCCATGGACATTCTCCCAAAATTGGAAGCCCGAGGCTCGGATTGAAGGGGGGCCCATCATGGTTTCTTGCACCGGGGCCCTGAAGGTTCTAGTTACGCCTCTGATTACCCTCATATAGAAAAGGGAGAACTTTGAGGGATCAATTAGTAAGATCCGATCAATTTTCTTCTCTTATTCTTTGAACGAATAAAGAAAGTTTTTAAGTGCAGCAATCCTTTGGACTTTTTTGCTTATATGTATGGTCGGTGGGAAGACCTGATTGCTTTGCACTAATTATGGACCGGGTGCAGCTTTCCTCAACTACATATATATACATATATACATATATATATATATATATTCATTAAAAACCTAATGTTCTTATTAATATCCGAATCAAGAAATATTGTAATATAAACAAATTTATATTCTTAACTAAAACATGAACTTTTACATAATTAATACATTTAAAACCCTCCTCCATCCCGATTCAATATATAACAAAGAAAGGAGAGCAAAGGGCGGGACTTTAAATGAGGCACACGGGGGCAGGTACAAAAATCAGGTAGAAAACAGGTTTTATTATATTCAAAATGGTCATATGTTCACATGGTTTTAAATGTACATAGCTACTGTTCTTACTCTATATTTCATCAAAGTATACATTCCAACAAGGACTTATATTTACATTGCATGAACAGGTAAATAGCTAAAATCACAAGTAAAAGATATATGACACATTGAAGTGTCAAATAAACAGGTTACAAAAAAGGGAACAATGAGTGGAAATGGAACGCTCATACATAATTATTGGTGAGGTACGCCTATGGGTAGATGTAAGCTCTATGCGTTTCGGGACTTTATAGCCACTCTTCGGGAGCAAAAACCAAGGGTAACCTAGGGATATGGAAAACAATTGTATTTAAAGAGAGAAAAATAATTTGGGAGAGAATGGTGGGTAAATGTAGAGTATGTCCCCCACATAGTACACCCAACCCATCAAACTTACACACATATACTTGCGCACAGGCAGCGGGGCCCTGCAAGTCAGGTCAGCCAATGATGTCACGTCTCGGAGCTGAGGGGGCCCCCTGGGGCAGCACACCACCAACCCAGGCACCACCCCAGATGGGTCGCAGAGAGAAAACATGGTGATGAATTGATGAGATAAAAACAAAAGATGAGTGGGGCAGTGATCCCCAGAAAGAGTGGAGAGCCTGTGAAAATAGGTGACATATATATTAAACTGATGGCAAACGTGCACGATAAGTGAAGATGAAGTGAAAGGAAAGGGAAAGGTAGAAACAAAGGAAAAGTGAAAAACAAACAGAGAAGGGAGAGACTGAGGTAAAAAGTGGAAAAGGGAAGAAAGAAATACTAGGGGTGGTAAAAAGAAAATTTACCTGCTGCAAAGTGAGTAGGGGTTAGTTGCCAAGATACGTTAAAGTGCCAGGGAGGAGGTGACCAGAAAAAAGCCAGAGTGGGGGACCCGAACCCGGGGGAGGTCCAGGAGGGACGCGCCGCCCCAAGAGGGCCCCCAACGTCATGCACCAACGGGAGATGGGGGCGAGGTACGTGACATAATTGGCTGACCTGACTTGCGGGGGCCCCACTGCCTGTGCGCAAGTATATGTGTGTAAGTTTGATGGGTTGGATGAACTTTTACATCTTAAGGATGGTAAGAACCCAGCTCAAGATAATTACTAACACATTTTGGCTTTCCATAGAAATATGAAGCTTATAAAACAATCTGTATACTTTTACAAGTATAAGAGGCTATATAATTTAACTTTTTCATAACTAAGAAGATATAAATATATATAGTATATTCAATTATTCTGTAAAGATCTAATCCATTAGATTAAAGAAAACTTTCTAACACTATACAAAATAATCACCAATATATAAATGAAGGTCACATTGTAGGTAGAAATGGTATTTTTGTGTTATACTGTAATTCATTCTTGTTTAGATTGTGACCGGGAGGTTACTACAGCAGTCTGGATTAGTAGGGTGGGAAAATAACGGAATATAAATGACAGTAAGAGCATAGGTAGTAATACCATGGCTCGTTTTGGATAAATGACACTTTCGTGGTCCACAGGAAGTTGGAGTGTCCGAACACACTCCAGACTGCCTGGATGAAGCCTGGGAGGTTGCTATAGTAACACTAAGCTATTTAAGGGCTTAGGAGAGGCGGCCCGACCATCTATTGAGAAAGCCCAATCAGAGGACGATACGCATGTAGAGGGGAAGAGCCGAGCCTGTGAGGTCATGCAGCCACAGTGGTGAGCAGGACTATACAGAGCTGGGTTTAACTGAATATCTTGAATGTGGAGCCATATCCTATCAGCATATGAACTTTAATTGTACATAGTCAGACGTGAGTAGAGGAGAGCCGATTATCAGCACAGCTCCCCTGAGGATGCCCACACTGGACCACCAGGGACACACTAGGACCACCAGGGATGTCACCACCAGGTATGCCACCCTAGACCACCAGGGATGCCAATCAGTGCCCACGATGGATGCCAATCAGTGCCCACAATGGGCATCACTGATTGGCAGGCATTATTGTTTGGCACTGATTGTCATCCATCCGTACCATCAATTACTGTACATCAGTGCCCATCCGTGCCACCTATCAGTGCCCATCTGTGCTGCCTATCTGTGCCCATCCTTGCCACCTATCAGTGCCCATCCGTGACGTCTATCAGTGCCCATCTGTGCCGCCTTTTAGTGCCCATCAGTGCCACCTATGTGTACCCATCAGTGCTGCATAACAGTGCCACCTATCAGTGCCCATCAGTGCCGCCTATCAGTGCCCCATTAGTGCCACATATTAGTGCCCATCATCAGTGCCCATAAGTGCCACCTCATCAGTGTCACCTCATTGGTGCCCATCACTGCCTCCTTATCAGTGCCCGTCAGTGCAGCCTCATCAGTGCCCATCAGTGAAGGAGAAAACATACTTGTTTACAAAGTTTTGTAACAGAAACAAAAAAAACATTTTTTTATCAAAATTTTCGGTCTTTTTTAAATTTGTTTAGCAGAAAATAAAAATCCCAGAGGTGATCAAATACCACCAAAAGAAAGCTCTATTTGTGGGAAGAAAATGATAAACATTTAGTTTGGCTACAGTGTAGTATGACTGCGCAATTGTCATTCAAAGTGCTACAGTGCTGAAAGCTGAAGTAATAAGGAGAGCCGGCAAAACTGTAATCCTTGAAGTGTCGTTTATTGGTACATCAGAGTGACAATAAAACAATAAAGCTGACGCATTTCGGCAATAACCTTAGTCATAGCTAGTTTAAAACAGATATGGCAAAATAGATATATACTCACATACACACATGCAAACACCATCTCTACAAAATTGACCTATCAAGTTGGTGTCACAGAAAATTAACATATTTGATTGATACCACCAATTATTCAAGTGGTTAGTGACTACACCTGTTCTTAGCCAGCATGAGAAGAGGGAGAGGAAAGAAAAGCAATATAAAAAGTTATTTTGTTGAGCCAAAAAGAAGTGTGTAGAAAAAATGCTACATGGGATATTAGGACCTTAAGGGAGAAATATATTCCTTAAAGGAAGGGAAAATGTTCAAAGTGTTCAAATAAAATAGTTTGTGATAGCAACAAAATCTAAAGTCAAGATTAATGACAGGATCAAAAGAAGAAAAAAAAAAAAGAAGAGGGGGGATTCAGTTTATGGCAGGATCAAAAAAGAAGGATGCAATTTATGGCAGGATCAAAAAAAGAGGGGGATTAGATTTATGGCAGGATCACAAAAAAGGGGATTGAATCTATGGCAGGATCAAAAAAGATATAATTAATGAAAAAAGAGGGATTGAATTTAGAGCAGAATCACAAAAAAGGGGGATTGAATTTATGGCAGGATCAAAAAACAGAGATACAATTCTTGAGAAAAGAAGGATGCAATAATGGCAGGATAAAAAAAAAAGGGGGGGGGGGGATTTATGACAGAATCAGAAAAGAGGGATTCAGTTTATAACAGGATCAAAAAAGAGGGATTCAGTTTATAACAGGATCAAAAAAGAGGGATTCAGTTTATAGCAGGAATAAAGAAAAAAGATACAATTAATGAAAAAAGAGGGATGCAATTTGTGGCAGGATAAAAAAAAGGGATTCAATTAATGGCAGGATCAAAAAAAATCCTGTTTTCCTTCCCTTCCTTCCTCTTTCCTTTCCCTTCTCTTCTCTCTATCCCCTCTCATTTTCCTTTCCCCTTCTCTCCCTTCTCCTTCCCTTTTGTTGGGAAGGAGGAAAAAAATAGAGGGCAGAAAACAAGCACAGAAGGAACATACTGGGACAAAAAGACAAATACTGAAGCAGGTGACAATAAAACTGAAGATGGGATAGGATGATGTCATTTGAGAAATAGATCCACATCCCATCTGTGGTTCATGCCTGTGGGGATGTGTGTCCCCAACAGGAAAATCCACTTAACTTCCTGTTCCAGTAGCCTTTTGTGCTTGTCTCCTCCACGTACCGACATTTTGATTTTTGAACTGCAGAGAAAGAGAAGGAATCCATGTTACCATCATGTATAAATTTAAAGTGTTTAGATACATTGGATAACCTTCTCTCATTACTATATGCTGCTCCGTTATAATGTTTGCTAATCCTTGTGCGAAGGGGCCTAGTGGTGCATCCTACATATTGTAATTTACAAACATCATATTCTATCACGTAGACTACATATTGAGTACTACCATTTATAAAATCCTTAATGGGAAATACCTTATTATTATGGTACGAGGTGATAGACTTGTGATTGTTATGTTTGTTACAATACCTACAAGTATTTAAACCACAACTATACGAGCCATTAATACTGAGTCACGTTTTGGAAATAATGGTGGTTTGGTGTAGACTGGGCGACAAAGAGTTACCTAAAGTTGGGGCACGACGACAACAGAAATTACACCCTTTAGAAAGTACATCTATTAGGTCCTTGTCACCATAAAGAATGGGAAGATGTTTATTTCCAATCTGTTTGATCTGATTAAACTCTCTGGAGAAAGTGGTGACAAAGGTAAGGGAACTCTTGTTCTTGTTCTTTTGATTTTTGTGTTGCGTATATTTTGAAGAGCAAGGGGATTTCTCTCTGTTCTGCAATATATTGTACCTGTCCTTCTCTGAGGCTATGGAAATGGCTCTATTAATATGCCATTTCTGGTACCCTCTATCGCTTAATTGTTTTGAGATGTTAGAGCATTCTAGCTGAAAACTTTCCGGGGTGGAGCAGTTGCGCATAGCTCTAATAAACTCACCCACCGGGATGGAACGAATAGTATGGGGTGGATGGCACCTGGAGGCCAGAAGTAAGGAATTTCCGGCAGTAGGTTTGCGGAAGGTTCCAGTATTTATAAGACCAGTGCTGGGGTTACCCCTGAGTGTGATATCTAGAAAATCAATCATGATCTTATTGCTCACATAAGAGAATTCAAGATTAAGGCTGTTATTATTAAGGTATGAAACAAAAGAAATTAAAGAGGAATCAGTGTGGTTCCAAATTAGGATCAGATCGCTGAAAGCTGAAAATTGGTCTGGGCAGAAAGGTGTATAAGTGCCCAGTATTGAAGTGGTTAAGGGACTATTGCTACCTCTTCCGGATTTACTGCCTAAGTGGACTCTTGCCTTAAAAGGTTTGCGTTTATGCACTTTGCCATGTACCCAAAGTACAGTCAATTTATGGGGCACCAGCAAGCTTTGTACAAGAAAGTATATGGAAATTGTCTTTGAGAGCTGTTACTTGTTCTTTGCAACTACTTCAGTAAAAGGTCTTTACTTGTTCATCTAAACTGCCTGGTCTAAAGTCTTGAAAGAGGTGCATGCATGGTGTATAAAAAGAATAGGGGTTACAACAAAGGGACTGAAGTTAAAGAAGATACAGGAGAGAGGTCTAAGGAGCAGAATGCTGTCCAGACGAAGCAATGCTGCTTTTGCTAAGGACTACCGTGTTTGTGTCACTTGCTAAATCCACCAACTAGCCAGCAGGTCACCTAAATATGGTAATATACAAACCAGAGGGTGGATCAAACCAGTAGCTACAGTGAGATCTGCCTTCGTGTTAATTTCTCATGACCACGGCTCCTGCCTGTGATTTAGACATTAGTGAGGGTAGTTCTGCATTTTCCCCACTAGGGCACTTTAAGCCCTACCCACAGTATGCTGCCATAGTGCCTCAGGAAACCTTTTAAGAAGGTAATACAGAAACTGTGGTACAGTGACTAATGGTTCCTCCAAGCGTATGTCTTGGTGTTTTTAACTTTTCTAACTTCTTAAAAAAGAAAAACAAGAAGGTCAGGGCAAGGATAGCGACTTATATAAGGGCATCATCTCCAGGAGGGAGATAAAAAGAATGATATTCATGACGAAGACTAAAATTAATCAAGAATGCCTTCAACTAGAGATGGGGAAAGGTGAAAGCCTGGGAATTATATACATCATGGGATTCAGTCTGAACTGGACCCAGGGGTTGGGGGGATGGGCTGGAACCACTTGGGAAAAAGATATAGAGACAGATGATAAAAGCAAAGGAAGCCATATGGGTAAGGAAGAATAGAAATTGTAAGTAACTCTCCCTATATCTGAAAGGTTAATCTTTATCTGTTAAGAAATGCTTACCTTTGTTTGAATAGGTAAATAATGCTAATAAAACCAAGTCTTGTTGAAAATATCCAATCTGTTGTTTTTGGCATGTGTTAGGTCTTCCATCCTCCTGATCTTGTCTACCTTATTTAGCAGTAATTGAATTTAAGTAGGAGTTCTACACATCATTGGGCTAAAACACAAGCCTTAAGCCTTGTACACACTACTAGTGTTCTTCATTCAACCCATGGGTTGATCGAAAAAAAACGAACAGCTCAGGTCAGAGCTGCTGTACTAACAATCTGATGCTAGTACAGCGATCTCCCCTGCTGTGCTATTGTGTTCTGATGGGGGGGCTCCCCCGCCAGAATGATCTGGTCAGCACTCGGGAGCCAGTTGGCACACCTTTTCCAGTCATGACCCTTCGACAGAAGCCAGCTGAATGGCAGGCTTCTGTCGGACTGGCTGCCATACACACTGGCCGAATGTCGGCCGGTTTCTTTTGAACAGACATAAGGCCCATGTATTCCAGTCTTTAGCCACATTCAGAGGATGTCTCATAATCGATTTTCAATATATTTTGATTGAGATCCGATTACAAAGGAGGAAAAAGGAATGTTCCCGCGGGGCACTGAAGCTAGAGAAACACTGGGATATAATTGAGAACTCCTTGCCAAAAAAAGATGAAAGTTTAGTGCAGGACCAAAAAATAAGCAATAACATGCCTATTTCTTGGTTGCACCTCCAACATTTTTCCGGTATTATGGATATGTTTTTATATACAGTATCAAGGCAGGAGTTCTATACCAGTGAGAGAGTAGCTTAAATTTACTTTCTTGAATTCTAATGTTTATTGAGTTTTTTTAAAGTGAGAAGGTATATTTTTTGAAGTTGTGCAGCCAATAGCACTGTGGTTAAGTCCTTTTCCCAGGCTGAAATAAATGATGGTCGATCTTCCCACACAGGATACTGTATATCAGCTGAGCAAATAAATGAGACAAGGAGAGGTTCAATACTGGAGCAAAGATGTTCAAAGTCCATCAAAGAATGCTAAAGCTTTTTGGTTGGGGGCAAAAAAAAGTAAAGAAGTGGCAAAGTTGAAGGGTATTCCAGAAGGATTGTCAATATGGGCCCGTATGGATAGGTGAGGGCTGTAATCATCAGCTAGTCTGGCCTGTTTCTAAAATGAAATGTGTTGTATAAATGATCTGAAAATGTGATTCTTAAGGCCGGAGATAAAGTCTGGGTTTCCAAAGATGGAGAGCAGTTGGTAAGGTTTAAAAAAGGCACAATACAATCCAGTTCAAAGCATGTATGTATGTGTGTGTGCTTACGTCACCAACAATTAATATATCCCTGTACACTGTGTTTGCTTCAAATCTAATACTTTTTAAATTATCTACACTCTCCGCTAGGGATGAGCTTCGAGTTCGAGTCGAACTCATGTTCGACTCGAACATTAGCTGTTCGCAAGTTCGCCGAACACCGAACAATTTGGGATGTTCGCGGCAAATTCGAATGCCGCGGAACACCCTTTAAAAGTCTATGGGAGAAATCAAAAGTGCTAATTTTAAAGGCTTATATGCAAGTTATTGTCATAAAAAGTGTTTGGGGACCTGGGTCCTGCCCCAGGGGACATGTATCAATGCAAAAAAAAGTTTTAAAAACGAACGTTTTTTCAGGAGCAGTGATTTTAATAATGCTTAAAGTCAAACAATAAAAGTGTAATATCCCTTTAAATTTCGTACCTGGGGGGTGTCTATAGTATGCCTGTAAAGGGGCGCATGTTTCCCGTGTTTAGAACAGTCTGACAGCAAAATGACATTTGGAAGGAAAAAACTCATTTAAAACTACCCGCGGCTATTGCATTGCCGACAATACACATAGAAGTTCATTGATAAAAACGGCATGGGAATTCCCCCCAGGGAAACCCCGAACCAAAATTAAAAAAAAAAAAAATGACGTGGGGGGGTCCCCCTAAATTCCATACCAGGCCCTTCAGGTCTGGTATGGATATTAAGGGGAACCCCGGCCAAAATTAAAAAAAAAAAATGACGTGGGGTTCCCCCTAAATTCCATACCAGACCTCAGGTCTGGTATGGATTTTAAGGGGAACCCCGCGCCAAAAAAAAAAAAAAAACGGCGTGGGGTTCCCCCAAAAATCCATACCAGACCCTTATCCGAGCACGCAACCTGGCAGGCCGCAGGAAAAGAGGGGGGGACGAGAGTGCGGCCCCCCCCCCTCCTGAACCGTACCAGGCCACATGCCCTCAACATTGGGAGGGTGCTTTGGGGTAGCCCCCCAAAACACCTTGTCCCCATGTTGATGAGGACAAGGGCCTCATCCCCACAACCGTGGCCGGTGGTTGTGGGGGTCTGCGGGCGGGGGGCTTATCGGAATCTGGAAGCCCCCTTTAACAAGGGGACCCCCAGATCCCGGCCCCCCCCCTGTGTGAAATGGTAAGGGGGTACTTACCCCTACCATTTCACTAAAAAACTGTCAAAATAGTTAAAAATGACAAGAGACAGTTTTTGACAATTCCTTTATTTAAATGCTTCTTCTATCTTCCTTCATCTTCTTCTGGTTCTTCTGGCTCTTCTGGTTCTTCCTCCGGCGTTCTCGTCCAGCATCTTCTCCGCGGCGTCTTCTATCTTCTTCTCCTCGGGCCGCTCCGCACCCATGGCATGAGGGGAGGCTCCCGCTCTTCTCTTCATCTTCTTCTTCATCCTCTTCTCTTCTTCATCTTCTTCATCTTCATCTTCTCTTCTTTTCTTCTGCGGGCCGCTCCGCATCCATGCATGGAGGGAGGCTCCCGCTGTGTGACGGCGTCTCCTCGTCTGACGGTTCTTAAATAACGGGGGGCGGGGCCACCCGGTGACCCCGCCCCCCTCTGACGCACGGGACATGACGGGACTTCCCTGTGGCATTCCCCGTGACGTCACAGGGAAGTCCCGTCAAGTCACCGTGCGTCAGAGGGGGGCGGGGTCACCGGGTGGCCCCGCCCCCCGTTATTTAAGAACCGTCAGACGAGGAGACGCCGTCACACAGCGGGAGCCTCCCTCCATGCATGGATGCGGAGCGGCCCGCAGAAGAAAAGAAGAGAAGATGAAGATGAAGAAGATGAAGAAGAGAAGAGGATGAAGAAGAAGATGAAGAGCGGGAGCCTCCCCTCATGCCATGGGTGCGGAGCGGCCCGAGGAGAAGAAGATAGAAGACGCCGCGGAGAAGATGCTGGACGAGAACGCCGGAGGAAGAACCAGAAGAGTCAGAAGAACCAGAAGAAGAAGAAGATGAAGGAAGATAGAAGAAGCATTTAAATAAAGGAATTGTCAAAAACTGTCTCTTGTCATTTTTAACTATTTTGACAGTTTTTTAGTGAAATGGTAGGGGTAAGTACCCCCTTACCATTTCACACAGGGGGGGGGCCGGGATCTGGGGGTCCCCTTGTTAAAGGGGGCTTCCAGATTCCGATAAGCCCCCCGCCCGCAGACCCCCACAACCACCGGCCACGGTTGTGGGGATGAGGCCCTTGTCCTCATCAACATGGGGACAAGGTGTTTTGGGGGGCTACCCCAAAGCACCCTCCCAATGTTGAGGGCATGTGGCCTGGTACGGTTCAGGAGGGGGGGGGGGCCGCACTCTCGTCCCCCCCTCTTTTCCTGCGGCCTGCCAGGTTGCGTGCTCGGATAAGGGTCTGGTATGGATTTTTGGGGGAACCCCACGCCGTTTTTTTTTTTGGCGCGGGGTTCCCCTTAATATCCATACCAGACCTGAAGGGCCTGGTATGGAATTTAGGGGGACCCCCCCACGTCATTTTTTTTTTTTTAAATTTTGGTTCGGGGTTTCCCTGGGGGGAATTCCCATGCCGTTTTTATCAATGAACTTCTATGTGTATTGTCGGCAATGCAATAGCCGCGAGTAGTTTTAAATGGGTTTTTTCCTTCCAAATGTCATTTTGCTGTCAGACTGTTCTAAACACAGGAAACATGCGCCCCTTTACAGGCATACTATAGACACCCCCCAGGTACGAAATTTAAAGGGATATTACACTTTTATTGTTTGACTTTAAGCATTATTAAAATCACTGCTCCTGAAAAAACGGCCGTTTTTAAAACTTTTTTTTGCATTGATCCATGTCCCCTGGGGCAGGACCCAGGTCCCCAAACACTTTTTATGACAATAACTTGCATATAAGCCTTTAAAATTAGCACTTTTGATTATTCATGTTCGTGTCCCATAGACTTTAACGGTGTTCGCGTGTTCGAGCGAACTTTTTTCGCATGTTCTGGTGCGAACCGAACAGGGGGGTGTTCGGCTCATCCCTACTCTCCGCTGACACCATTAGTCATGGAAGGGAGTGCCACATCTTTACCGTTCTAACAGTAGAGAACCACTTATGTAGTTTAAGATTGAACCTCTTCTCATCTAGCTTCATTATGTCTTCCTTAGCAAGCTTAGATTAAGCAGTTTTCTCCTGATGCTACAATCACCAATAAAAAATTGACAAACATTTTCCCTCTTACATGCTTTATCTCCAGGGAAAATAGGTTTAATCTTTGTAGATAGTCCTTATAACTGAGGTCTTCCAGCCCCCTTATTAATGTTGTTGCCCTAGTCTGGACTCTTTCCAGTTGAAAGACATCCTTCCTGAAGATCGAAGACTAAAACTGAACTGCATACTCACCATTGCTAAACTGATGTTTTGTAAAGTGATAGAATTATAGATTTATCTCTTAAATAAATACCCTAACTTTGCTTGTTGCAGGTTGGCATTGCACACTTTTGCTGAGTCTATTGTCCACAAAAACCCACAGATCCTTTTCCAAACTCCCTCTGGTAACTCATAGCCTCCACATAATTCTCACAAGAGTTGGGAAGGCCATACATTAAAAAAAAGGAAAGAGGGAGGGCGCATCGACCTAGTGCATTACCAATGGTAAAACTTTATTGAAAGCATAAAAGACAAAGTTATACTCACAAACAAGCATGTATATGGAGCATGTCAATTAGTGAGACTGTCTCTGAACACCGGCAAACCGGCCTTTATGTTGAGGGGATCCGATGATGTCCCAAAATGGCTGACGCGTTTCAAGGGCATGCCCTTTTCCTCAGAGTCTAGACAGACAGTGGCTCGTGTCTCCTAGTTGCCTCTATATATGTGTCTGTGTGCCCTTGCACCAAGATGCAGTACACCCACCCAAATTGGCCACGCCCACACCCATGGACTGGCTCTGCCTGATTGGTCAGTTACTTCACATTGCTCTTTCTAATAGGGCAACATGCCATAACCCGCATTCTGCAGTATAAGCTGGGATCAGGCTAAGCAACCCCCCAAGGGTAGTAAGCGGCATCTTACCTCATCCACACGGTCCCTACATGTCATACTGTTAAGGGGTATGAGGAGACTGTGGTATGCAGCGACCTGTGTGGGACTGTGACCGAGGGCCGCCAAAGACATTTGGTGGAACGCACGCCACTCCAATTGCCAGTAAGTGTGGGTTTATTTGCGTTCCACCCACAACTTCTGGCCGTCCACGGCGTCACAGCCAGGCCGCGTGTGCAGGAGGCATGGCCAGGAAGTGCCGGTGTGTTTGCGTTCCACCCGCTACTTCTGGCTGTTAGTGAAGGAGCTTCTACCCGGAGTATCTCGACTCAGCTGTGGTGTGTGCGCTCGCATACTTGCATGCATGCACACCTACACTCACTGCTGGCCTCGAGCTTCCCCCCTCCAGTGGCCCAATGCAGTATTGCAATCAGGCACTCTTGGGGGGCATGTTGGTATATAAATACATAGATATACTGGGAGCCCTGCATGGGCATTAAGGCACACAGACACATGCAGGAGGCCTAAACTAAGCACCGTGGGTAACATCCAACAATCTGCTCCATAGAAGTGACCATCCATAGTTGCGATACAACAAGTAATTGAAAATAGTAAAAATACTAGTTAGGCAATTTTATAAAAAGTTTCAATTAGAAACTTTTAGTTTTTAGCACAGGAGATTTTTACGGCTTTTTTAAGGCCATACATTAACCATTGCTTTCCTTTGACCACAGGTTGAAGGAAGCTTATTCCCTTATTCCCTCATTAACACATTTAATGTTGATGGGGGAATCCATCCTATGGAGCTAATGTATTCTAACAGCAGAAGGTTGCTGAAAGCTGTCAAAAGGATTCTGACAGCAGTCAGAATACACCACCACCAGCAGTGATTGCATGAGTAAAAATGTACAGTCCAGTTGTACTGAAGTCAATCAATGGTTGGACTTCAGTTCAATCAGCCTGCCCATACATGGATCAAATTTCAGCTGGTTCCTGCTGAACCGGCCAGATTTTGATTTGTCTATGGCTGGCTTTGCTGACAGCTGTTAGAGGTGCTGGGAGCTCAGTAAAACAGGGAGCATTCTTCATTTCTGCGTATGAGTTGTGCTGAGAATGAAAGGAAACCTGTTCAGGTGCAGTAGGGAAATCTGGCTTTTTATTTACTGAACCTGGCTGGAATACTGCATTATACTTATGCCAAGTAAAGGATTACAATGTAATGGAGTGCAGCATGTATTTAAGTTATTTTAGTTTTCTGGGTTAAAGTTCTGCGTTTAAGCAATAATTAAATTGATTTATAGTTTACCTTTCCTGGTTTCCCTCCCCCTCATCAATGTGCAAATTACATTTTTGAATCTTTGCATTTTCATTACATATACTTTATTTTAGACCCAGTGAGGTCATCACTGGATCTCTGTGTTTCTCAATGCAATGGAGGCAGATCATGGCTGGTGGGAGGTGCCAGCAGGATGCTGTGCATTGCTTTCTTAATACATTACAGAACTTTGTCTCAGTGCTCCTCTCAAGAGACCCAAGTCAGTGATTCAACTATTGAGAGAACTATGCAAATATCTAAATGCCTTGATTGGGTGAATGTCAGTCTGCAGGAGTGGGTGTTCCCAGACACCTGAATTTGCATACAGACCACCCTAGGTAACATCCACATGGTATGCGTGCCTCCATTGTTGAAAAAAATGAAAAGCAATAAATGAAAGGGGTGGGCCAGAGTCAGGCTAGAGTCAGGCTAGGGAGGAAAGTGCTAGATGATGCTGGATGTTCTTCAGCCTGGACTTGAGGCAGGCTCTATATGAAAAAAAAGGGGGGGGGGGGGACCAAAAAGTCAGGAAAGGATTCTTCAAAAAGGAACAACTGGTAATAGCAAAAATTGATTTTCTTTGTTGAAAAAATCCCACCATAATACTATTCACAAAAGAGAAAAGAGAACTTCAATAAATAAAATATTTTTTGCTATTACCAGTTGTTCTGTTTTGAAGACACCTTTCTGGACTTTCTACCCCCCCCCTTTTTCAATATGCAGATTTGATTCAGAGGAACACACCTCATCATCGAATTGTATGTATTTAGGTGATGGTATCTGTTACTGGGTTGTGGAATTGTCATTTTACATAGGGGGTCATTTACTATTGCGCCAAAAAATTATCCTGCAGTACCAAAAAATAGCTCTCAAAAAAGGCCAAAAAGACTTCAACTCTCAGAAGGTCAGCGCTAATGCAAATGGAAAGCAGCCGGCAATAATGCCTGTCAGATCACATATGCTGGAATAGTGGAAGTCAATGGGGCTCGAACCTGCAAAATCCAAAGTTCTCACTGAAGGCTTATATGTAAGTTCTTTGCCATAAAAAGTGTTTGGAGACCCGGGTCCTGCCCCAGGGGACATGTATCAATGCAAAAAATTTTTTTAAAAACGGACGTTTTTTCGGGAGCAGTGATTTTAATAATGCTTAAAGTGAAACAATAAAAGTGTAATATTCCTTTAAATATCTTACCTGGGGGGTGTCTATAGTATGCCTGTGAAGGGGGGCATGTTTCCCGTGTTTAGAACAGTCTGACAGCAAAATTACATTTCAAAGGAAAAAAAGTAATTTAAAAGTACTCGCGGCTATATGAATTGTCGGTCCGACAATACACATAAAAGTTCATTGATAAAAATGGCATGGGATTTCCCCACAGGGGAACCCCAAACCAAAATTAAAAAAAAAATGGCTTGGGGGTCCCCCTAAATTCCATACCAGACCCTTCAGGTCTGGTATGGATTTTAAGGGGAACCGCGCGCCAAAATTGAAAAGAAAAATGGCGTGGGTCCCCCCAAAAATCCATACCAGACCCTTATCCGAGCACACAACCTGGCAGGCCGCAGTTATTTAAGAACCGTCAGAAGACGAGAAGGGTCACACAGCGGGAGCCTCCCATCGTGGATGCGGAGCGGCACAAGCACAAAGAAGGGAAGAAGACGCCGCGGAGGAAGATGCCGGACGAGCACACCGGAGCAAGAAGCAGAGGATCGGAGGAAGAAGAAGAAGAAGATGGAGGAAGAAACCGAAGGAAGATAGAAGATAGAAGAAAGAAGATAGAAGATAGAAGAAAGATGCATTTAAATAAAGGAATTGTCAAAAACTGTCGCTTGTCATTTTTAACACTTTTTTTGTGAAATGGTAGGGGTACTTTTGTACCCCCTTACCATTTCCCACAGGGGGGCCAGGATCTGGGGGTCCTCTTGTTAAAGGGGGCTTCCAGATTCCGATAAGCCCCCCGCCTGCAGACCCCCACAACCACTGGGCAAGGGTTGTGGGGATGAGGCCCTTGTCCTCATCAACACGGGGACAAGGTGATTTGGGGGGACCCCCCAAAGCACCCTCCCAATGATGAGGGCATGTGGCCTGGTACGGTTCAGGAGGGGGGGGGGCGCTCTCTCGCCCACCCTCTTTTCCTGTGGCTTGCCAGGTTGTGTGCTCAGCAAAGGGTCTGGTATGGATTTTTGGGGGGACCCCACGCCATTTTTTTAAAATTTGGGCATGAGGTTTCCCTTAAAATCCATACCAGACCTGAAGGGTCTGGTATGGATTTTGAGGGGGGCCCCCACACTTTTTTTTTTTTTTTTTTGGCGTAGGGTTCCCCTTAATATCTATACCAGACCTGAAGGGCCTGGTATGGAATTTAGGGGGACCCCACACCATTTTTTTTTTAAATTTTGGTTTGGGGTTCCCCTGTGGGGAAATCCCATGCCATTTTTATCAATGAACTTTTATGTGTATTGTCGGACCGACAACTCATATAGCCGCGAGTACTTTTAAATGACTTTATGACAATAACTTGCATATAAGCCTTTAAAATGAGCACTTTTGATTATTCATGTTCGAGTCCCTCTACTGCAGGGGGAATTTCAGAGACATCTGTGCAGGTTTCTGCACTGATATCAATACAAATTGCACCCCAAAGTTGCACCAATTAAAACAGTGCAATTGCCACCGCTTTGACATGTCAAATCGCACCAATGTTTACTAAAGCTGACACATACAACACTGCCTATCAACCAGAAGAATTCATTACCTGCAATTCTCCACAGCTGTTATATATAAAGATTCCACCTTTATCATTTACTTGCAGGTGTGCAGAAGCCTAGGTTTACATTGGAGCGATTTGTCATGCGATTTGAGAGATCAAATCGCATGACTATTGGCAGCAATGGCACTGTTCCAATCGATTTGACACCGATTTTGTGGCGCCGCACCAATTTCCTAAAGTAGTTCCTGCACTACTTTTGCTGATTTCAGGTGCGACTTCAGTAGACATTTGTGTGTGAAGCCCAGGGCCGCTGATAGGGCAGGACCACCAGCCCTGGTGTACAGGGCCCGATAACATAGGGGGGCCCACACAGGGAGGGGATTAGTGACAGACGACAATTGTGTTTCTTTTCCTCCAGTAGATGAAAGCTGCTCTCCTCCCCTTTCCCTGCTGCCAGATTTTATCTGCTAAGAAAGAGACAGTTGTCCTTCACTAATCCCCCTCCCTGTGTGGGCCCCATTTCTCAGCACTGGTTTTTAAGGTTATTTCTGCTCCTGAGTTTATCTCTCTAACTTAGGCTCCATGCACACTGATTTAAAATTCACTGCTTCTACAGGAGTTTTGTATTCTGTCTGTAGAAGCAGCTCAATGTTATCCTATGTGTCCATGCACATTAGGACGTTTACAGGCGTATTTTGAGCTCAGCGTTTAGAGGCAGAAAAAAAAAACCTTCTGGTTTGCGTCTCTGATTGGAGATCACTGGCAGAAAAAAAATGAAAACTCTCCTAAACTCATCTAAACTTCGTACAAAAAAATGCTCTATATGAGCATTTTTTTCTGCTAGGTGGATTGAAGTTTTTTTTAAGCCCAGTGTGCATAGAGCCTAACTTTGTTTCTCTTCTTCTGATCCCGCAGCCTGTATATTTTTTTCATCTCGTCTTCATTTTTATTTATTAACTCAGTTTTATCCTTTAGATCTAGCAGGAATTCTATGAGTTATGTTGTATTTGTGTCTGCTAATAATTTTATTGTATTTTTAGAGAAATATAGCTTTAATATTTTCTTGGGGGGGCCCTGTCAGGTAGTCTGTACGGGGCCCCACAATTTCTATCAGCAGCCCTGATGAAGCCACATGGATGTCTATCAAGTAGCACCTGAAATCACGCTGACCTTGCTACTTTGAAATCGTGCTACTTCAAATGAAGTAGCGCAATTTCAAAGTAGCATCAATGTGAACCAGGGCAAAGAGATTAGTTTTTTGCTGCACAAATACATATTGAAATAAAATATAAGAGATATTGCACTTTCCCAAAACCACCACCCATAAAAACTAAAGAGAAAGAAAAGTAGATTTAAAAAAAAACCACCACAATAAAGCTCAATAATGTACTTTTACCAGCAGAAAAAAAAACTACATACATTTACTATCTTCAAAAAAATTTGGACAGGATATATGGTGCTTCATTTAGCAATGGGATTTAAAGGGCCCTGCTCATAGGAGCTTACAATCTAAAATTTGACAAAACCTTAGAGTGGACACAGCTTTAATTTCAGTGTATAATGGGCAACACATCTTATTTTTATCTGCAAGATTATAGAAACATACTTAACAGTCATTCTTACAAAGCGTTCCAACAAAGCATTCCAACATAATATTACAAAAGACTTATTCAAAACACCCACCACCAGCCCACAATCCACACATACATACATTGGTGACCATGTTCTGCTGAAAGCTGCATTTCGATGTACACGATTAAACGAGATCAAAAAGGGTAGAAGGTCAGCAGATGCTTCCAAATGATGTTTGCATGATCAGACAGGAACAATACACACACAACATTGACAGCATGGCCACATAAACCCACTTTTGATTGAAAAAATGCACAAGAATTTCATCAAATATTCCTAGTTGGGCATTTGTCAATATGCACAATATCATTCCTTCTCCCCCACAAATCACAGCAAAAAACCTGTCCTTCTCAGGCCAAACGAACCCCCCTACTGCAGGCCTTTATATAAGAGAGGTTGTATTGTTAGCACACTGACACACCCAATAGAAGTACACGCCCACCAGTATCTTTCAATCTATCTCTTCATGTATGTCTAAAGTGATTGCACCTGATGAGCAAGAACACATAATACTATTCTCAACTGTGTTAGCCCTTGGCTATGTGCATCAAATCTCCAACTACAGGCCAAAGATCAAAGTCCATTTGCATCCACATAAACAAAGCAACAGTTTTCTAAGCATATGTACCTGTGCAGTGTAAACCCTAAAATTTTAAATGTCCAAGTCCCTGGGCATGATTAGTGCTAATAAACATTAACATCAGTCCCTGGCTGCAATGAGCTTCCAATATAAAGTCCAAAATTAACTTTCTTACATTAGAACCTATTTTGACAGGAGACAAATAAAATGCCAGCATGTCTTTGGATTGTGGTGAGAAATCCACACAGGGAGAACATATAGACTTCAACACAAGGATTAGCATGTTGGGGAATTTGAACCAACATCCCAAGTGCTGCTAGACAAAACTGCTACCCAGTTAGCTACTAGGCAGCCTCACACTTGTTCACTGCATCTCTGTGGTGTGAACCAGCCCTAAGTCCATAGCCATGCTCAGTGTCACAAGCAATATACAATATATTGGCCTAAGTATTGGGACGCCTGCCTTTAAATGCACATGAACTGTAATGGCATCCCAGTATTAGTTTTGGGTTCAAAACTCATTTGACCCACCCTTTGCAGCTATAACAGCTTCAACTCTTCTGTGAAGGCTGTCCACAAGGTTTAGGAGTGTGTCTATGGGAATATTTGACCATTCTTCCAAGTGCATTTGTGAGGTCAGGCACTGATGTTGGACGAGAAGGCCTGACCTACAGTCTCCTCTATAATTCATCCCCAAGGTGTTCTGTTGTGTTGAGGTCAGGACTCTGTCCAGGCCAATCAAGTTCCTCCACCCCAAAATCGCTCATCCATGTCTTTATGGACCTTGCTTTGTGCACTGGTCCAAATGATTTGGTGGGGGGGGTTATGATGTGGGGTTGTTTTTCAGGGGTTGGGCTTGGCCTCTTAGTTCCAGTTAAGGGAACTCTTAAGGCGTCAGCATACCGCGATATTTTGGACAATTTCATGTTCCCAACTTTGTGGGAACAGTTTGGGGAAAGCCCCTTCCTGTTCCAACATGACTGCACACCAGTGCACAAAGCAAGGTTCATAAAGACATGGATGAGCAAGTTTGGAGTGGAGAAACTTGACTGGCCTGTACAGATTCCTGGCCTCAACCCGATAGAACACCCTTTGGCTGAATTAGAGTAGATACTGCAAGCCAGGCCTTCTCATCCAACATCAGTGCCTGGCCTCACAAATGCACTTCTGGAAGAATGATCAAACATTTCCATAGACACACTAAACCTTGTGGACAGCCTTCCCAGAAGCTGTTCTAGCTGCAAAGGGTGGGCCAAATCAAATTTTAACCCTACGGACTGGGCTGCCATTAAAGTTCATGTTGTGTGTAAAGGCAGGTGTCCCAATACTTTTGGCTAAATAGTGTATCTGGAAAAGAATTACAATGGTGGTGGATCCCTCCTACACATAAATACTACATTTAGACATAGTTATAGGACCTAGGAGATGAGACATCCTCTCTACATGAAGCAGCATGTTGGGGATTTGAACCCAGACGCTCAGGGATACTAAGCAGAAGTTCTAACCTCTGAGCCACAGAGCTGCCATGTGTGAGAACCTCCTACACATAAATACACATAAAAACACATAAATACTGCATTTCTATGGACATACAGGTGATGGAATTACACTACTCAAGAGTTATTCTTCTTGATTTATTCTGTGATATTTGGTGTTTTTTTGTGAGTGAGAGTAGAATATTACCCTCAAATTTTTGGGAATTACATTTTGCTTTCTGATGTTGGTACACATATCACATTTTTTGGGCTCAAATTATGAATATTTGTAAATAATAAAAAGCACAAAAAATTGTTATTCATTTTAAATTTGCATCAGCAACGGTATTGTTTGTGGATTATAAAGACACCTGTGTGAGTTTGGGTAAAGATTATTGTAAGATGGAGAGTAACAAGTGAAAGTGACAGAGAAAAATATATTTTACCAAAACGTCAAAACATTCCACATTCTAGCATTCTTAAAATCAAAATATTTTAAGTAGAAGCAACAATGTTGCAAAGGAAAATGTATTTCAGAGAAAGATACATTTCATCTAAACATTAAAAGTTTTTTTTGTGAAAGTTAGAATTGTAGAATTGTTCCATTAGAATCAGTGGCTGAAACTAGATTTGGACTAGAATAGAGCAGATTTTCACTTCAAGAAAATGCTCTCTAATTAGCTCTCATTTTGGTATTTACTATAGCGCCAAGGTAAAAAAGACACTTGAGTTAAAATGAGAGTTATTTTCAGGTCTGAGCATGCTCAGTTGTGTTGGCACCTAGTTGTCCAAAACGGGGAATTTTTAACTTGTCAGACTTTTAAAGATATTTCAGTGTAGAAATCACTTTTTCACATAGTTTAAAAGCAGATTATCTTTAAATAATATACCACATATTTCAGTACCATTTAGGCAATTATATCATGCTCTAAACATTATTTCCATGTGCACTACTCCAGGTTTTAGCAGAGTAAGGGTCCTTTCACACTGGGGCGGTTTGCAGGCGCTATTGCGATAATAATAGCGCCTGCAAACCGACCCGAAAGTGCCACTGCTTTGATTACAGTGTGAAAGCCCCGAGGGCTTTCACACTGGAGCGGTGCGCTAGCAGGACGGGAAAAAAAAGTCCTGCTAGCAGCATCTTCGGAGCGGTGAAGGAGCAGAGTATATGCCGCTCCTTCACCGCTCCTGCCCATTGAAATCAATGGGACGGCGCAGCTATACCACCGGCAAAGCACCTCTACAGAGGTGCTTTGCGGTGGTTTTTAACCCTTTCTCGGCCACTAGCGGGGGTAAAACTGCCCCGCTAGTGGTCGAATACCGACGGTAAAGCATTGCTTACAATAGCAGAGCTTTACCGCCGACGCCGCCCCGCCTCAGTGTGAAAGGGCCCTAAGGGTTTGGGCGCTATTTGGTTTCAGGGAACTATAGTAAATTCGATTTTGGGAGTATTTTCTCACCAGCGCTATAGTGAATACCGTTTTAGCGCTAATTAGCGCTAATTAGCTCCGCAGCTCTATAGTAAATGACCCCCACTATGTCCACAGCCACTCCTTTGTCCAATGTTATGTTCACCTCCTCATAAAAAGAAATCAGATTTGTCTGACAACTGTCTTTTATGAATCCATGCTGTCTGTTACTTAAATATTACTAAATTTTACTAAATATTTTTTTCCAGCAAGAACTCATCTACAGTATGTGGTATTTTATTAAACTCTCCAGTATCTTCCCAACTATAGAAGTTAAACTAACAGGTCTATAATTACTTGGTAAAGACTTTGATCCCTTTTTAAATATGGGCACCACATTGACTCTACGCCAATCCAGTGGTACCATTCCAGTCATTGAGGAGTCCCTAAAAATTAGAAACAAAGGCTTTAAAATGACAGAGCTCAATGCTTTTAGGATCCTTGGGGGGATGCCATCTGGCCCAGGTGCTTTATCCACCTTTATTGTGTCTAAATATGTTTGGACCGTATCACTTTTGAGCCATTGTGGATCATTTGGGGCTGTGTCAATACCATCCCCATTATGGACATGAGCTCCCCATGCTCCTTTGTATACACAGATCTGAAGAAAGTACATTTGCCTTCTCTTTTTCCCCAGTCACCCACTCTAGATTATTTTGTAAAGGGTCTACATGCTCAGACCTGCCCCATTTGCTATTAATATATTTATTTTTTTATTTGCTATTAATATTTAATTTAATATATTTAAAGAATTGTTTGGGGTTTGTCTTACTATCTTTTGCAATCTGTCGTTTGTTTTGAATTTTTGTGGCCTTGATGTTCTTTTTACATATTCTGTTATATTCACATTTAACCACTTGACCACTGGGCACTTAAACCCCCTTCCTAACCAGACCAATTTTCAGCTTTTGGTGCTCTCACATTTTGAATGACAATTACTCAGTCATGCAACACTGTATCTATATGAAATTTTTGTCCTTTTTTTCACACAAATGGAGCTTTCTTTTGGTGGTATTTAATCACCGCTGGGTTCTTTATTTTTTGCGCAGTAAAAGAAAAAAGACCGAAAAATCTGTAAAAAAATACATTTTTCTTCATTTCTGTTATAATATTTTGCAAATGAGTAATTTTTCTTCATATATTTTGGCCAAAATTTATACCGCTACATATCTTTGGTAAAATTAACCCAAATCGGTGGATATTATTTGGTCTTTGTGAAAGTTATAGAGTCCAAAAGCTATGGTGCGAATATCTGAAAATTGATCACACCTGAAGTACTGACGGCCTATCTAATTTCTTGAGACCCTAACATTCCAGAAAAGTACAAATACCCCCCAAATGACCCCTTTTTGGAAAGAAGACATTCCAAGGTATTTAGAAAGATGCATGGTGAGTTTTTTGAAGTTGTCATTTTTTCCCACAATTCTTTGCAAAATCAAGGTTTTTTTTTTACTTTTTTTTTTTCCCACAAAATTGTCATATTAGCAGGTTATTTCTCACACACCGCATATGCATACCACAAATTACACCCCAAAACACATTCTGCTATTACTCCCGAGTACGGCGATACCACATGTGTGAGACTTTTACACAGCGTGGCCACATACAGAGGCCCAACATGCAGTGGAGCACCTTCAGGCGTTCTGGAGCACCCAGGCCAATTCTGACATTTCTCTCCTACATGTAAAAATCATCATTTATTAGCTAGAAAATTACATAGAACCCAAAACATTATATATGTTTTTTAGCAAAGACCCTAGAGAATACAATGGCGGTCGTTGCAACTTTTTATCTCACACGATATTTGCGCAGCAATTTTTTAAACGCGTTTTTTTTTTACAAAAACTGTTTTGTGCTTTACAAAAACCAAAACAGTAAAGTTAACCCAATGTTTTTGCATAATGTGAAGGATGAAGTTACGCCGAGTAAATAGATACCCAACATGTCACCTTTCAAAATTGCACGCGCTTGTGGAATGGCGCCAAACTTTGCTACTCAAAAATCCCCATAGGCAACGCTTTAAAATTTTTTACTGGTTACATGTTTTGAGTTACAGAGGAGGTCTAGGGCCAAAATTATTGCTCTCGCTCTACCGATCGCAGCGATACCTCACATGTGTGGTTTGAACACCGTTTTCATATGTGGGCGGGACTTACGTATGCGTTCGCTTCTGCATGCGAGCACACAGGGACAGGGGCGCTTTAAAATTTTTTTTTTTTTTTTTTATTGTTCATTTTACTTTATTTATTTTAGTTTGATGCTTTTTTCCAAAAAAAAAAAAAAAATTTTGACCACTTTTATTCCTATTACAAGGAATATAAACATCCTTGTAATAGGAATATGGCATGACAGGTCCTCTTTACAGTGAGATATGGGGTCAATAAGACCCCACATCTCACCTCTAGGCTGGGAAGCCTTAAATAAAAAAAAAAAAAAAACGATCCTGGCTTCGATCGTAGCGGTGAGTCGGTAGAAGCGCGGGAGGGGGGGACATCCCCTCTCGCCTCCCGTAAGAATGATCAAGCAGTGGAACAGCCGATATGATCATTCTTATGGTGTAGGGAATCGCCGGCTGAAAAAGCTGATATCTGAATGATGCCTGTAGCTGCAACCATCATTCAGATATCCCCGCACAAAATCAAGGACGTTGTATGACGGCCGGCGGGCGGGAAGTGGTTAAAACGCTTTTTTTTTTTTTTAACACAAAGTTGTCCATTTATACAATATTTCTACCACATAACATGTACATACCAAAAATGACACCCCAAAATAGATTCTCCTACTCCTCCTGAGTACGGCGATACCACATGTGTGAGACTTCCACAGCCTGGCCACATACAGAGGGCGAGTACAGCTGAGCATGGCTCAGCATGGCAGGGTATGGCTGGGTATTGCGGAGTATGGCGGGGTATGGCGGGGTATTGCGGAGTATGGCGAGGTATTGCGGAGTATGGCGGGGTATGGCAGTGTATTGCGGAGTATGGCGGGGTATTGTGGGGTATGGCGGAGTATGGCGGGGTATGGCGGAGTATGGCGGGGTATGGCGGAGTATGGCGGGGTATGGCAGAGTATGGCGGGGGCATGGCAGAGTATGGCGGGGGCATGGCAGAGTATGGCGGGGGCATGGCAGAGTATGGCGGGGGCATTGCAGAGTATGGCGGGGGCATTGCAGAGTATGGCGGGGGCATTGCAGAGTATTGTGGGGGCATTGCAGAGTATTGCACAGCATTGCAGAGTATTGTGTGGGTATTGTAGAGTATTGCACAGCATTGCAGAGTATTGCAGAGTATTGCACAGCATTGCACAGCATTGCAGAGTATTGTGGGGGCATTGCAGAGTATTGCACAGCATTGCAGAGTATTGTGGGGGTATTGCAGAGTATTGCACAGCATTGCATAATAGTGAGGGATGGCTGAGCATGGATGGATGGATGGCTGGATGTCTCTGTGCAGCGCTGTGGGCACTACACATACAGCCCACAGCGCTGCAGACATCCATCCATCCCCCTCCCCGCTCACTGTGTACCGATCGGTACACAGGAGGGGAGGAGAGGAACCGGCGTCATCAGATGACGCCGGTCTGTTTACATGTGATCGCGCCGTCATTTGACGGCGCGATCACATGGTAAACGGCCGCGATCAGCGGCCATTTACCGGGATCCGTGATGCGCCGGGTCCTCTGGACCCGGCGGTCACGGATGTGTTTGGGTGCGCGCCCCAGGGGGCGCGCGAGAGGGGAATTCTGGGAGGACGTCATAGTACGTCCTCCCAGAGTTATCCGACCGCCCTGCAGCCGTCATTCGGCTATGGGCCGGTTGGTAAGTGGTTAAACAATGATAGTGTTCCTTCATTTTTATATTTTTTAAAAGCTCTTTTCTTATTATTTATAGTTTTTTAACTTTGACCTATATTTTTAGTCTTTTAAACTTATTGCCTATGGGAATATGCTTTGTAGTAAGTTTACATACAGTGTTTTTGTTAAATTCTCATTTCTGTTCTGTGTTCATTGATGCTAATATTCCCAGCCAGTCTGAGTGCTGGAGAGCAGCCCTCATTCTTCGAAAATTTGCTCTCTTAAAGTTAAGTGTTTTTATATTTCCCGTGTGTGTAAGTGTTGCTTACAGCTAACATTAAATTAAATCATGTTATGGTCACTGCTACTCAGATACTCTTTTATATGAATATTGGTAATAAGCTCTGCATGGTTTGAGATTACCAGGTCCAGCAGAGCGTCATTTCTAGTTGGGGCCTCAATAAACTGGACCATAGAATTGTCTTGTAATAGGTGTATAAATTGTTTGCCCTTTAATTGTCCCAGCAGTACCATTACTCCAGTCAATTTCCAGGTAGTTAAAATTCCCCATTATTATCACTGTCCCAGCCCTTGCAGCCCTTCCATTTCTCAAGGAGCTCAGTCTCCACCTCCTCTTTAACACTGTGAGATCTAAAACAAAGTCCAATGATAACCTTTATATATATATATATATATATATATATATATATATATATATATATATATATATATATATATATATATATTCATATTCTGGACATATGTGAATCTGTGAATGTCATTCTCATATACCTGATATGCTGTGCTTTGAATTTGAATCTGTAATATTGGAAAACTAATAGTCCTGGTAGCAGAAGCTATTGAAACTTTAATTGACACTCCTTTCAGACATGTTTGATAACCGAGTGCTTATATACCAAAGGACACTAAAGATGTATGAAGTTCTAAAAATCAAACCTCTAGATGCACCCTGAACTGCGTTAGCTTTAAATGTGTGTTGTCATTTTGGCTACTTATAACAATAATTTCTATGCAAATAGAATAAAGATATAATTGTTCTTTCATACTAATAATTTATTTTTTAAATTTTAAAGTGTTACCCAAATGTTTTTTATACAAAGTGTCCCATATTAATATTTTATTTGAAAGTAGGATACTCTTCAACCTGTCCATCTTTTTTGATTAGTAAGCATCTGTCCTTAAAGGCATGAAAACTTTAGCTCACCACACACGCTAGAAGATTTACAATTGAATGTTTGTACGAAAATTTGTGCAACAATTCTCATCAGTACATTCTGTGGCATGATGCATGCCATTCAAAAGTATTTTTAAAAAGTTTGCTTTTAACATTCCATTTTGAAGTGAATGGAGCTTCGAGAATAAAAAAAAAAAAACACATTCAATGTGAAATTTGTATGATAAAAAAATTTCCATCCTGTTCTTTCAAATTTTCTTACGATTACAGTCAAAAACAAATGCTAGAAAATTGAATGAGCATTCTTAAAATTAAAAATGTTGAACTAAATTTCACTTGTGTTTGGCTAGCCTTTGCCCTCAGTGTGTTGTGTGTGTATAACATACACTGCCTTGAAAAAGTATTCATACCCCTTGACATTGTCCACATTTTGTCATGTTACAATCAAAAACATAAATGTATTTTATGTGATAGACCAACACAAAGTGGCACATAATTGTGAAGTGAAAGGAAAATTAAAAATATTTATATATAAAAAGTGTGGGGTGTATTTGTATTCAGCCCCCCTGAGTCAATACTTGTAGAACCACTTTTCGTTGCAATTACAGCGTCAACTTTTTTTGAGAATTTCTCTACCAGCTTTGCACATCTAGAGTGGGACACTATTGCCCATTCTTCCCTGCAAAATAGCTAAAGCTCTGTCAGATTGGATGGAGAGCATCTGTGAACAGCAATTTTCAAGTTTTGCCACATATTTTCAATTTGATTTGGGTCTGGACTTTGACTGGGCCATTCTCACATGAATATGCTTTGTTCTAAACCATTCCATTGTAGCTCTGGCTGTATGTTTATTGTTGTTGTCCTGCTGGAAGGTGAACCTCCACCCCAGTCTCAAGTCTTTTGCAGA
Organism: Aquarana catesbeiana; assembly: GCF_042186555.1. Classification (NCBI taxonomy): domain Eukaryota; kingdom Metazoa; phylum Chordata; class Amphibia; order Anura; family Ranidae; genus Aquarana; species Aquarana catesbeiana. The sequence goes on from NC_133336.1 coordinate 128,233,051, forward strand.
CTCTAATAGGTTTTCTTCTAAGATTGCCCTATATTTGGCTCCATCCAACTTCCCATCAACTCTGACCAGCTTCCCTGTCTCTGTTGAAGAAAAGCATACCCACAACATGATGCTGCCACCACCATGTTTCACGGTGGGGATGGTGTGTTCAGGGTGATGTGCAGTGCCAGTTTTTCGCCTATACATAGCGTTTTGCTTTTAGACCAAAATGTTAAATTTTGGTCTCATCTAACCAGAGCACTTTCTTCCACATGTTTGCTGTGTCCCCCACATAGCTTCTTGCAAACTGCAAATGGGACTTCTTATGGCTTTCTTTCAACAATGGCTTTCTTCTTGCCACTCTTCCATAAAGGACAGATTTGTGAAGTGCACGACTAATAGTTGTCCTGTGGACAGATTCTCCCACCTGAGCGGTGGATCTCTGCAGCTCCTCCAGAGTTACCATGGGCCTCTTTGCTGCTTCTCTGATTAATGCTCTCCTTGCCCGGCCTGTCAGTTTATGTGGACGGCCATGTCTTGCTAGGTTTGCAGTTGTGCCATACTCTTTCCATTTTCGGATGATAGATTGAACAGTGCTCCGTGAGATGTTAAAAGCTTGGGATATTTTATTATAACCCAGCCCAGCTTTAAACTTCTCCACAAATTGTAACCTGACCTGTCTGGTGTGTTCCTTGGCCTTCATGATGCTGTTTGTTCACTAAGGTTCTCTAACAAACCTCGGAGGGCTTCACAGAACAGCTGTATTTTTTACTGAGATTAAATTACACACAGGCGGACTCTAATCACTAATTAGGTGACTTCTGAATGCAACTGGTTCCACTAGATTTTAGTTAGGGGTATCAGAGTAAAGGGGGCTGAATACAAATGCACGCCACACTTTTCACATAATTATTTGTAAAAAAGTTTGAAAACCATTTATCATTTTCCTTCCACTTCACAATTATGTGCCACTTTGTGTTGGTCTATCACATAAAGTCCCAATAAAATAAATTTTTTGTTTTTGATTATAACATGACAACATGTGGAAAATTTCAAGGGGTATAAACACTTTTCCAAGCCACTATATATATATATATATATATATATATATATATATATATATATATATATATATTAGTGAATACAATATATTAACCTGGCAGATGTTCTAACTATTCTATCTGTTAAAAATAACTTCACATATACTTTAAAAAACGTAAGTATAAAATTCTAAACTATCACCAACACTGGATAATTACATCCATGCTTTTATTTGAAGCTGTTTAATTACTTCCAAATATATCTAAAACTATGCAAACATATCAATCAAACGTAAAAACGTATGCAGCAATGAAAAATATGTTGCTTTCATTGTTAAAGGTCATTTTTATTTCCATTTGCAAATAAAGCAGTTGTATTCATGAAACAAATTTGAATTAGATTTATTGCAGCAGACAGGAGAGCAGAAGCTTGTTGAGACAACACAAACAGGAACAATGCACAGGAGTCAGATCCTAGCAAAGAAACAAGAATACTTTACCTTCACTTTAATTGTGGTTTAAATTTTGCAATCTGGGATCGGAAGATGTACAGACGTCAGCGCACAGTATTAACATATGGGTCCATGTTTACTAAACAAGGCTAGTGCAAGACTATTTTCTGAAGCAGAAATCTGCTGTACCTGGCAGTGCTTCTAGCCATAATGCCATAATGGGGGTATATTTATTTGGGGGTATGTCATTTTTTATATGTTAATGGGGCTTTTTTCGGTTAAATTCTTTTTTTCTGCTGCAATGCTTCCCTTTAAAAAAAAACATACGCCCCCTATGCCAACGTTTTGGGGAACACAGGCGTTTCATAGAAAAGGGCTGGGACAAACACAGTGTCCCTCTTCATTTTTTGAAGGAACACCAAAAATCTACCATGGGCCTCAGAGTCTGGGTCATCGAGGCCATGCCCAGAAGTCTTCCTGCTGCGGAACGTTTCAAACGCCTGTGTCAGCAGGAGGCCTACTGGATATATTCATTGGGTACTCTCTCACCAGGGGGACTCAATGAAGAATTAGAAACACATTCTTTGTTGTAGTTTACTTCCCCCCCCCCTTCCCCTCTCGAATCATACATTCATTCTTCACCTTCTTATTATATATATATATACACCTTGCCCATCACTATACAAACCACGTAGAAGTTTCTTACAACATTAAAATACCCCCATGGTCCTTTGCTGACGTATCATCCAGTCACCTGAGGGACCGCTGTCCCCTCATGGACCCAGATAGCAACTCCACCGTTCTATATAACAACTTCACCCCCTTTTTCCTCCCCCACCCCCCCTTCCCTCATGTCCCCCCTGAGCTCATCCTCATAATGTGTATCCCAGTGCTTTTTAATCTCATTTTTTATTTATTTTTTTATTTTAATTTTACATTTATTTTATTTTTATACTTATTTTTATTTATTTATTTCTATTTTTCATTGTTTTTCCCATTTTTATTTTTATTTTTCATTTTATTTTTTTATATTTTTTAGTTTTTAGTTTATATTTATTTTTGTTTCATTTTTTTTTCCCACATTTTTTTCATCTTCTAAATAAATGTTTTAACTCTAATTCCACTTACTATTATTATCCTTATATTTATTAAACTTACCCCCAATTCATCATATTTTTAATTCTTCATACTTTACTTTCAACTTTTTTGTGCTTTTTGGAAGATTGTGGGACGTTTGCCGTGCACCAGTGACGTCATTTCCTCTTCCGCGCTCCAGAGTGGTCAGCATGGAGCTTTCCATGCACTGGATGCAGCGGTTCAGCCTGTGTACAGACTCCACACCCAGACGCCTGAAAGAATGAAATCCGAGCCGGAAACAAGATAACAGCACATCCCAGGACACTTCCTATCTCAAAGAAACACCTCCACCCTGCGAACTAGTAAGTGTAATTGTTACACTAACTTTTATTTTTGCATAAACCAGCTACCAAAGTTGGCGCCTCCACACCTCTCCTTTTTTCAACATTGATCATCAACAGAGGTAATGGACACCCTCTGAGGATGGCTGCCTCCTCATTCTAGAATTTACCTGCCTTATTTTAATGTGCTATTATAGCTACCATTGTACTATTTACCTTAGACATCACATGTTGTGGAGCGCCGGAAACCCCCCCTTTTGTACTTATAGATGCCTTTTGTTTGCAGCAGGCCACTGAATCGTTTGCAAAAAATAAAAATAAACACAGTTAAAAGTAGGAACAATGTGCTGTATTATTAATTAGAGTTTAATAGAATCTGGCCAGTGGCAGTACAGTTCTGCATCAGCAAGGAAAAGACAGCCTCAGAGAAATACTGGGCAATTACAATCTGCTGGCCAGAAAAAAAGGCCTATTAATTGGTGATGAAAAAGCATGTGTATCTGCTTAAACCACTGATAGAAAAAAACCTTTTTATCAAACACAGTTTAACCAGATTGGGGTGTTTTTTGTGTATGTAAGCCAAGCTAAAAAAAAAAAAATGAACAGCCAAATATTAGCTGCCAGTGTAATATGTTTGTAAGATCAGTGTATAAAAGGAACACCAGAGGCCACAAATCTAGGTGTAGCTCAAAAACACATTTATTCATAATAAAAGACACATGGCAACTCATAAAATCAAAGATGCATACCAAATTTCATGAACCCTCTGATCCAGCACCCCTGTCATCTCCAGTATCTGGAATATTTGCTTCAATCCAAGCAAAGATCACCATGGAGTGATGTGTGGAGACTCTGTAGAGCGCAGGGAGTGACAGGGGATGAAGTCACACACCAGAAGGCGGGGGTGGGGGGCATGACTGAGTTTCAAACAGGGCCGGACTGGCCTATCGGGATACCGGGAGATTTCCCGGTAGGCCGGCTGCCCTGGGGCCGCTTTGAGCAGCGGCTGCAGTGCCCCCATCCCTCCCTCTGTCCTCCGGCTCCTCCTCTTGTATGGCACGGAGCACGGTCTGTGTGTGTAAGGTGGCACTGTAACAAGGTCCCGCCCCCCTAGACCGGCTCGTGTGATAGTCTTCTAGATGGGAGACTGATTGAATCAGTGTTCCGCCTATCACACGACCCGGTCTAGGGGGATGGACCTTGTTACAGCGCCGCCTTACACACACAGACCCAGCTCCGTCCGTGCCATACATCGGCTGCTGTGTGTCCAGGAAATGGTGAGGCTGCAATTGGTAGGCAGTAGGCACAGAGGCAGCAATGGCTGGCACACAGAGGCTGCAATAGCTGGCACACAGAGGCTGCAATGGTTGGCGCACAGAGGCTGCAATGGCAGGCACACAGAGGCTGCAATGGCAGGCACACAGAGGCTGCAATGGTGGGCACACAGAGGCTGCAATTGTGGGCACACAGAGGCTGCAATGGCTGGCACACAGAGGCTGCAATGGTGGGCACACAGAGGCTGCATTGGTGGGCATGGTGAGGCTGCATTGATGGACACCATAAAGCTGCATTTGATGGACACCATAAAGCTGCATTTGATGGACACTATAAAGCTGCATTTGATGGACACCATACTGGTGCATTTGATGGACACTAGGGATGAGCTTCGTGTTCGAGTCGAACCCATGTTCGACTCGAACATCGGTTGTTCGATCGTTCGCCGAATTGCGAACGATATGGGCCGTTTGCGCCAAATTCGTGTGGCGCGTCACGGCCCATAATTCACTGCGGCATTGCAGTGCATTGCTTGCTGATGATTGGCCAAGCACTATGACCCGCATGCTTGGCCAATCACAGCGCCGCCTTAACAGAGAGCCATAATTGGCCAAAGCCAAGGAGGCTTTGGCCAATTATGGCTCAGGGGATTTAGTACACGCCCCACACTATATAAGGCCGCCTGCACGGCGGCCCTGTGCAGTGTGTTCCGGTGTGCTTAGAGAGAGAGAGAGACAGTGTCATTTTATTTGAGTTAGCTAGATTAGGCAGGACAGTCAGTCAGTTAGCTGCACTTAAAGTGTATTGTGTATATATATATGCATCCCAGGTGTTGCATATATATATATATATATATATATATATACACTGTATTCAGTTTAGCTAGATCCGTTCCTGTTATCTTCTAGACTATTTACATTTAGTGCAGTGCGTCCTGCTCACAGTGTTCAGCTAGATCCGTTCCTGTTATATTCCTACTGACAGGCAGGCTTGTCTTGTTACAGTATTTTGAAGAAAATTACTGGTGTTCTTTTGATCCTATTAGTACCACAGTCAGGCAGCTAGACTATTTACATTTAGTGCAGTGCATCCTGCTCACAGTGTTCAGCTAGATCCGTTCCTGTTATCTTCTTACTGACAGGCAGGCTTGTCTTGTTACAGTATTTTAAAGAAAATTACTGGTGTTCTTTTGATCCTATTAGTACCACAGTCAGGCAGCTAGACTATTTACAGTTAGTGCAGTGCGTCCTGCTCACAGTGTTCTGCTAAACCTACAAGTAAGTGGGGTGCGTCCTGCTCACAGTGTTCAGCTAAACCTACAAGTTAGTGGGGTGCGTCCACCTCACAGTGTTCAGCTAAACCTACAAGCTAGTGGGGTGCGTCCTGCTCACAGTGTTCAGCTAGATCCGTTTCTGTTATCTTCTTACTAACAGGCAGGCTTGTCTTGTTACAGTAAATACAGCTACCCGAAGAAAATTGCTGGTGTTCTTTTGATCCTATTAGTACCACAGTCAGGCAGCTAGACTATTTACAGTTAGTGCAGTGCGTCCTGCTCACAGTGTTCTGCTAAACCTACAAGTTAGTGGGGTGCGTCCTGCTCACAGTGTTCAGCTAAACCTACAAGTTAGTGGGGTGCGTCCACCTCACAGTGTTCAGCTAAACCTACAAGCTAGTGGGGTGCGTCCTGCTCACAGTGTTCAGCTAGATCCGTTCCTGTTATCTTCTTACTGACAGGCAGGCTTGTCTTGTTACAGTATTTTAAAGAAAATTGCTGGTGTTCTTTTGATCCTATTAGTACCACAGTCAGGCAGCTAGACTATTTACAGTTAGTGCAGTGCGTCCTGCTCACAGTGTTCTGCTAAACCTACAAGTTAGTGGGGTGCGTCCTGCTCACAGTGTTCAGCTAAACCTACAAGTTAGTGGGGTGCGTCCACCTCACAGTGTTCAGCTAAACCTACAAGCTAGTGGGGTGCGTCCTGCTCACAGTGTTCAGCTAGATCCGTTCCTGTTATCTTCTTACTGACAGGCAGGCTTGTCTTGTTACAGTAAATACAGCTACCTGAAGAAAATTGCTGGTGTTCTTTTGATCCTATTAGTACCACAGTCAGGCAGCTAGACTATTTACAGTTAGTGCAGTGCGTCCTGCTCACAGTGTTCTGCTAAACCTACAAGTTAGTGGGGTGCGTCCTGCTCACAGTGTTCAGCTAAACCTACAAGTTAGTGGGGTGCGTCCACCTCACAGTGTTCAGCTAAACCTACAAGCTAGTGGGGTGCGTCCTGCTCACAGTGTTCAGCTAGATCCGTTCCTGTTATCTTCTTACTGACAGGCAGGCTTGTCTTGTTACAGTATTTTAAAGAAAATTGCTGGTGTTCTTTTGATCCTATTAGTACCACAGTCAGGCAGCTAGACTATTTACAGTTAGTGCAGTGCGTCCTGCTCACAGTGTTCTGCTAAACCTACAAGTTAGTGGGGTGCGTCCTGCTCACAGTGTTCAGCTAAACCTACAAGTTAGTGGGGTGCGTCCACCTCACAGTGTTCAGCTAAACCTACAAGCTAGTGGGGTGCGTCCTGCTCACAGTGTTCAGCTAGATCCGTTCCTGTTATCTTCTTACTGACAGGCAGGCTTGTCTTGTTACAGTAAATACAGCTACCTGAAGAAAATTGCTGGTGTTCTTTTGATCCTATTAGTACCACAGTCAGGCAGCTAGACTATTTACAGTTAGTGCAGTGCGTCCTGCTCACAGTGTTCTGCTAAACCTACAAGTTAGTGGGGTGAGTCCTGCTCACAGTGTTCAGCTAAACCTACAAGTTAGTGGGGTGCGTCCACCTCACAGTGTTCAGCTAAACCTACAAGCTAGTGGGGTGCGTCCTGCTCACAGTGTTCAGCTAGATCCGTTCCTGTTATCTTCTTACTGACAGGCAGGCTTGTCTTGTTACAGTAAATACAGCTACCTGAAGAAAATTGCTGGTGTTCTTTTGATCCTATTAGTACCACAGTCAGGCAGCTAGACTATTTACAGTTAGTGCAGTGCGTCCTGCTCACAGTGTTCTGCTAAACCTACAAGTTAGTGGGGTGCGTCCTGCTCACAGTGTTCAGCTAAACCTACAAGTTAGTGGGGTGCGTCCACCTCACAGTGTTCAGCTAAACCTACAAGCTAGTGGGGTGCGTCCTGCTCACAGTGTTCAGCTAGATCCGTTCCTGTTATCTTCTTACTGACAGGCAGGCTTGTCTTGTTACAGTAAATACAGCTACCTGAAGAAAATTGCTGGTGTTCTTTTGATCCTATTAGTACCACAGTCAGGCAGCTAGACTATTTACAGTTAGTGCAGTGCGTCCTGCTCACAGTGTTCTGCTAAACCTACAAGTTAGTGGGGTGCGTCCTGCTCACAGTGTTCAGCTAAACCTACAAGTTAGTGGGGTGCGTCCACCTCACAGTGTTCAGCTAAACCTACAAGCTAGTGGGGTGCGTCCTGCTCACAGTGTTCAGCTAGATCCGTTCCTGTTATCTTCTTACTGACAGGCAGGCTTGTCTTGTTACAGTATTTTAAAGAAAATTGCTGGTGTTCTTTTGATCCTATTAGTACCACAGTCAGGCAGCTAGACTATTTACAGTTAGTGCAGTGCGTCCTGCTCACAGTGTTCTGCTAAACCTACAAGTTAGTGGGGTGCGCCCTGCTCACAGTGTTCAGCTAAACCTACAAGTTAGTGGGGTGCGTCCACCTCACAGTGTTCAGCTAAACCTACAAGCTAGTGGGGTGCGTCCTGCTCACAGTGTTCAGCTAGATCCGTTCCTGTTATCTTCTTACTGACAGGCAGGCTTGTCTTGTTACAGTAAATACAGCTACCTGAAGAAAATTGCTGGTGTTCTTTTGATCCTATTAGTACCACAGTCAGGCAGCTAGACTATTTACAGTTAGTGCAGTGCGTCCTGCTCACAGTGTTCTGCTAAACCTACAAGTTAGTGGGGTGCGTCCTGCTCACAGTGTTCAGCTAAACCTACAAGTTAGTGGGGTGCGTCCACCTCACAGTGTTCAGCTAAACCTACAAGCTAGTGGGGTGCGTCCTGCTCACAGTGTTCAGCTAGATCCGTTCCTGTTATCTTCTTACTGACAGGCAGGCTTGTCTTGTTACAGTATTTTAAAGAAAATTGCTGGTGTTCTTTTGATCCTATTAGTACCACAGTCAGGCAGCTAGACTATTTACAGTTAGTGCAGTGCGTCCTGCTCACAGTGTTCTGCTAAACCTACAAGTTAGTGGGGTGCGCCCTGCTCACAGTGTTCAGCTAAACCTACAAGTTAGTGGGGTGCGTCCACCTCACAGTGTTCAGCTAAAGCTACCTGTAGAAGGTTGGTGGTGTTCTCATACTACAGGCAGGCAGTTGATTTTGCTAGCTGCAGTATCAGTACATATATATATATATATATATATATATCCCAGCTTAGTGCAGCTACAGGCCATTAGTATGTCTGGAAGGCCAAGAAGGAGAGGCAGACAGTCACAAGCCAATAAGAGAGGGCAAGCAGGCTCTGTGTCTAGTGCTGGTCGTGGAGACGGTGCATCCTCATCAGCACGTGGCCATGGGACACGCTTGGCCTTTTTTTCGGCAGCTGGCCATGTTGAGCCGCAACATGCGGAAGACTTGTTCGAGTGGATGACCAAGCCGTCCTCATCCTCCTCATCCTCTCTCACCCATGCCCAGGGTACTTTGTCTGGCAAAGCAGCGGCCTCTTCCCTTGGCTCAATGTCATCAGTGACTCCTTCCCTAGCCCCACCATGTCCTCCTGAGGAGTCCCTCGAACTGTTTGACCACAGTGTTGGGTACATGCTCCAGGAGGATGCCCAGCGTTTGGAAGGCTCTGATGATGATACTGAGCTCGATGAAGGCAGTAACATGAGCACGGACAGAGGGGGTGCCCAAGAAGGACAGCAATCTGGCAGTCATGCTCCCCCTGCTGCAGCATACTGCCAGGTTTGCTCCAGTGATGAGGAGGGAGGGGATGATGAGGTCACTGACTCAACGTGGGTGCCTGATAGGAGAGAGGAGGAGGAGGAGGAGGAGGAGGCGGCACATCACCAACGAGGCAGGATGCCCTCCAGGGGCCAGCCTAAGGGCAGCACATTGACTGCATCACACCCCAAAGCTCCACATGTGCAGGGCGCTGCAGTCTCTGCGCGTTATTCAAAAAGTTCTTTGGTGTGGGCCTTTTTTGAGACGAGTGCATCAGATCGCACCGCTGCTATTTGCAACATATGTCTCAAGCGTATCTCGCGTGGCCAAAACATCTCCCGCTTGGGTACCACATGCTTGACCAGACATATGTTGACCTGCCATGCAGTTCGTTGGCAAGCGTATCTAAAAGACCCACACCAAAGAACAAAGAGGACCTCTGCTTGCTCCTCATCAGCTGAGATTTCCAACCCCACTAGACCTTCAGTCCTCTCTGAGACCTGCACTGAGAGGAATGAAGGTGTAGAATTAGGTGTGTCACAGCCACGTACTTGTGGGCAATCTGATTTTGGTACACCGACGTCAGATTGTACCAGGCAAATTTCCCTGCCCCAGCTGCTGCACCGCCGAAAGAAGTTTGCTCCCAGCCATCCACATGCCCAACGGTTGAATGCTAGCTTGGCAAAATTGCTAGCACTTCAACTGCTGCCTTTTCAGTTGGTAGACTCTGTCCCCTTCCGTGAGTTTGTGGAATGTGCGGTTCCTCAGTGGCAGGTACCCAAACGCCACTTTTTCTCACGGAAGGCAATTCCGGCTCTCTACCAGCATGTGGAAGGCAATGTCCATGCCTTGCTGGACAGGGCGGTCAGCGGTAAGGTGCATATTACCGCTGACTCATGGTCCAGCAGGCATGGACAGGGACGTTACCTAAGTTTCACGGCGCATTGGGTGACTCTGCTGGCAGCTGGGAAGGATGCAGGACAAGGTGCAGTAGTGTTGGAGGTTGTTCCACCACCACGCCTCCAAAATGCTAATGATTGTGACACACCTCTCTCCTCCACCCCCTCCTCTTCTTCTTCCTCCATGGCCTCTTCCTCGGAACCAGCGGTGCTCCGTAGTCGTTCAAGGGGCTATGCAAGTACGCAGGCCAAAAGATGCCATGCGGTGCTTGAGCTGGTGTGCTTGGGGGACAGGAGCCACACTGGGGCAGAGGTTCTGTCAGCTCTGCAGGGGCAGGTTCAGAGGTGGTTGACGCCACGCCAACTTAAGGCAGGAATGGTGGTTTACGACAATGGCACCAACCTCCTCTCTGCCCTCCGACAGGGACAAATGACCCATGTGCCCTGTTTGGCTCACGTCCTTAACTTGGTGGTGCAGCGGTTCTTGGGCAGGTACCCGGGCTTACAGGATGTCCTGAGGCAGGCCAGGAAAGTCTGTGTGCATTTCCGCCGGTCATATAATGCCAGTGCTCGGCTGACGGACCTCCAAAAGGAGTTTAACCTGCCCAAGAACCGCCTAATCTGTGACATGCCCACCAGGTGGAACTCAACGTTGGCCATGCTGCAGCGGCTGCACACGCAGCAGAGGGCCATCAATGAGTACCTGTGCGACTATGGCACCAGGACAGGGTCAGGGGAGCTTGTTTTTTTTTCCCCACGCCAGTGGGCCATGATCAGGGATGCATGCACTGTCCTGTCACCATTTGAGGAGGCCACGAGGATGGTGAGCAGTGACAGTGCATGCATCAGTGACACTGTCCCCCTTGTCCACCTGTTGGAGCACACGCTGCGTGGAATAATGGACAGGGCACTTGAGGCAGAACAGAGGCAGGAAGAGGAGGACTTCCTTAGCTCTCAAGGCCCCCTTTATCCAGACAGTGTTCCTGCGTGCCCGCCGATCACACAGGAAGAGGACGAGGAGGAAGAGGAGGAGGAGGAGGAGGAAGATTGTGTCAGTATGGAGGTGGAGCCTGGCACTCAGCATCAGCAGCAGTCTTTAAGGGATCAGTCCCAAGAAACACATGGACTTGTACGTGGCTGGGAGGAGGTGGCTGCGGACCATGTCGTCCTTAGTGACCCAGAGGACTCCGGACCGAATGCCTCAGCAAACCTACGCTGCATGGCCTCCCTGATCCTGCAAAGCCTGCGTAAGGATCCTCGTATTCGTGGTATCAAGGAGAAGGACCAATACTGGCTGGCAACCCTCCTTGATCCACGTTACAAGGGTAAGGTTGCGGACCTTATCTTGCCATCGCAGAGGGAGCAGAGGATGAAACATCTTCGGGAGGCCTTGCAGAAAGGTCTGTGCAACGCGTTCCCAGAGACTGGGAGGTTACAAACTCCTGTTTCTGGACAACGTGTTGCTGAGGCTTCGGTCAGTCAAAGAAGGAGCGGTGGAGAAGGTGGCCGTCTGACCGATGCGTTCAGACAATTTTTTGGTCCGCAGCCCCAAGGTATGATCGGTTCCAGCAACCATCGCCAGCGTCTGTTTTACATGGTGCAGGAATACCTAGGGGCAAGATCAGACTTGGACACCTTTCCCACCGAAAATCCTCTGGGTTACTGGGTCTTGAGGATGGATCACTGGCCAGAGCTTGCACAGTATGCAATTGAGCTACTGGCCTGTCCTGCATCCAGCGTTCTTTCGGAACACACATTCAGTGCTGCTGGAGGCGTGGTAACCGATCACAGGGTGCGTCTGTCCACTGACTCGGTCGATCGACTGACCTTCATAAAAATGAATGAGTCTTGGATCACCACCAGCTACCAAGCACCTGATGCTGATGTAACTGAATAATTTTTTTTGAAATCTCAGATCCCTTCAAAGACTGCCTATGCTGATGCTGAGTGACTATCCCTGAGTAATTATCCTCTTCCTCCTCAATCATCACGCTGATAGCTTGTAAGAACATTTTTGGTTCTGGGTGCCACCACCAGTGCCTAAGGCACAATTTTTCAGCCCCTGTTTAACAGGGGCGTGTAATTACGATTTTTGATGTAATACTTTGCAGCAGGGCTCGTTCCTGCATTCCAACTAGAGTGTCTGTGAGGGGTTGCAGTGTTGTGGCACCAGCACCAGTGCCTAAGGCCCAATTTTTCAGCCCTTGTTTAACAGGGGCGTGTAATTACAATTTTTGATGCAATACTTTGCAGCAGGGCTCGTTCCTGCATTCCAACTAGAGTGTCTGTGAGGGGTTGCAGTGTTGTGGCACCAGCACCAGTGCCTAAGGCCTAATTTTTCAGCTCCTGTTCAACAGGGGCATGTAATTACAATTCTTGATCTAATATTTCACAGCAGAGCCCTGTGAGGGCTTACAGTGTTGTGGCCACAGCAAATTTCTGCTGAGTATATAGGGCAGGACCCTACTTTCAAACAACTAACTTACAAACGACTCCTACTTGCAAACGGAAGGAGACAACAGGAAGTGAAATCTACCCCTAGGAAGGGAAATTCTCTCCTGTAAGAGTTAATATGGGAAAAACATTTCTCCTTTCCACTGATGCTTTCCAATCCATTGGGACAAAAAGTGAGGTGAAATCTTCTGAAGAGGAGGAAAGACAGCAAAACAAATGTCACAGGGGTGATAACCCTTCCCTATGTTTTCCAAAAAGCTTAAAAAAGATTTTTTGGCTGGAGCTAAACACGTTAAAAATGTACCCGTTCAAAATTACAAAGAGATTCTACTTAACAACAAACCTACAGCCTGTATACTGCTGTTCAGAGTATACAGGGCCTGGTGGCCCCACACCTTTCCTTATTTTAATTTGGGTGCGGGGTTCCCCTTAATATCCATACAAGACCCAAAGGGCCTGGTAATGGACTGGGGGGTACCCAATGCCGTTTGTCTCACTGATTTTCATCCATATTGCCAGGACCCGACATTACATTAAACCCGCAAGCAGTTTTAAATGAGATTTTTTCCTTTAAAAATGACATTTGGTGCAGGGACTGTTCTAAACACGGGAAACACGCGTCACTTTACAGGCATACTATAGACACCCCTCAGGTACGATATTTAAAGGAATATTTCACTTTTTTTTTTTTTACTTTAAGCATCATTAAAATCACTGCTCCCGAAAAAACGGCCGTTTTTAAAAGTTTTTTTTGCATTGATACATGTCCCCTGGGGTAGGACCCGGGTCCCCAAACCCTTTTTAGGACAATACCATGCAAATTAGCCTTTAAAATGAGCACTTTTGATTTCGAACGTTCGAGTCCCATAGACGTCAATGGGGTTCTAACGTTCGTGCGAACTTTCGGTCCGTTCGCAGGTTCTGGTGCGAACCGAACCGGGGGGTGTTCGGCTCGTCCCTAATGGACACCATAAAGCTGCATTTGATGAGCACAGTGAGGCTGAAATGATGGGCACAGTGAGGCTGAATTGATGGGCACAGTGAGGCTGCATTTGATGGGCACTGATGAGGCTGCACTGATCACTTGTACCATGTCTGCAGTCTCTGGCCATCTCTTGTACCATGTCTGCAGTCTCTAGCCATCTCTTGTACTATGTCTGCAGTCTCTGACCATCTTTAGTATGATGTCCTCAGTCTCTATCCATCTCCCGTACCATGCCCACAGCCTCTGACACCTACTGCATCATGTCTGCAGCCTCTGACATCAACTGTATCATGCTTGCAGCCTCTGACCATCTCTTGTATCATGTCCGCAACATCTGACCATCTCTTGCATCATGTCCGCAACCTCTGATCATCTCTTGTATCCTGTCCTCAGTCTCTAGACATCTCTTGTATCATGTCCTCAGTCTCTAGCCATCTCTTGTGTCATGTCCTCAGTCTCTAGCCATCTCTTGTATCATGTTCGCAACCTCTGACCAACTCTTGTCTTATATCATGTCTGCAGTCTCTGAGGGGGAGTCTGGAGAGGAGTCAAGAGTGGGAGTTCCACCAGGATGGGGGTCATGGGAGAAGTAAAACGTGTGGACTGTGGAGAGGAGACTATAGGATAAAACCAGAGTCTCCAACCTGGAGCTGTCTAACTGAGCCCTGCACGGTGTACCTGAGAGGAGGTCAGTGACAGCGCCCCCAGGGAAGTCTGAGGGGGGAGTGAATACAATAATATAGGGGGCACTGATATAAAGGTTTCCCCCTTATATCAATAACCCCCCCATTCTTTCTGTGGAAGGTGGTCTCTGGAAACCAGAGTCCCCCCCCCACGTTCCTGGGGTGCCCCTTGACGGTGGACCAATTTTACCACTTTTAACTGGAGTTTGCTTTTATATATAAAGCCCTATGTGCTTTTATATCTGATATATATATATATATATATATATATATATATATATATATATATATATATATAAAATACACTCTTCAAATGTGCTTTAAAATGCATGGTTTTCCCTTTCACGAACAAGGAAATAATGACGTTATGATGGTTTTGATGTTGGGCTGGTATAATAATGCTATAGGGCTGGTATGACATTTTTTCCAGGGCTGGTTTTTATTCCCAGTCCGGCCCTGGTTTCAAAGCTGCCAAGCCCCCAGAGACCCATGGTGAGATTGAGATAGCTGGACATCTAGACATAGCTCTGAATTTACTAGCCTCCATTGAATTTGTATTGTGCTCCAAACAGAACTGGGTGGCCATTAGGATGAAGTTAGCTTGCTTATCATTTAGGTCCGCATTAGTAGAGACAAAGTAATTTATTGCTTGTAAATCTATTTTGTTTTGAAAGCCCTCAGGCTTCACAGACAGTTTCCTCCTGTGCATGTGTGAGTTGTGCTGTGCTTTCTGAATGGTCCCTGTACAGTTCTCCTCTGTGAGGAGATGCCGCTAATCAGCTCTTCTCTCCTTGGACTCTGTCAGTGTGAGGCGAGAAAAGCCGATAAGCCGGCATTTCCTTGTTTACATGTGATCAGCTGTGATTGGACACAGCTGATCACATGGGTAAAGAGCCTCATCATTGGCTCTTTACCGAGATCGTATTTCACCATGTCCTGGGGACACAGCGCACCTATGGTCGCCACGCTGCATGCCCCTTTGGGTGCACAGGCACAATGATTCTGGGGTAACATCATATGACATCATCCCAGAACAAGAGAGCACCCTACATTACACATTACAAGAGTAATTTGTCTATACAGCGGGCGGGAGAAAGTTAATGCACAAAAGATTTGTAAATGAACCCTTGATGCCTAATGGAAAGCATTTGGTTGTTTTGAGCTTATTTATTCATGCTGCCACTCTGCTGCTATTACATAGTTACAGTACATGTTTCCATAGTTAGTCAAGTTGAAAAAAGACACAAGTTCATCTAGTTCAATCAATAGAAAAAAATGTGAAAACCTCAATACAATCCTATATCCACAGTTGATCCAGGGGAAGGCAAAAAAACCCAATAAAGCATAATCAATTTTGTCTAGTGAGAGAAAAAATTCTTCTGGATACCCCAGGAGGTGATCAGATATTCCCTGGATCAACTACCCCTGGAGATATATTATCTATAAATGTTAGTATCCAGTTATATTTTCTAGATTTAGAAATGCATCCAGCTAATGAGCTGGCCAGAACTAAATTTTGAGGGAGTCTATTATACATTTTCACAGCTCTTGCTGTGGTGAAGCTTTTCCATATGTGAAGATTAAATCTCTTTTCTTCTGGATGTAAAGGGTGCCCCCCTGTTCTCTGTAATGACCTGAAAGTGAATAGCTCTATGCCAAATTCACTATATGGTCGACTCGTGCATTTATACATGTTGATCATATCCCCACTTATTGCCTCTTCTCAAGAAGGAATTAATTCAGTTGCCTCTTATCAGTTTGGTTGTGTCAGAAACCATGAAATCAGGCCGAGACAGAAGTACAGTTAAATCACACTTGTTTAATAATAAAAGTAAAAATAACAAAACATAGCCAAAGTTCAGTAACTGGAACGGATAGTCAGCCAAGCCAGAAGTCAGGGATCAATGTAGTGGAACAGCAAGCAGGATCTGAAGCCAGAAGGGATGTCAGCAAAGCAAGTCTTGAATGGGATCGCAGGAGATAGTTTCTGTGATGTTGACCAAGGTGAAGGCAGAGCTCCTATGGACTGGACAGCTTAAGTAGGCAGGACTGATGAGCAGGATATCATCAACAGCTGAGTAACTGTTGAGAGATAGGAGCTCGCAATTAGCCGACAGCTGAGCGGCCAGCTCAGAGAAGGAAGGACTGAGCCCAATCCTGACAGGTTGCCCTTTTCTGAACTTTCTCCAGTTCTACAATATCCTTTTTATGAACTGGTGCCCAAAACTGAACTGCATATTCCAAATGAGGTCTTACTAATGCTTTGTACAGGGACAAAACAATGTCTTTCTTTCTCTCTGTTTCTCTCTGTCTCGCTTTATCTTTCTCTGGATTGAATACTTCTGTTAGGTACCTGGTAGTAGAGCCTGACTTGTAGGAGAAGACCTCTCATACAACGCTGGTTCAGGAGCCACTGGAGTGGGGACAGTGGTCTCCTGAGCGCAGTGGGGTAGGAGTGCCCGTTGGAGTGTAGTCTCTGATGCTGGATAGAGGTAGAGATCCCTCCAGGGATGGCTGGACTGCAGGTAAGGTGGTGACTGGAAGCAGCAGGCTGACACACTGGAGTTGCAGAGATCACAGGAGCTGGAGCTGGAGGTGCAACAGCAAGAGCAAACGGCAGGCACAAGCAGGGTCAGACAGTCCGGGTCGGCAGGTAGATGAGACAGGTAATCACGGCAGGCAGAGGCAGAGTTGGTATTCAAGCAGAGGTTGGCAATGGTATCTGGTAGAGGCAGCAGAGTAGTCAGGCGGGCTGGGTCGGGTTGGAGCAGGACGGATGGTTAGACAAGCCGGGTCAAATCAGGTAATAGTTACTCAGATGCAGGTTTAACAGGAATCACAGAGCTGAGACAAAGCAGCAATGCACGCATGGAACAGGGGAACTCTTATGCGCTCTTTGGCGCCAAAACGGCACTAACGCGAATGCGCGCACCCGCGTGCGCCCAAGCGCCGCGCTGATGCATGGAAACAGTAGCAGGTTGTTGCCGTGTTTGCACAGGGGCGTGCCGGCGCATAGGTGCATGCAAGCGCCCAGGTCTGGCGCTGGTAGATCCCTGACAACTTCTTTTAACACGAAAAAATATTTTGCTAGCTTTAGAAACTGCAGCTTGGTATTACATGCTATTATTAAATCTATGATCTACCAGAACACCCAGATCCTTCCTCTTTATTAATTTCCCCAGTTGTACTCCTCGTAGTATATATGACGCATGCATATTTTTAGCCCCAAGTGCATAACTTTACATTTATCAATATTAAAACTAATTTGCCACTTAGTTGCCCAATTAAACAGTGAATTGAATCGACTTGTAAGTGGTCGACATCCTGTAAGGGGCTATTCCAATGCATAGCTTGGTGTCATCTGCAAACACTGAAGTGGTAATTTTAATCCCAGACCCTTTATCATTTATAAATATGTTAAAAAGTAAGGGCCCCAACACTTAACCTTGTGGTACACCACTGATAACCTTAGACCAGTCAGAGTATGAATAATGAATCTCTATCCTTTGAATATGGTCTTTTAGCCAGTTTTCTATCCATTTACAAACTGAATTTTCTAAGCCTGTAGACTTTAACTTACATGTTAATTCCATTACCCAAGCAAATTCATAATGGGATATCATTTAAATTTGCACTTTTTCATCCATTGTTGTGCTTAAAGTGTCAGAAGTAATATACTGTAACAGACTATAAATAATTATTTTTTGTGACATACACGAAGACATATATGCAAAGTAAATAAAGCAGCGTTTTAGAAAAATGAAAAATAATACATTCAAGAAGGATATGTACCTAATGTTTTTTTTTATTTTACTGGATCAGTTGGCATTCATGAAGATGAAAGGATCAAACGTGGTACTAAAGATGAAAGGCTGAATCATATAGTCATAGGTCAACTATAAATACATTTCCTTTTGTCCCATGAACATAGGCTGCCCAGCATAGTCAGTGATAGAATGTAAAGCTGTTTTACTCACAATCTTAAAGTATAAAAACATTGTATAGTATAGTATTTACCTTTGAAATGATTTGTATTCTTGTGAGAACAACTGAAAGAAAACCATGATTTCAAGTTCTGTATTTTTATTGATCATAAAATGGGTCTTGCCCATAAAAGTAATTCCTACAGCTATTTCGACAGCTGTGTAATCTCACAATTCTTTGTACTTGAGTAGAGCTATTATTGATCCTGATGTGCCTGCATTTTGGTATATGAATCCATAGTAATACAGTGCACTAGTCATTTTTAGCAAGAAAACTTGAATTGCAAGTTATAATTTGCCTTATTAAATTCTTAAGCTGAGAAATTGCCCCTTGATTTTATTGAATACAAAGCAGGTGCTTCTCTATCATCTCTTGTAAAAGTGTTGGTCTTGTCACTGAAGCGTAAAATATGGGTGATGAATTAATGTATGCATATGATTTGAGAATACATTTTCAAAACTCATAATTAGGAATGTTAAATAGAATGGCAAAAGTTAAATGTAAAATTTCCTTCTGTTGCTGAACAAATTACAGAAATACTATTAAAGTATCGGTAAAATATACACTATATATTTGTTATACAAAGCACTGTTCATATTGACTCTTGTCATCATTCCAAGTCACAGACCAAATTATATAAGATCTAAAGTGGAATTCCAATTAAAATGTGTGTTTTTTTGTTGTTTTTTTTTATATAAAATGGGAAAGGTTTAGATTCCATTTCAGTTTGTTTACATAGTTACATAGTAGGTGAGGTTGAAAAAGACAGAAGTCTATCAAGTCCAACCTATGTGTGTGATTATATGTCAGTATTACATTGTATATCCCTGTATGTTGCGGTCGTTCTGGTGCTTATCTAATAGTTTTTTGAAAACTGATGCCCCTTGCTGAAACCACCGCCTGTGGAAGGGAATTCCACATCCTTGCCGCTCTTACCCTCTACGCAGTTTAAGGGTAAACCACTTTTCTTCTAATTTTAGTGAGTGGCCACCTGTCTTATTAAACTCCCTTCCGCGAAAAAGTTTTATCCCTAGTGTGGGATCACCAGTATGGCATTTGTAAATTGAAATCATATCCCCTCTCAAGCGTGTCTTCTCCAGAGAGAATAAGTTCAGTGCTCGCAACCTTTCTTCATAACTAATATCCTCCAGACCTTTTATTAGCTTTGTTGCCTTCTTTGTACATCCTTCTGAGGACTGGTGCCCAGAACTGGACAACATTCTCCAGGTGAGGCCGGACCAAAGTCTTGTAGAGTGGGAGAATTATTGCTTTATCCCTGGAGTGCATGCCAATATTCTGTTTGCTTTGTTAGCAGCAGCTTGGCATTGCATGTTTAGTTGATGTCTGTATTCTCTTAGAAAAGATACCTTTTTTCCTGTCTGATAACATAACATGCAGGAAAAGAAACCTCCAATAACTAAGAAATAATCCATATGAGACCCTTCCCTACCCCCAGAGTCCATGTTAATTGTCAGCAGGACAGAGCGTAATCTATCCACTATAATTTATCTTTCACCTGGGGTTTTACTTTTCCTTATTTCTTGTTTAAATACTGTAAAATCATTGATAAATGAATAAAGGAAATTTCATTTATTAACTGAAGTGATGACTGATGGTTAAATTAAACTGTCTACAGGAATAACGTTTCTGGAATTCTATACCTGAGTTTTACTTATTATATTCAGGTTGGTTTAAATGGTTCTATTCCTTTGTTTACATTGTATTATATACTGTATATCACGTATGACGAAACATGTAGGGCGTGGCCTCGCAGTGCTTGCCATCACGTGTTCCATGTTTGCACGGGCGTTCAGCCTTTGTTTTTATGCCGGCTTTTTAAATCTAACGATTTTTATACTTGTATTTTTGTATTCAGACCTTTGGTCTATTTAAATAATAAATTCCCTACTCTTATTACTACACCATTGGAGTTTTCCCCTTTTTTTCTTTTATTCATGGATCCTCTGAATCACGAGTCTCCCTCCTGACACTGCAGCAGTAAGATCAGCTTTGAGTTGGTGGTGCTCGTAAACAAGACCCGGACATCGATATCCTATCTGTCCCTGCAGAGGGTTATATCTGCAAGCTCGTATGACCTCGCCACAGAGGAGGTCCAACAAGTGGGGTAAGGGTACATCCATTACTCCTCTCCCTGCAACTATGGGTGGCTTGGAAGTGTTTCTGCATCTTTCACCTTTCTACCCTGATGTGACACACCAAAGGAACGGCTTCTCCTCCTCACATACTTTGTTTTTGCTAACTTGTCTTTTATGGACTGAATGTGGTGTCTTCCAAACGATTGGGGGTCCAATCGCACGTTTAGAACTTTCACTTCTTTGTCTACTAATTTTTTATGGAGATATGATATAATTTACAACTTTTGTTGTTTTGTTATTTCTCTGCACTGGGATTTAAACATACTACAGCTTCGGGTATTACCCCAAGGAGCTTTTCAATCGTAAAACCTCATTATATGTTATATTCATGCTAGCGCACAATTTTAGTTTATATACTGTATATCATGCTGCTTAGATTGTATTGTATTACATGTATTTATTTGTTTAATTTTTTTTACTTTTAATGGTAGTTTATATTATTTAAATTTCAATCTAGCTTTATTGCAGTAACGTTCAGTTCCTTTATAATGTCCTTAGCATTCTACTTGATTATATTTCTTGTGCTTCAGCATCTGTTTTTAAAATGTAAACTTAAGAAAATGACAGCAGACAAAACAATTGTATGTAGGGAAGCTCTCTTAACAAGTCTATAGAAACATTTATAATTCAAAATAAGACTGGACAAAAGTACATGGAGCCAGTGACAAGCTGAACATACCTGGGTTCAGGGTGGGTGTGTTGAATTTGAAGAAAATTCAGATGCTGAATAGGGATAAGCTCGATGTTCAAGCCGAACAGCGAACATTATGGGGCGTTTGCGGGAAATTTGAGCGCCACCAAATTCCCCATAATGCACTGCGGGATCGCAGTCCATTGCTGTATGATGATTGGCATGTTTTGGCCAGTCACAACGCATTCTGCTGAGATAGCCATAATTGGCCAAAGGCAGGGTGCCTTTGGCCAATCATGGCTCAGGGGGACTATGTCCACGCCCCACACTGTATAAGGCTGCTTAAATAGCGGCTGTGTGTAGTGTTGTTGGCGTGGACAGAGAGATAGCTTGAGTTAGATTAAGCAGGCAGGTTATTTAGTTAGTGGCAATGTATTTGATATATATATATATATATATACTCTGCAATCAGTGTAGCCTATACAGTGCATTTGGTGGTGTACAGTTTCTAATACACTTCAGGTGGTGTACACAGTATTTAATACAGTGTGTACAGTGTGTACAATTTCTAATACACTTCAGGTAGTGTACACAGTGTATAATACAGTGCAGCCGGTGTACAGTATCTAATACTGTGCAGGCGGTGTACAAAGTATATAATACAGTGTGTACAGTTTCTAATTCACTTCAGGTGGTGAAAAAATATTATAAAGGTGGCGCTAGGTATATAGGTGAATACACAGCATATATCATGAACATATGTATGAACAAATGACACTGCAAAAAAAATGGAATGTTAAACATATAGCAAGCTAACAGTCCATTTGTGATACTGTACCCAACACCAAAATAACAACAATTGCTTTTGAATGAACCTTCCAGTTCTTCCACCACGAGTGCTCAATGGGAAGGTGGCAACTCACCACAGGTTTTTGACCATTTTTTTGGGTAGGTCAAATTGCGCATTTGGAATACCAGATTGGTTCCTACTGCCAACATCACTCCGCTCCAATGGACACTCCGGATGAAGCTAAGACATAAAGATTGACTCCACAGGAGACGAATGGAAGTCTCATAATGTAGTATGTTTATTAAAATTTAAAAGCAATGACATGAAGGTAGTAAATTGCACTCACATGTTACAGTGCCTGGCCTGGCACTAGGTACAACAGCGTGTGTGAATCTGGCTGATCCCTGTGGCAATAGCGTGCATTCCGTGTCTCGTTTATGAGGGGGAAGCCTGGTGTGTGGTAATATGAATGGTGTCTTCAGGAAGGGACGTCATGCCACTTCCAGCTTGCTTATATATGTATCGGATGGTTGCTATTGGTGGGACTCCTCAAAGATGGAGGAAAGGACAATTCTATGGCGCAAATTTTTCCTCTAGGGATGCCAATCCGCACACTCTATCAACACCATTCAGAAATAGCCAACCGTTTAAAATGTACACTAATGTAAATAAACATGATTCCATATTTATTAAAACAATAAAACCGTCACATATAAATGTGAATGAACTCATTTTGACATACCACAAAGGGAAATTTCTCTGATCAGCGCCATCTTGTGGATGCTAATCTTATGGCAATAGAAATACCTAACGTGGATGAATAACATTTTAATAAAGAGAAAAAAATAATGTTATGGACAATTTTTAATTTAAAAGGGGGAGAGTTAAAAAAAAGAATACTACTATGACCAGATAAATAACCAATTAGTAGAATGAGATATTCCCCATATGTGGTGAAGCCAATCACACAGAAAAAAACTACAAAGACAATAAAATCAATAATCAGTTATGAAACATTTCAAATCAATATCAATGTTGAGTCCCATCGGTTGAAGTGTTTGGCGTCTGTATATCTACTGAGTCTTCATTTGGGACAGATTTTTAGTAATTTCTGTACCTCTCCAATGGAGCCAGACCATGTCAATACCCCAAAACCTAAGTAGGCAGGGATCCTTATTGTGATGTGCACCAGCCTAAAATGGTTGGACACACTATGGTGCTTGAACTCTTTATGTTGTGTGTGTTCCCCCACCCTTTTAGACATGGTTCTGGTGGATCTACCTACATATTGAAAATTGCATGGGCACATAAGCAAATAAGTGTCACAAGTGATGAGCTGTCTAATCTCATATTCGTCCCCGGTCACCACTGAGGAAAAAACAGAAGTGTTCTAGTTTTATCCCGAGTGGTTTTACAAGCTTTGCTCTTTTACATTTGTAAAATCCTGTTTTATCCAAAAAAGTAGGTGGTCTTTTGGAAGGCCTGAGGACATTTTTTGCTATCATATTATGTAGCCCTGGGGCCCTCCTATAGATGAACTTAGGTTTGCTGGGAAGAATCTTTTTGAGTGTATGACCTTTTTGAAAAATGGGCCAGTGTTTTGAATATTTTTTCTACTTCTTTGTATTGAAGGTGGAACCCTGAGATGTATGCAAGATTGTACTGGTCCCCCCCAGATTCTTTAGTTTTTGGTTCTAAAAGAGTGGGACAGTCCATTTGTTCCACTTGTTCTCTCGTATTTTCCAGTTGTGGTTTACTGTATCCTTTCTCCACAAAACTTCAGGCAGTGTATATATATATATATATATATATATATATATATATATATATATATATATATATTCACTCTGCATTTAGTGTAGCCTATAAATAGAGTGCATTCTGTGGTGTACAGTTTCTAATACAGTGCCTGAAGTGTACACAGTATTTAAAACAGTGCAGCCGGTGTACAGTTTCTAATACAGTGCAGGCAGTGTACACAGTATATAATACAGTGTGTACAGTTTCTAATACACTTCAGGTGATGTACACAGTATATAATACAGTGCAGCCAGTGTACAGTTTCTAATACAGTACAGGCGGTGTACACAGTATTTAATACAGTGTGTACAATTTCAAATACACTTTAGGCGGTATATTAATATATATATATATATATATATATATATATATATATATATATTCTAGTATATACAATGCTGTGAAAAAGTATTTGCCCCCTTTCTGATTTTTTTTTTTGTATATTTGTCACGCTTAAATGACTCAGATCATCAAACAAATTATATTATTACACAAAGGTAACCGGAGTAAATACAAAATGTCGTTTTTAAATGATGGTTTCATTTATTAAGGCAAAAAAGCTGTCCAAACCTGCCTGGCTTTATGTAAAGTAATTGCCCCCTAAACCTAATAACTAGTTGTGCCACCCTTGGCGGCAACAACTGCAACCAAGCATTTGAGATAACTGGCAATGAGTCTTTCACATTGATGTGGAGCAATTTTGGCCTACTCTTCTTTGCAGAATTGTTTTAATTTAGCCACATTGGAGGGTTTTCCAGCATGAACGGCCTGTGTAAGGTCATGATACAGCATCTCAATTGGATTTAAGTACAGGCTTTGACTAGGCCACTCCAAAACCTACATTTTTATTTGTTTGAACCATTTGGAGGTGGACTTGCTGTTGTGTTTTGGATCATTGTTCTGCTGCAAAACCCAAGTGCACTTGAGCTTGAGGTCACGAACTGATGACCGGACATTCTCCTGGATTTTCTGGCAGAGCTCAGAATTCATGGTTCCTTCAATTGTGGTAAGTCTTCCAGGTCCTGAAGCTGCAAAGCGGCCCCAGACCATCACGCTACCACCAGCATGTCTGACTGTTGGTATGATGTTCTTGTTATGAAATGCTATATTAGTTTTATGCCAGATGTAATGGGACACACACCTTCCAAAAAGTTAAATCTTTGTCTCATCAGTCCACAGAATATTTGCATAAAAGTCTAGGGGATAATCAAGGTGTTTTTTGGTAAATATGAGATGAGCCTTTGTGTTCTTTTTGGTCAGCAGTGGTTTTGGCCTTGGAACTCTCCCATGGGTGCCATTTTTGCCCAGTCTCTTTCTTAATGTTGAATCATGAACACTGATCTTACCTGAGGCAAGTGAGGCCTGCAGTTTTTTAGATGTTGTTCTGGGTTTTTTTATGACCTCCTGGATGAGTCGTTGTCCTCTTATGCCCTGTACACACGGTCGGACATTGATTGGACATTCTGACAACAAAATTCATGGATTTTTTACGACGAATGTTGGCCCAAACTTGTCTTGCATACACAGGGTCACACAAAGTTGTCAGAAAATCCTATTGTTATGAATGCAGTGACGTAAAACACGTATGTCGGGACTATAAACGGGGCAGGGATGAGGCTAACGTGAGACGTCAGGTGAGGGGAGGGGCCTGATGGCGGCATCGGAGTGAGGGTCGGAGTCGGGTTGGATCACCCAGGCTGCCGTGTATGGAGCGAGGAGCGAGGTGAGAGCCTGCTGCCGCTCCGACCGCAAGGAAACCCAGAGGACTCACGAGCCTCCCAGACACACAGCGCCAGCGGTGGTGAGAGCCTCCCTCCCCTATGCACTGTGGGGAGTGAGGCAGACGAACGGACTCCAGGAGCTGGCTGCAGGGACAGGAGAGCACGGTTGCCGTGGAGGTGAGAGTCTCTGGGAGTGAATACGAGCTGACCCCGTCATTCCCCTGAAGCAGAACAGCATATGCCAAGGTGCAGCACGGACGTCCCATTGGCTGGAACTCTCTCCCCTCTCCCCCCCCATGATTCATCACCTGCATCTTCTGGGAGTCAACGCGGCTCTCATGCTGGGGAAGCAGTGAGCTCACAGAGCCCCAGGAAACTCATGATACGAAGGAGATATTCCATTTAACTGGCCTATGGGAGAAGAGAGAACAGAACATACAGATAGAGGCGATGGAGATCTCCCCCCAGGTATGAAACTTAATGCTTTGAATTATTAAGCTGTTCAGTGTAAAAGTCTGGTGATTTGTTGGAACAATTTCAAAAGCCTAGCACAAGAGTTTGCCCAAGGAGACCTGGACTTTTTCGATGCTTATAGTAATTCCCATACGCCAGGAGGTCGGGAAGCCGCTGAAAGGGGCTCAGAATTAGGAGGGCCCTGGTATGCTACAGAGCACCTGGCACCCGGACAGGCATAAAAGGGACGAGATCGGCGGTTGCCAATAACAGCTAATAGTAACAGCAGTAAGCCTTATATAGAGCAGGGCATGTGGGTGTGAAGAAATAGTGACTGCTGTGGTGGAAGGTGGGGGTGGAGGGACACCTGTGGCGCGCTGAGAGACTGAATTCATTAAGCTGATACCGTCAAGTGGGGGAATCGGTGGGTTAGAGAGGAGAAGCATGAGAGGACGGTCTCAAAGAACAGTGGAACCCAAGACCCCTAGGGAGAATCTCAACTTGAGTACAATCCAGAAGTATCTTAAAGAAGTGCCAAGAGCCCGGGTGTGGATATGAAACAAGCAGGAACGAAAGACAAGAAAACCCAGCTGAAACAAAAGGGAGGACAGGGGGAGAAGTCCAGGGAAGAGCCGGAGCCAGACAGAGCGTGTGCCATGAGTGATATGGAGGAGTTAAGGAATATCGCACTAATCCCTAATAAAACAGAAATGACAGAAATGTTCGCCAAACTTGAAAATGTTATTAAATCAGAAATATTAAACGTATGGAGAGACATGGGCCACCTATTACGTAGAGTCGAAGAAATGGAAGAGGCTACAGGAACCCAGGTGAAAGAGATCTTGGATCTAAAAGCGCAAATGAAAAAAATGCAGAATGATAATCGCATGCTGGCCTATAAAATGGAAGAACAAGAAAACCAAAGTCGGCGCCAAAATCTGCGTATTAGAGCGCTTCCTGAACAACAGAATGAGGATTTAGGGATTAAGATGCAGAACATTTTTAACCCAATCCTGGGTAGAAGGGAAGATGAGGTTCTGAGGATTGACAGGGTCCACAGGATTAGAAAACCCCCAAACATGCGACAAGATATTCCGAGAGATGTAATAGTCAAGTTTCACTCTTATGAGGATAAGGAGAAGCTCTGGATTAACCTCAGGGGCAGTCCCCCAATAAGTTTTGATTATAGAGACTTACAAATCTTCTCTGATCTATCAGTGGGAACATTGGCACGAAGAAGGCAACTTAGACCCTTGTTAGATCAACTGAGAAAGGCCAACTTAAAATACAGTTGGGGGTTTCCAACATCCCTGCTGGTAACAAAAGACGGCAGAATGTACAGGATGAGGTTTCCGGAAGAGATGCGGGACTTTTGTGAAAAGCTGGGTATTCCTACACCAGATGCATTTAGTGAAGCAGACAGCTGAGAGGATATGGACGATATTAAATGGTCGGAGGAGAAGAGAAGAAAAGAGGACTCTTCTTTTTTTTCCTCTTTTGCTTCCCTCCTTTTGGGGGAGACTGGATGATGAAGGCTTATTTTGTCTTAAAACAATGGGATTCAGGGGACTGGGGGGGGGGGGGGGGGAGGGAAAAGTGGCATATGAAAGATAAAAGTGTTTTATTTGCTTTGGGGGTCTGGGGGAGGTGGCCATGCCTGGCTGGTCTGCCCACCTCGGTCCTTCCTGTCCCCTTCCCTGTCGCTTTTCGGCGATGGGGGGGGACACTGGTGGCCGCTGGCAGAGTCTCACCCTTGGAAAAGAGGTTCATGGTATGGGATCTAGTAGGATCTTTACGTGCGGGCTTAGGGCCGTCGAGGCCGGGTGGAGGTGGGGTGGGGTTTTGGGAGGGGTGGAAGGAAGGGGGGCTCCGCCTGCAGGGAGGGTTATAAGTGTACAGTGGATGACAGATGAGGGGGGATAGGGGCTACCTATTTTAATGCTGGAGTTACATTTTCTATCTTATAACGTTAAGGGACTGAATTCCCCAGCGAAAAGACATAAAATACTCAAGGAACTCCAACATTACAGAGCTGACATAGTATTCCTCCAGGAGACCCACTTGACCCTGGAATCGAATATTAAATTGTACTCCCCAGGGTTGCCCTTCTGGTTTCACAGCGACACGCTCATCAGGAGATCTAAAGGAGTGGCAATCAGGTTTTCCAAATCCACTAAATTTTCAGTACTGGAAAGGTTGACAGATCCAGAGGGTCGCTACCTCTTCCTTAAGGGCAACTTGGGGAATAAAAAGTTTACCCTAGTTAATGTCTATTGCCCCAATAAAAACCTGATTGGGTTTTTAAAATCAGTATTGACTAAGCTGCTGGAGTTTAGGGAGGGGGAGGTGGTGCTGGGGACTTTAATTTTTGCCTTGATCCCGCTCAAAACAGTACGTCCCGGGCGCAGGGGACAAGTAAGGTCCAATTGAGTAGGATAAGGCGACGGCTGCACCAATGCCACCTGATAGATGTGTGGAGGGTGCAGCATATAAAAGTTAATGACTATACCTTCTTCTCCCCTGTGCACGGGACGTACTCAAGACTGGATTATATGCTGGTAGATCACAGTCTATTGGATTGCGTAGAGGAATCCAGAATTGAGATTACGTCATTATCAGATCATTCACCTGTCACAATGAGGATTGGGATCTCGGAACCCCAAAGACAGCCTTTTTCAAGGAAGTTGAATGAAAATCTATTCAAGGACCAACAAGTTCTAGATAGGGTTCAGGAGGAAATTGAATTCTTTTTTAGAGTCAACGATACTGGGGAAGTTTCCTCTCCAGTGTTATGGGAGGCACACAAAGCGTATATTAGAGGGGTTCTCATCTCCATTGGGGCAGGAGTGAAAAGGAAGAGAAGAGAAGAAAGGGAAAGGTTGATCGAGGAAATATCTTTATTAGAGCAGAACCATAAAAAATCCAAGAGCCAGAGCCAGGACAGCTTCCGTCAACTAGTCGCTAAAAGGGAAGAGTTAAGAGACAGTATGGAGCAAGACTCTAAAAGGGCCCTTAACAAAATAACAAAAGAGAGATACTTCTGGGGAAATAAGTCCAGCAAACATCTGGCGAGGTTACTGAGAAAGAAAAGAGACCTGAACTACATCAAGAAAATAAAAAATAAAAAAGGGGAGGATGTAGCTATAAGTAAAGAGATAGCGGAAGAGTTTAAAAATTTTTTTGAAGCTCTATACTCCATAAGACAAAAGGGTTCGGGAGAAAGATCTATGAGGGGGGGTGGAAGAATTCCTGAAGGAGGCTGGGGCGCCTAGGTTGTCTGAAGAGGATAGAGATATCCTGGATAGACCCATAGTGGTGGAGGAAATATATGCAGCTTTAAAGAATTCCCCAAAGGGAAAGAGTCCAGGTCCAGATGGATATACCACGCTATACCTGGAAAAATATTCTGGTACCAAGGCTAGGCAACTACTGGAACGAATTGGGTCCCAATTGCTCAATGGAGGGAGAGGCACTGGCAGCAATTATTACATTGATTTTTAAAGAAGGTAAAAATAGGGAGCTTTGCTCTAGTTATAGACCTATTGCATTATTAAATGCGGATGTGAAGTTATATGCTAAGGTGCTGGCCTGCAGATTGAAGGACAAAATGTCCACCCTGGGGCATCCAGACCAGGTGGATTTTGTACCAGGGAGGCAGAGTAGCGACAACGGAGTGCGATCAGTGCTCCTGTTGGAGTCCATTAAACCAAGGTGGCCCCCAGTTCTATTCCTGTCAATGGACGCAGAAAAAGCGTTTGACAGGGTAGACTGGGGGTGTATGTTTCAAACTCTAGAAGCAATGGGGATAGGTCAAAGATTCATTTCTTGGGTTAAAATACTCTACAACAACCCTTCGGCATCTGTAAACTTTAATGGGGTTCTCTCCAGTCCTTTTCGGATGGAGAATGGTACTAGGCAGTGGTGTCCTCTATCCCCTCTTCTTTTTGTCCTGACTCTGGAGCCCTTGCTGTCTACTATCCGTAATAATACAGCCTGTAGTGGGGTAAGGGTAGGACCAGAGGAACATAAACTCGCAGCATTTGCCGATGATGTGATGTTCTTTATCACAAACCCCAGGATTACGATCCCGAATGTGCTTCAGGTCCTCAAAAGGTATAGAGAGATTTCAAATTTTAAAATAAATTTGGGCAAGTCCGAGGTGCTCAATGTTAATGTGGGCATACAAGAGGAAGAGAGCCTCTCAGGGGTGTTCCCCTCCCTTGGAGAAAGGCGATTCATTATTTGGGGATTAAATTATCAAATACTTTAGAAAAAATGTACTTAAACAACTACATCCCTTTGCTGGATGAAATTAGGCGAGAAGTAAGAAGTCTTTCTTCACGTCCCCTCTCCTGGATTGGACGCATTAATGCAGTGAAAATGAGTTTAACACCCAAGATATTGTATAAATTCCAGATGCTCCCCATCCCACTCCCCCAGTTATATTTTAGAGCCCCAAGGGGCCTGATTTCGAGGTTTGTCTGGGGTGGCAAAAAACCACGAATTGCCCGATCAGTCCTGATAAGGGGGGAAAAAAAAGGGGGACTTGCACTTCCAGATTTCAATAAATACTACATTTCAGTGGTACTTGCACGAGTTATAGAATGGTCAAAGGAGGTCTCAGATAGGAGGTGGGTAAGCATAGAACACAGTTTGAGTAATATAGATTTGGGCCACATCATTTGGAATCCCCCTAATTATAGAGCACTGGGTACAAACACCGCGGTATTAACGCACAATTCTTTAAAGTATTGGGATCAGGTTCACATTCAGAATAAATGGACTTATAATTCACCTTTGATATATATGAAAGAGAATAAATTTTTTGAACCAGGGAGGAGGGAGGTGGGAGAGAATTGGATTAAAAATGAGAGTACACAACTAAAAGATGTAACTAGAGAGGGGAAAATATGCACGTATTCCGACTTGAAGGACAAGTCGGAGTACATGGTGATTGATCCATGGAGGTATCTCCAGTTGTCTCTCTTTATCGGGAAATTACCGAAACCCCTCAGAAGTGAGGAGGAGTATAGGCCCCTTGAGCAGCTCTGTGTGAGGGAGCAAACGAGGGGCCTTATGTCTCAAATTTATAAGATCCTAGGGTGGGGGAGGAGCTGGAGGCACCCCCATATATCAAGAAATGGGAAAGGGAGTTAGGTTCACGGTGTAGTAATCTCACATTAGAGAAGATTTTGAAGATGACACATAAATCTGCAGTAGATATCAAGAGGATTGAGACACATTTTAAATGCCTTGCAAGATGGTATGCCACCCCAGACAAAATAAGTAAGTTCGATTTGGCAAAATCGGAGAAATGTTGGAGGGGGTGCGGTGGTGTAGGAATGATGGCGCACATTTGGTGGGAGTGTGCCATCGTCAAATCATTCTGGAAAAAAATTATAAAATTAATTAAAACAATTTCGGGCAAATCCTTGCCAGAAGATCCTTGGGTATGTCTATTCCATGGTACTGAGGAGTTTATTAAGCAATATCAAACATCCATTGTCCCCATATTGCTGGATTCTGCCAAGAAGCAGATTGCGAGAAATTGGTTGGATCCAGCAAGTCCAAGCATTCGAGACTGGCTCTACTGCATAAATGAAATTTATAATGTCGAGTGCTGGGATAGTGGGGGACTAGAGCCAAACGAGGGGGATGAACGGGTGGATAAATGGGCTGCATGGCAAAATTACAAAAGCACTTGGAGTTACTTGGAGGAGATCATAAGTGAGGCCTGAGGGGTTGGGGATTTTGGAGAGTCCAGTTAGGATAGGTGGGTCTCCGCTGTTTCATTGTGGCCATCTGCAGGTGGGGGGGGGGGGGGGGTGAGTCTCAAAGGGGATTGAAAGGTTATGATATTGTAAATGTGAGTTTATGTACACTCTTTGAAGGGTGTTTGTATTTAAAAATTATTAAATAAAGATTAAAAAAAAACAAAAAAAAAAACGGGGCAGTAGCCAATAGCTTTTGTCTCTTAATTCATTCTGAGCATGCGTGGCACTTTGTGTGTCGGATTTGTGTACACACGATCAGAATTTCCGACAACGGATTTTGTTGTCGGAAAATTTTATAGCAAGTTCTCAAACTTTGTGTGTCAGAAATTCCTATGGAAAATGTGTGATGGAGCCTACACACGGTCGGAATTTCCGACAACAAGGTCCTATCACACATTTTCCATCGGAGTCATTTTGGTTGGCCGGCCACTACTGGTAAGGTTCACCACTGTTCCAAGTTTTCTCCATTTGTGGATAATGGCTCTCACCGTGGTTCGCTGGCGTCCCAAAGCCTTAGAAATGGCTTTGTAATGCTTTCCAGACTAATACATGTCAATGACTTTGTTTCTCATCTGGTCTCGAATTTCTTTAGATCACAGCATGATGTGTTGCTTTTTGAGATCTTTTCACTTTGTCAGACAGCTTCTGTTTAAGTGATTTTTTGATTCAACAGATCTGGCCGTAATCAGGCCTGGGTGTGGCAAGCACCAGAAAAACCCACATCATAGAAAAAGGTGGACTTCTTCCTCATCTGGGATCTCAAACCCTACTATAGCGCCAGTCCTCTCAAAAACCTGCACTGAGAGGAATGAAGGTATAGCACTAGGTGCAACAAGTACTTGCAGCCAATCTGCTAGCAGTACACCACCAGTTGATTTCAGCAGACAAATTCCACTACCCCAGTTACTGAACCGTAAAAAGGAATTCTGTCCCAGCAATCCACATGCTTGCGTCTAAATGGTAGCTTGACCAAAATGCTAGCACTGCAACTGCTGAATTTTCAGCTGTTAGATTCTGCCCCCTTTCATGAATTTGTGGAATGTGCTGTACCACAGTGGCAGGTTCCAAAACAGCATTTCTTTTCACGTAAGGCCGTTCCTCCTCTCTACCGTGATGCGGCAGGCAATGTTTTGGCCTCGTTGGACAGGGTGGTCAGCAGCAAGGTTCATATTACTGCTGACTCATGGTCCAGCAGGCATGGGCAGGGACATTACCTTTCCTTCACGGCGCACTGGGTAACTCTGCTGGCAGCTGGGAAGGATGCAGGACAGGGTTCAGTGTTGTTGGAGCTTGTTCTGCCACCACGCCTCCGAAAAGTTGGTGATTCTGCCACATCTGTCTGCTCCGACCCTTCTCTTCTTCTTCCTCTATGGTCTCTTCTGCTGAATTGTCTCTCTGCTGGCGGACACAAGAACCTACATCTATAGATATATATTTGGGCAGCACAGTGGTGTAGTGGTTAGCACTTTCACCTAGCAGCAAAAAGTGTCACTGGTGCGAATCCCACCCGCGACCCCATCTGCTTGGAGTTTGCATGTTCTCCCTGTGCCTGCGTGGGTTTCCTACGGTTTCCTCCCACACTCTAAATTATGCTGGTAGGTAAATTGGATCCTGTCTAAATTTGCCCTAATATGTATGAATGTGTGTTAGGGACCCACACAAACACCACCCCATGATAAAAAAAAATATTATTTTCTTAATTTGCAAAATAAGGATCATCTCTTCCTCAGAGAACAGTAAGCGGGACATGGTGGTGGGAAGAAATTAGCAGAGGTACAAGCAATTTCCTGTAGGGGCATGATGTCATTCCTGTATGCTGGCCACTGCTTTCGGGAACCAGATATGCACCACGGGCACATACCCCTGTGCACACAGCAGTTGCGCATCTCACATACACAGCGGTCGCACATCTAGATGCATTTGACGCATCTAGATGCATTTAACGAATCTAGCTGCAGGAACCCAATTTTTAGGGAAATAGTAAAGCAGATGCAAATTTCCAGGAATGGAATAACAAATGTTTCTAGTGAGAAGCAATGGGCGTTTTCTATTAAACAAGGTCTAAATGGGCCATTGACATGCACCACAGTTAAACTTAGGAATATGGCTTTGCAAAGTTAAACTAAATCCTTTCTTATTTTTGATTGGGGATAGAGTGCAGAGGGATTAGAGGTTTTGTCAGTTTTTGCACATTTTTGTCCCTATGGATGTGTTTGAATATAGGACCTCTAGGTCCCTTAATACGGAAGGTGTTTGTTCGTCAGGCTTAAAAACCTGATGATAAGTGAACTTCACCTCCAGTGGGATACAGCTTTCCTTGAGCAATATGTCAAGGAACAGATGGTACCCAGAGGTCTCAGGTGGGACATCCATCCCCAACAAGATGAACCTGACTTGGAGTCATGGTTCAAATATTTTAATGAAGTGGGTTTAAAACTTCTTGGATTCTTGGTTGACAAGAAAAAGATTAAATTGTCCCTTATAGACACTGAAATCAGAGAACTAAGAGACAAGTTGATCCCGCATAAGACCTCTGCTGAATATATTTTTTTATCTACTAATTTGAAAAACGTTTTAGAAAAAGAAGAAAAGGACCAAAGAAACAAAAAGCAAAAAAGTATAACAGGGATTTTCCTGATTATACTACTCATTCAGTTTTTAATTGGCAGAGGAAGATTAATATACCTCCCTCTTCCAATGGAGAACCTCTGTCTATGGAAACTTCTATTCCTTCCATGGCTCATCCTGATAGAACATTGGTTTACCAGCCAACTCAGAAATCAGGATCCAAAGGTGCTATACCTAAAAAAGGGGGCCCAATACAGGGACCTCCTCGGCCTCCCCAAGGTCCTCCCCCTCCCCTTTTTTCACAGGGAGGTGGAGCCCCAAGGGGGAGAGGTGGAAGTCAACCAAGAGGACATCCAGCTGACCCTCATTATAGGAGCAACCCAAGTGGTCCCCCTTTTAATCGGGGTAATTTTCAAGATTATCGTGCGCCACAGCACCAAAATCTTGACTATAATTACCGCACCCCGATTCGTGATAGTAATCAATTCACTCCACTTCGAGATAGTGTCTCCTATGATGCACATCAGGATTCATATTCTCATTATGAGAGGGAAGACGATTATTACCATAGATCCCCATTCAACTATAATCAAAATCATCCTGGTTCCATTCAACCTTCGGGTTTTCAGAGAGCCATGGAAGGACATCCAGGACATTTAGAAAGAAAAGAAGGACTAGAGGGGGGCGGAGGGTCCAAGGCCAAAAGAAAAAGAACGTAAGGGGGACAGGTATTTTCAATTTGAGTTCTGTTACATTGACGGAAGCTGAAAAATCTGTTCTTGATAGAGGACTCAAATTTGTTCCTCCTAAACCCCTAAATAAATTTTCCACATTTATTGATGTTCTCAAATTTACGCGCAAGCTCAATATACAGAGACACTTCTTAACACAACCTTCTTTGCCCCCCACTCATATTGTCTCCTTTTCTACAGGAGTTCCCTCCAGGCCCCCCATAAACAACGTGGTTTTCCACCATACAGATGTTGTTTCAACTGACCAAAATTTTGTCCATTCGGGATTGTCGAATCCCTCTTTATTCAATCCCCCAGGCACCGTCTTCAAAAGTCTTGTTTTGGAAGATTTAGACAAACTAATGGAGTGCAGGAAAAATGTATATGTTAAACCGGATATTAAGATGGACTTAAAATCATTATGTGAAAAAAAGAACCTCATAATCCGCCCCGCCGATAAAGGCGGTGGGATTGTGGTTTTGGATAAGGCTGATTACCTTAAAGAAATGAATAAAATTCTTAATCATTCAGATACATATAGCCCCATCCCCACCGATCCCACTGCGACCTTTAAAAAGGCCCTAGTGGAATTGATCGATGAGGGATTTGCATTAGGGATCCTAAATAAAAAAGAAAAATGTTTTCTAGTCCCCCAGATTCCACGTATTCCTGCCATTTATTATCTCCCTAAAGTCCATGAGGACCCTGTCAATCCCCCTGGCAGACCAATTGACAGCAGGATCGACCGCCCAGATCGGAAAGTATGTGGACTTTTACTTACAACCGTTGGTCCACTCTACTCCCTCATACTTAAAAGACACCAGGGATACCATCAAGTTATTAGAGTCAGTCCAATTTCAAGAAGGGATGCTTCTAGTTACAGCCGACATAGCGGCACTTTATACATGCATACTGCACAGTTTGGGTCTTGATGCCGTTGAGAACCATCTATCCAGAGATAATAGACTTCCCTCCTTACAACGGAACTTTATTATGCAATTGTTGAAATTTGCCACCAGGCATAATTATTTCTTGTTCCAAAACCAGTTCTTTTGCAGAAGAGGGGCGTGGCTATGGGGGCCAAGTTTGCCCCCAGCCTCGCCAACCTCTTCATGGCCCAGTGGGAAGAGGATGTCATCTATGCAGCCCGGAGACCCGAGTTGGTTCTCTGGGCTAGATACATAGACGACGTCCTCTTCCTATGGGATGGTGATCGTGTATCTTTGGATAATTTTATGATCACACTTAACACCAATGATAGAGGGATCTCTTTGAGCTATTAGGCCAGTTCATCTATGGTCCATTTTTTGGACCTGAAAATTTTTGTGGTAGGACAACATTTGGAGTTCCGAACTTACTTTAAATCTACCGACCGGAATGGATACATTCCGGTCGATAGTTGCCACCGAGACCAATGGCTCAAATCAGTGCCGCGCAGCCAATTTTTAAGACTGTGGCGCAACTGTACTAAAGCCTCTGATTTTTTATTACAATCTCAGGTCCTTAAACATAGATTCCTGGAAAAGGGCTATAACCCCGACCTTTTGGATGGGGAAATCAATAGGGCCTTGTCCATAGAGAGAAGCTCCACTTTAATAGAGCGCCCCAAAACTACCTCAGACTGTAAGTTTAAATGGTCTCTTTTTACCACTTACTCCACTTAATCCAAACAGATCAGGACAATCTTGAAGAGACATTGGAGGGTGCTCTTAAATGACAGACTTCTTGATCCCTTTTTACCGGAACAAGCGGCTGTCATTTTTAGAGCTGCACGGTCCATTCAAGGACAAATGGCCCCGAATATAATAGACCCTTCTAAGAAAGTCTCTTTTTTTCAGGAATGCAAGGGTTATTACCCTTGCCGCAAATGTGAGGTGTGTCTCCACAACATTGGAGGGAGGTGTAAAAGCACCACTTTCAAATCCACCATCACTTCTCTTATATATCATATGAAGCATTTCACCACTTGTTCTTCACAATATATTGTTTATTTATTGACTTGTCCCGGCCATAAGCAGTATATTGGTCGTACGATCAGGACCTTTTCTATCCGGGTCAACGAGCATGTGACCGGGATTAAGAAAGGTAAAAGCAAACATACAGTACTACGTCTCTATTTACAGTATCATAATAGAGACCGTTCAGGGACTCTATTTCAAGTGATCGATAGGTTTGTCCCTCATTGGAGGGGTGAGTCTCGACTCCGCGGCGTTTCGCGCCTTGAGAGATATTGGATATATGAGTTGAGGTCCTACTTCCCGTTCGGGTTGAACGTGGAGTGGGACCTCAACTCTTTCATTAATCAATCTTAGGTAAACATTTCTCATTTTATCTTTTTCCCCTTGCTTTAACCCTCCCATGTAGATGGGGGCACATTATAGTCAGGGGACACATACATATTCACATATATTATTTTTTGGTATTTTCCCTTCTGGATTTTTTCTTTATTTCACTGTTCTTTTATTTATTTTTGCATTTAGTGTCTATCTATTGGTGAATTTATAGACTCTTTTCCGGTTTTCAGCATATATATTATGTGTTATTTTCAGCAGTTTATTTTATTTGGTTCATCCCAAATATAATGACTGTGGTGTTTTTCCCAAAATGTATTGCCCCCAAGACATGCCTTCTCCTTTGGGGCACATGAACTAGACCAAGTGGAAGAAGCGCTGATATCAGGTCCACATGCGCAGTGTGACCATGGGGATCGCATTTCCTGCATTACGGGATCTCATTTCCCCATGGTCTTGCAGGGCTTCCGTTGCTGGTCACGTGACTTGGGATTGATGTCAGGTGCGCTTTTGGGCGCAACGTCATTTCCCTTTGTTTGACACGTGGACCGGCGGCCGCCATAGCTGGATGTTCTGGCCGGCTTGTTGATTGACCATCAGGTCCGCCTGTCACACAGTACGTTATTCCGGATGGGCGCCTGGCGCTCTTTTTAGCCAGACGCCACTTCCTATTATTAGAAATGTAGATCCCTGATTATGATGACGGAATCTTCAGTCGACCTTCTGATTGGTGGTCCACCTGTCAGTTTCACATTTAATGTGATTGGTTCTCTCACATCTTGCTATCCAGTGCAGGATCAGCTGACCGCACTGGTCCAATGAGATTATGTAGTTTCTTCCATATTGTGCTATCTAGAGTGGGATCAGCTGACCACACTGATCCAATAAAATTATGTAATTTCTTTTTCTTGCTATTGGTTCTTACTAGTTATTTTATTTATAAATATAGGCAACCTGGAGTGGATGGTTCATGCCCCAGTAAAAGACCCCTAGGTCGAAACGCGTTGGGCCACTTTACCATTCTCCATGTTGCCTACTTTTTTATCTTGTTGTGATCACGTTTTTATTGTATCGATTCTTCCTCGGGGATTACATCCATGTTCTTACGTAGCGGGACATTACACCCCTCACCTATTTGCTTATTAGTCTATTGACTTTGTGTTCATTATATGGTTATTTGGTCAAAGGGCTCGCCATTTTTATTTGAACTGAAGTGTAATTGAGTAATATTATTTTATATTTTGGTTTGCATATTATGCGCTACATTTTATCTATCATCCAGTTTTTGGGGATGTCTGCACCCCCGATAGGGTGAAGACACCTCCCAAATTTTGCCACTTCTTGTCACATAGCCAAATAGGAAGTAAGGGTAAAAGTCTACCAATGTCTTTCCTTGGGGACACACAGGTCAATCTAAATAGCTTCCCCATTAGGTAAATTGCACTCTAGCATTTTGCTCTGTACACCCCAAATTATTAGGTATCTTGGACTTGGGGGTTTATTTACTAAAGGCAAATCCACTTTGCACTTGGAAGTGCAGTTGGTGGAGATTTGAAGGGGACATACAAGGAAAATAAAAAATCAGCATCTTTGCTTCTACGTGATTGGATGATAAAATCACCAGTGTTTTCCCTCAGATTTACAGTGAGTACACTTGTATTGCAGAGTGGATTTCCCTTTAATAAACCCCAAAATACCTAAAATAAAATAAAAATAAAATGTGGGGTGTACATAACAAAGTGCTAGATTGCAATTTACCTAATAGGGGCACTAGTTAGATTGACCTGGGTGTCCCCAAGGAAAGACATTGGTAGGGTTTTACCCTAATTTCCTGTTTGGCTATGTGACAGGAAGTGAAGCCAATTTTAAGAAAAGGGACACAAAGCCCAACCTAAAAAAGACAAGTAGGGGTTCTAGCACTCGCTTGTTTTCCCTCAAATGCCCACCATTAGAATAGGATTGTCTTGAGCTAGATTTTAACTCAGTGCTCTAAATCAGTGCTTCTCAACCCTGTCCTCAAGTACCCCCAACAGGCCATGTAGTAGCAAGTCCTATTTGCCATCTCGGAACACCCAGCAAGAGGATAATATGCGACCGGTCTAAACTACGTGGCATGTTCACCAATGCCAGGAGCCTGGCGGACAAGATGGGTGGACTAGAGAAACTGTTGTACGAGGAGGATTTGGATTTTGTGGGAAATTCAGAGACCTGATTCAACAGCTCTCATGATTGGCTGGCAAACATTCAAGGGTATACCCTTTATCACAAGGATAGAGACGGTAAAAAAGGGGGAGGGGTATGCCTACATATCAAGAATAATGTACAAGTGAATGTGAGAGATGACATCACTAAGGGATTTAGGGAGGAGGTGGAATCCTTATGGGTATAACTCCAAAGGGATGAAGCTAAGAGGAAAATAATACTGGGAGTATGCTATAGGCCCCCTAACCTGAGGGAGGAATTGGAGACAGAGCTCCTATCACAATTTGGATTAGCAGCAAGGATGGGAAGTGTTATCATAATGGGGGATTTTAATTATCCAGACATAGACTGGGCGGAGGCAACCGCGCATATATCTTAGGCTCGCCAGTTCCTAAATGTCTTGCAGGACAATTTTATGGGTCAGATGGTAGACGCACCAACTAGAAATAAAGCATTAGCGGATCTACTGATTACCAACAATACAAACCTGATCACGGATGTGGAACTACAGGGCAATTTAGGTAACAGTGATCACAGGTCAATTGGCTTCAGTATAAATCACACAAATAGGAAACATAAGGGGAATACAAAGACTCTGAATTTCAAAAGAGCCAACTTCCCTAAACTACGAACCTTGCTAGAAGGCATAAATTCAGATAAAATCTTAGGAACAAAGAACACGTAGGAGAGATGGGTTTGCTTTAAGAGCATGTTAAATAAGGGCATTAGCCAATGCATCCCATTGGGTAATAAATTTAAAAGAGTGAACAAAAGTCCTGGATGGCTTAACTCCAATGCAAAAATGCATATAAAAGCAAAGGAGAAGGCCTTAAAAAAATACAAGGTTGAGGGATCAGCATTCAGACTTTATAAACAATGCAACAAGAAATGTAAGGGTGCAATAAGGACAGCTAAGATAGAACATGAAAGACACATAGCGGAGGAGAGCAAAAAAAAATCCCAAGAAATTTTTAAAGTATGTAAACAGTAAGAAAGGGAGGGGCAGACCATATTGGCCCCATAAAGAATGAGGAAGGACATCTGGTTACAAAGGATGGGGAGATGGCGAAGGTATTGAATTTATTCTTCTCCTCAGGCTTCAAGAGGGAATCGGGGGGCTTCAGTAACCAAAACTGCAGTGTTTATCCTCATGACACATCACAGGAAGCACCTCCATGGTTAACAGAGGACAGAATTAAAATTAGACTTGAGAAACTTAACATTAATAAATCACCGGGACCAGATGGCTTGCACCCGAGGGTACTTAGGGAACTCAGTAAAGTAATTGCCAGACCATTGTTCTGAACAAGTAATAAGGCGCAATATGCAGATACCTCAGAAAGTAGTACCCAATAGTCCAGGGGCATGGATGTATGTACATATATGTACACTAGTAGTATAAAATCGCTATGTCAGTCAGGGCAGCCACCAAGAAAGCAAAAGCGAGTTCCAATAGCTGAGAAAAAACAAGGAATAGGGGCGCCTCTGAGAAATTATCATAAAACAATTTATTACAATCATAATATCCACTCACATGAAAGAAGGAGAAGTCGTATACAGGAGCATAATCAGGGCTGAGGAGATGATAATGTCGGACTGTAGCCGACAGCAGTTTCAGTGTAGCTGATACACAATCAGGTCCAAGCAGGCAGGGGTGCAGATGGCTGAGCACAAACACACAGAGATGTAATTCAGTGTCCCTGGCAGGTGGTAACTGCAGTCCAGTGGAGAGGGGGAGAACAATCCGACGATGACATGGGTGTCAATGGGAAGAGGGAGGAAGGACGTCCGGGTGGATGGCTGAGCTGTGCTGTATCTCCACAGCGATCGCACTGTCCCTGTGTGGTGGAGGGAGAGACACGGCCGTGTATGTGAATCGAGAGCGAGGCTTGGAGTGCAGACACAGGCCGGTGCCGAGCCGTGACGTCATCAGCATGCGACGCGTTTCTGAAATAGCTGGCTATGGATGGATGGGATAGCAGCATTCCTTTCTCAAGCATGGGTTCTTAAGGCACGGGGAGGTATAATATAGGTGGAACAAAGGGCGGGGCCAGAACATGAATAATGAACATGAACACAGGAAAAATACACAAAGGGGAGGGGGAGGACCAAAGAAAACATGGAATGGGGCAGTACACATTGATTAAAAATTGAAAAATAGAAATTAAAAATTAAAAATGATGACTACTGAAAAACAACAAGGGCAGTGATATAAAGACACAGTAATGAGAAGAAAGTATATATATAAATAAATATATAGCTGGGGAGTATGGAAAAAACAAAAAATTAAGTTAAAGACACGATGTTGCAAGAGAGAGATATATAATCCATATAAACCAGAAATGTATGCTGGATGCCATATGAATAGGTATATGTGAATCTAAAAAGGAAGGGGAAGGGGAAATGGGGGATAAATATTGATATATGTATGAAAGATATAAAATTTAGATATAAAATATATATATATATATATAAATGGTGACATGTAATGAAAAACAGTCAACCTGGTGCGATAAAAACTATTTATGGGGCTACTAGGGTAGGGAGGGGAGGGAAAGAGGAGGAAATAGAGGGGGGAGGGGGGGAGAAGGGGAAAAAACACACATAACATCATGCTACCTCCTAAGTTACCAATACTTACTGGAGACACCAGGAGCGAACCCGCCACCCCCATAAATTTAAAAAAGGTAAAGAAAATGAAACCTGTGATGAAAATGTCAAGAATATACATATAAATATAAATGTAAATGATTTAAAAGTATGGTATCATCAGAATATATAGTATAGGCCGCAATGGCAAATAAAATGTGGAGCAAGAAAGACTATAGTACTGTGGCTATTTCTATAGCTTCATTGAGGCCGCCGGGCGAGGGCATCAAGGCAATATATCCAAAAAGTCTCCCTCGCACACAGTTTTTTAAAACATTCAGCTTGGGTCATAGATTTGGAGATTTGCTCGATGACCCAAACTTTGAGACCAATGGTAGATTTTTTGTGATGCTCAGCAAAGTGACGGGGGACGCTACGTAAGTCTTTGTCACCCTCAATGAGTCGTCGGTGCTGTCCAAACCGTTGCCTCAGGGGGCAGATGGTTCGTCCTACATAAATCAACCCACGAGGGCACTTTAATCCATATACAACGAACTCAGATGAGCAGTTGTAAAATTGATCTAGTGGGTATGTTTTGCCTTTGGAATCAAAGGATTTTTTTCCATGCTGAACAAACGAACAAGTTTTACAGCAGATTTTTTTACATTGATACATGCCCACTAAGGGTATGAGATGGGGTTGGGAGCAGTCTGGTCTGAAGGAAATTTACTCGGAGCGATTTTGTTTTTCAAAGATGGGGCTTTTCGGTAGGTAATCCTAGGTATGGGTGGGAGAATGGTTTTGAGGAGAGGATCTTGTTGCAGGATATTCCAATGTTTATGCAAAATATTTTCCAATTTTTTGTATTGAAAATTGAAGGTAGTTAAAAATCTCATAGAGTGATCTAGTGTGACTTCCCTTTCTATTTTGATGGGTTTGCCTTTGGAGTAGAGGTCATAAGCTTGATCCACTAACTCTTGAGGGTATTCTTTATTGGCAAACTTCTTTTTTAGTGTGATGCTCTGGGTATCATAGTCAGTGTCTAGGGTACAATTTTGTCTTAGACGACAAAACTGGCCTTTGGGTATGTTATTGGTCCATTTTGGGTAGTGACAACTCTTGTAGTGTAGAAAAGAGTTGCCAGCTGTGGGTTTGGTGTAATTCTTGGCAATGATAGTTTCACCCACATGGCTCAATTCCAGGTCCAAAAAGACCAAACAACTGGGATCAGAGACATGTGTGAAGGATATACTGTAGGGGTTATGGTTACAATGATCTACAATTGAGGTAATGGAATCGGTGGAGCTGTCCCAGATTACGATTAGGTCGTCTATATAACGGCCAAAAAATACAATGTGGGATGAGTAGGGATTGTTGTGTGAGATGCAATGTTCATCCCAGTAGCCCATGGCTAGGTTAGCGTATGAGGGAGCGAAGTTGGCTCCCATGGCAGTCCCTTGTATTTGTAAGTAGAATTCGCCAAAGTCGAAATAATTGTGAGTCAGGCAGAAATTGGTAGCCTCCAAGATAAATGCGGCCTGTCTGGGATTCATGAAAAGATCCTGTGCAAGAAAGAATTCTAAGGCTAATAAGCCAAATTGATGGGGAATGGAGGTATAAATTGAGGTGACGTCTAATGACAGCCATATGTAAGAAGATTCCCACTTGTAGGGTGCAAGTAATTCTAGGAGGTGTGTGCTGTCTCTGATGTAGGAAGGTAACTGTTGGACAATCGGTTGGAGGAATTGGTCAATATACTGACTAAACCCAGTGGTGACGCTATCCATGGCAGCCACGATGGGCCTACCAGGAGGGGAAGTGAGGTTTTTATGAACTTTGGGCAAATAATAAAAATATGTGGTCTGATAAAAACTTTTTGTAAAAAAGGAAGCTTCAGTTTTGTTGATCACTCTGCGTTCAAGAGCTGATTTAACTAAAACATTAACCTCAGTAGTAAAATCTATGGTGGGATCTTTTTTGAGCGTGTGATATGTGGTCTTATCAGAGAGGAGTCTATTGACTTCTTTGATGTAATCTGCTTTGTTGAGCAAAACTATGCCTCCCCCTTTGTCAGCAGATTTAATAATTACATCTGACGTGTGAATAAGAGAATCTAAGGCATGAATTTCTGAGAGGGAAAGGTTATGTATATGGGGTGGTACGTGAGATGAAGACTGGCAAAGTTTAAGAAAGTCAGCATAGACTACTCTGTAAAAACTTTCCAGATAGGGGCCTTTGGATTGAGCGGGATAGAAAAACGATTTTGGTTTGAGCGATGAATGTGTTATGGGTGGGAAGGTGGCAAGGTGCTGTGTGAAGAGACTTATGCCCCGTGCACGCGGTCGGATTTTCTGACAGAAAATGTGTGATAGGACCTTGT
Organism: Aquarana catesbeiana; assembly: GCF_042186555.1. NCBI lineage: Eukaryota > Metazoa > Chordata > Amphibia > Anura > Ranidae > Aquarana > Aquarana catesbeiana. The sequence goes on from NC_133336.1 coordinate 128,277,256, forward strand.
TGTCGGAAATTCCGACCGTGTGTGGGCTCCATCACACATTTTCCATCGGATTTTCCGACCCACAAAGTTTGAGAGCAGGATATAAAATTTTCCGACAACAAAATACATTGTCGGAAATTCCGATCGTGTGTACACAAATCCGACGGACAAAGTGCCACGCATGCTCAGAATAAATAAAGGGATGAAAGCTATTGGCCACTGCCCCGTTTATAGTCCAGATGTACGTGTTTTACGTCACCGCATTTAGAATGATCAGATTTTCCGACAACTTTGTGTGACCGTGTGTATGCAAGACAAGTTTGAGCCAACATCCGTCGGAAAAAATCCTAGGATTTTGTTGTCGGAATGTCCGAACAAAGTCCGACCGTGTGTACGGGGCATAAGAGTGTCTTCTTCATCAGTGAGAGATTCTAAAACATCAATAATGTCGCCATCATATTCAAAAAAGTCTGGGGAAGGGATAACTGAAGGAAGATCAATGGTATTTGTTTGTTCTGTTTAGCAAGAAAAAACCCTTTTTAGGGTCAAATTCCAAATATACCTATTGAGGTCTTTAAATAGAAGAAAAGGATTGGGCTGATTTATGGGAGCAAAATTGATTCCTTTGCTTAGTAAGCTAATGTCAGCAGGGGAAAGTTGGAGGGAAGATAGACTGTAAATTTTTACAGTTTGAGGAGTTTTGGTGTGTACGGTCTTGGACTTGTTGCGTCCTCCTCTGCAACCTCTCCGGTTGGTTCAAGGAGGACTTGGAGCTAAAAAAAACGCAGGATCAGAAGTGATGGAAGGAAGGGGGGGGGGGTGGAAAATCTAAATTATCAGCAGAAGTGGAATCAGATGGTTGAATAGAAATAAGTGGTTCCACAGTGTACTTGAGCGTCCATGGGTTCCATATTAGTGGGCCCAGAAGTGCTGGGGTATATGTTGGTGTCATTACTATGACCTATGATTAGGGATGAGGAGATGGATGTGGGATTTTGGGCAGAACTGCACTGGGAAATGTTGGTCCCAGTACTGGGATCTCGAACCCTTCCTCTATAGGAAGGTCTATTGTAAAATGTTTTCAGATCATTGAGCAAATGTTTAGTTCTAATGGTTTTGTTCCTGTTATCATCATGGTTGGGATAGAGGGTGGGGGTACCTGAAAGATTCTTGCGTGGAGGGAGGAGAATGTCCATGAGGGGGGGTTCTGCCCAAAATCCCACGTCCATCTCCTCATCCCTAATCATAGGTCATAGTAATGACACCAACATATACCCCAGCACTTCTGGGCCCACTAATATGGAACCCATGGACGCTCAAGTAGTGACCCACAATTCGATCCACACTGTGGAACCACTTATTTCTATTCAACCATCTGATTCCACTTCTGCTGATAATTTAGATTTTCCACCTCCCCCCCCTTCCTTCCATCACTTCTGATCCTGCGTTTTTTTTAGCTCCAAGTCCTCCTTGAACCAACCGGAGAGGTTGCAGAGGAGGACGCAACAAGTCCAAGACCGTACACACCAAAACTCCTCAAACTGTAAAAATTTACAATCTATCTCCCCTCCAACTTTCCCCTGCTGACATTTGCTTACTAAGCAAAGGACTTAATTGTGCTCCCATGAATAAGCCCAATCCTTTTCTTCTATTTAAAGACCTCAATAGGTATATTCGGAATTTGACCCAAAAAGGTTTTTTCTTGCTAAACAGAACAAACCCAATACAAATACCATTGATCTTCCTTCAGTTATCCCTTCCCCAGACTTTTTTGAATATGATGGCAACATTATTGATGTTTTAGAATCTCTCACTGATGAAGAAGACACTCTTAGTCTCTTCACACAGCACCTTGCCACCTCCCCACCCATAACACATTCATCCCTCAAACCAAAATCGTTTTTCTATGCCGCTCAATCCAAAGGCCCCTATCTGGAAAGTTTTTACAGAGTAGTCTATGCTGACTTTCTTAAACTTTGCCAGTCTTCATCTCACGTACCACCCCATATACATAACCTTTCCCTTTCAGAAATTCATGCCTTAGATTCTCTTATTCACACATCAGATGTAATGATTAAATCTGCTGACAAAGGGGGAGGCATAGTTTTGCTCAACAAAGCAGATTACATCAAAGAAGTCAATAGACTCCTCTCTGATAAGACCACATATCACACGCCCAAAAAGATCCCACCATAGATTTTACTACTGAGGTTAATGTTTTAGTTAAATCAGCTCTTGAACACGGAGTGATCAACAAAACTGAAGCTTCCTTTTTTACAAAAAGTTTTTATCAGACCCCATATTTTTATTATTTGCCCAAAGTTCATAAAAACCTCACTTTCCCTCCTGGCAGGCCCATTGTGGCTGCCATGGATAGCGTCACCACTGGGTTTAGTCAGTATATTGACCAATTCCTCCAACCGATTGTCCAACAGTAGGGATGAGCTTCGTGTTCGAGTCGAACCCATGTTCGACTCGAACATCGGCTGTTCGATCGTTCGCCGAATTGCGAACGTTATGGGCCGTTCGCGCTAAATTCGTGTGGCGCGTCACGGCCCATAATTCACTGCGGCATCGCAGTGCATTGCTGGCTGATGATTGGCCAAGCATGCACTATGACCCGCATGCTTGGCCAATCACAGCGCCGTCAGTAGAGAGAGCTGTAATTGGCCAAAGCCAGGGTGGCTTTGGCCAATTATGGCTCAGGGGATTTAGTACACACCCCACACTATATAAGGCCGCCTGCACGGCGGCCCTGTGTAGTGTGTGTTCCGGTGTGCTGAGAGATAGAGAGAGAGAGAGAGACAGTGTCATTTGATTTGAGTTAGATAGATTAGGCAGAACAGTCAGTCAGTTAGCTGCACTTACAGTGTATTGTGTATATATATGCATCCCAGGTGTTGCATATATATATATACACTGTATTCAGTTTAGCTAGATCCGTTCCTGTTATCTTCTATCTAGACTATTTACATTTAATGCAGTGCGTCCTGCTCACAGTGTTCAGCTAGATCCGTTCCTGCTATTTACATTTAGTGCAGTGCGTCCTGCTCACAGTGTTCAGCTAGATCCGTTCCTGCTATTTACATTTAGTGCAGTGCGTCCTGCTCACAGTGTTCAGCTAGATCCGTTCCTGCTATTTACATTTAGTGCAGTGCGTCCTGCTCACAGTGTTCAGCTAGATCCGTTCCTGTTATCTTCTAGACTATTTACATTTAGTGCAGTGCGTCCTGCTCACAGTGTTCAGCTAGATCCGTTCCTGTTATCTTCTAGACTATTTACATTTAGTGCAGTGCGTCCTGCTCACAGTGTTCAGCTAGATCCGTTCCTGTTATCTTCTAGACTATTTACATTTAGTGCAGTGCGTCCTGCTCACAGTGTTCAGCTAGATCCGTTCCTGTTAAATTCCTACTGACAGGCAGGCTTGTCTGGTTACAGTATATAAAGCTACCTGAAGAAAATTACAGGTGTTCTATTTGATCCTATTAGTACCACGGTCAGCCAGCTAGACTATTTACATTTAGTACAGTGCGTCCTGCTCACAGTGTTCAGCTAGATCCGTTCCTGTTATCTTCCTACTGACAGGCAGGCTTGTCTGGTTACAGTATATAAAGCTACCTGAAGAAAATTACAGGTGTTCTATTTGATCCTATTAGTACCACGGTCAGGCAGCTAGACTATTTACATTTAGTACAGTGCGTCCTGCTCACAGTGTACAGCTAGATCCGTTCCTGTTATCTTCCTACTGACAGGCAGGCTTGTCTGGTTACAGTATATAAAGCTACCTGAAGAAAATTACAGGTGTTCTATTTGATCCTATTAGTACCACGGTCAGGCAGCTAGACTATTTACATTTAGTACAGTGCGTCCTGCTCACAGTGTTCAGCTAGATCCGTTCCTGTTATCTTCCTACTGACAGGCAGGCTTGTCTGGTTACAGTATATAAAGCTACCTGAAGAAAATTACAGGTGTTCTATTTGATCCTATTAGTACCACGGTCAGGCAGCTAGACTATTTACATTTAGTACAGTGCGTCCTGCTCACAGTGTACAGCTAGATCCGTTCCTGTTATCTTCCTACTGACAGGCAGGCTTGTCTGGTTACAGTATATAAAGCTACCTGAAGAAAATTACAGGTGTTCTATTTGATCCTATTAGTACCACGGTCAGGCAGCTAGACTATTTACATTTAGTACAGTGCGTCCTGCTCACAGTGTTCAGCTAGATCCGTTCCTGTTATCTTCCTACTGACAGGCAGGCTTGTCTGGTTACAGTATATAAAGCTACTTGAAGAAAATTACAGGTGTTCTATCCCAGCTTAGTGCAGCTACAGGCCATTAGTATGTCTGGAAGGCCAAGAAGGAGAGGCAGACAGTCACAAGCCAATAAGAGAGGGCAAGCAGGCTCTGTGTCTAGTGCTGGTCGTGGAGACGGTGCATCCTCATCAGCACGTGGCCATGGGACACGCTTGGCCTTTTTTTCGGCAGCTGGCCGTGTTGAGCCGCAACATGCGGAAGACTTGGTCGAGTGGATGACCAAGCCGTCCTCATCCTCCTCATCCTCTCTCACCCATGCCCAGGGTGCTTTGTCTGGCAAAGCAGCGGCCTCTTCCCTCAGCTCAATGTCATCAGTGACTCCTTCCCTAGCTCCACCATGTCCTCATGAGGATTCCCTCGAACTGTTTGACCACAGTGTTGGGTACATGCTCCAGGAGGATGCCCAGCGTTTGGAAGGCTCTGATGACGATACTGAGCTCGATGAAGGCAGTAACATGAGCGCGGACAGAGGGGGTGCCCAAGAAGGACAGCAATCTGGCAGTCATGCTCCCCCTGCTGCAGCATACTGCCAGGTTTGCTCCAGTGATGAGGAGGGAGGGGATGATGAGGTCACTGACTCAACGTGGGTGCCTGATAGGAGAGAGGAGGAGGAGGAGGAGGAGGAGGAGGAGGAGGCGGCAGCACATCACCAACGAGGCAGGATGCCCTCCAGGGGCCAGCCTAAGGGCAGCACATTGACTGCATCACACCCCAAAGCTCCACATGTGCAGGGCGCTGCAGTCTCTGCGCGTTATTCAAAAAGTTCTTTGGTGTGGGCCTTTTTTGAGACGAGTGCATCAGATCGCACCGCTGCTATTTGCAACATATGTCTCAAGCGTATCTCGCGTGGCCAAAACATCTCCCGCTTGGGTACCACATGCTTGACCAGACATATGTTGACCTGCCATGCAGTTCGTTGGCAAGCGTATCTAAAAGACCCACACCAAAGAACAAAGAGGATCTCTCCTTGCTCCTCATCAGCTGAGATTTCCGACCCCACTAGACCTTCAGTCCTCTCTGAGACCTGCAGTGAGAGGAATGAAGGTGTAGAATTAGGTGTGTCACAGCCAAGTACTTGTGGGCAATCTGCTTTTGGTACACCGACGTCAGATTGTACCAGGCAAATTTCCCTGCCCCAGCTGCTGCACCGCCGAAAGAAGTTTGCTCCCAGCCATCCACATGCCCAGCGGTTGAATGCTAGCTTGGCAAAATTGCTAGCACTTCAACTGCTGCCTTTTCAGTTGGTAGACTCTGCCCCCTTCCGTGAGTTTGTGGAATGTGCGGTTCCTCAGTGGCAGGTACCCAAACGCCACTTTTTCTCACGGAAGGCGATTCCGGCTCTCTACCGGCATGTGGAAGGCAATGTCCATGCCTCGCTGGACAGGGCGGTCAGCGGTAAGGTGCATATTACCGCTGACTCATGGTCCAGCAGGCATGGACAGGGACGTTACCTAAGTTTCACGGCGCATTGGGTGACTCTGCTGGCAGCTGGGAAGGATGCAGGACAAGGTGCAGTAGTGTTGGAGGTTGTTCCGCCACCACGCCTCCAAAATGCTGATTGTGACACACCTCTCTCCTCCACCCCCTCCTCTTCTTCTTCCTCCATGGCCTCTTCCTCGGAACCAGCGGTGCTCCGTAGGCGTTCAAGGGGCTACGCAAGTACGCAGGCCAAAAGATGCCATGCGGTGCTTGAGCTGGTGTGCTTGGGGGACAGGAGCCACACTGGGGCAGAGGTTCTGTCAGCTCTGCAGGGGCAGGTTCAGAGGTGGTTGACGCCACGCCAACTTAAGGCAGGAATGGTGGTTTGCGACAATGGCACCAACCTCCTCTCTGCCCTCCGACAGGGACAAATGACCCATGTGCCCTGTTTGGCTCACGTCCTTAACTTGGTGGTGCAGCGGTTCTTGGGCAGGTACCCGGGCTTACAGGATGTCCTGAGGCAGGCCAGGAAAGTCTGTGTGCATTTCCGCCGGTCATATAATGCCAGTGCTCGGCTGACGGACCTCCAAAAGGAGTTTAACCTGCCCAAGAACCGCCTAATCTGTGACATGCCCACCAGGTGGAACTCAACGTTGGCCATGCTGCAGCGGCTGCACACGCAGCAGAGGGCCATCAATGAGTACCTGTGCGACTATGGCACCAGGACAGGGTCAGGGGAGCTTGGTTTTTTTTCCCCACGCCAGTGGGCCATGATCAGGGATGCATGCACTGTCCTGTCACCATTCGAGGAGGCCACGAGGATGGTGAGCAGTGACAGTGCATGCATCAGTGACACTGTCCCCCTTGTCCACCTGTTGGAGCACACGCTGCGTGGAATAATGGACAGGGCACTTGAGGCAGAACAGAGGCAGGAAGAGGAGGACTTCCTTAGCTCTCAAGGCCCCCTTTATCCAGACAGTGTTCCTGCGTGCCCGCCGATCACACAGGAAGAGGACGAGGAGGAAGAGGAGGAGGAGGAAGATTGTGTCAGTATGGAGGTGGAGCCTGGCACTCAGCATCAGCAGCAGTCTTTAAGGGATCAGTCCCAAGAAACACATGGACTTGTACGTGGCTGGGAGGAGGTGGCTGCGGACCATGTCGTTCTTAGTGACCCAGAGGACTCCGGACCAAATGCCTCAGCAAACCTACGCTGCATGGCCTCCCTGATCCTGCAAAGCCTGCGTAAGGATCCTCGTATTCGTGGTATCAAGGAGAAGGACCAATACTGGCTGGCAACCCTCCTTGATCCACGTTACAAGGGTAAGGTTGCGGACCTTATCTTGCCATCGCAGAGGGAGCAGAGGATGAAACATCTTCGGGAGGCCTTGCAGAAAGGTCTGTGCAACGCGTTCCCAGAGACTGGGAGGTTACAAACTCCTGTTTCTGGACAACGTGTTGCTGAGGCTTCGGTCAGTCAAAGAAGGAGCGGTGGAGAAGGTGGCCGTCTGACCGATGCGTTCAGACAATTTTTTGGTCCGCAGCCCCAAGGTATGATCGGTTCCAGCAACCATCGCCAGCGTCTGTTTTACATGGTGCAGGAATACCTAGGGGCAAGATCAGACTTGGACACCTTTCCCACCGAAAATCCTCTGGGTTACTGGGTCTTGAGGATGGATCACTGGCCAGAGCTTGCACAGTATGCAATTGAGCTACTGGCCTGTCCTGCATCCAGCGTTCTTTCGGAACGCACATTCAGTGCTGCTGGAGGCGTGGTAACCGATCACAGGGTGCGTCTGTCCACCGACTCGGTCGATCGGCTGACCTTCATAAAAATGAATGAGTCTTGGATCACCACCAGCTACCAAGCACCTGATGCTGATGTAACCGAATAATTTTTTTTGAAATCTCAGATCCCTTCAAAGACTGCCTATGCTGATGCTGAGTGACTATCCCTGAGTAATTATCCTCTTCCTCCTCAATCATCACGCTGATAGCTTGTAAGAACATTTTTGGTTCTGGGCGCCACCACCAGTGCCTAAGGCACAATTTTTCAGCCCCTGTTTAACAGGGGCGTGTAATTACAATTTTTGAT